>NC_024315.1:12890584-12947373 GCF_000523025.1 Cynoglossus semilaevis
AGCAGCTCCGGGACGTCAACGGACAAAGATCTCATCCCTGGCTGAGGCAGAGATGAGGAGGGGGATGTCTGCCTGTGATTCCCTACTCACTTGACCCCAGGTGACCTTACACCCACCCTCCCACACTGCTCCTGCTCCTCGGTCAGATCACACACTCCCCCTAGCTTTGTCTTCTTCTCTGCCTGCAGCACCCCCAGGCCTGTGCTCCTCCTCTCACCACGGACCAGATGGACATCAGCTGGGTCGGTTCAGACAGCAGACAATAACACACTGCCACGCATTCTCACACACGCATATTGCGGTGGACAAATAACGATGCACACACACCGACACATTCCGACTGACACAGTTTCACTGTAGTGCATTCATGTGTCACCACAGGACTGAAGACATTTACCTTTAAATGAATGTGATAAATGCACAGTCATATGAATGATATCTGTGTGTGATCAATATTAAATAAAAAAACAAAAACATGATTTAGCACAGACAAAACACTGATCCTAATGATACACTTTTTATGATTTAAAATTTTAAACTTTTCATCCACACTGTTGAGGTCAGCTTTTAACAGTGAAGCCAAAATAAATCAATCTTTAACACTTAACTTTCATTTAAATGTTAAAGTCTGATTTAAATAAACAAACTTATTACTAAGTTTTACCAATAAGTGCGTAAGATGTTTTATTTTGAAAAATGTCCAAGCCACTAACAATCCCAGGCACCTGTTGACTCAGGTGAAGAGACTTTTCAAAATAAAAGCTTTTGGAGCCCCTCTTTTATCAGTCATTTATAAAACAATCACCAGAGTGAAAACAGTTCCTGTGGGAACCGCCGGTGTTCTACCATCTCCCATTTGGACAGCCCAAACATGTTCTTCTCAGACATTCACTGAGAAGAGACTGAAGATTAGATTCTGCCCAGGTTGTAACAGTAAGACACAAACATGATCCCCCCCCCTTTCTCCACTCATCTCTACTCCACTCCGTTCTGCTTGCTTCAGCTGCATGAGAAGATTCAATCGTCCATCTTTATATTCCAGACTGTTTTATGTCATACTGAACCAACAAGACAAATGACATGAGCTCACAGTACTCAGAAGTGCCCCACTCCTGAGCCACGTGACCCAAGTAGTAGCTGTTTAATTATATGTAGAGAGTCATTTGTCTTAGCAGAAACAATGAGCACTGGGATTTACAGATTCTAAAAAATGAACAGACTATAAATCTGTACACCAAGGTTTAACAACTGTATTTTCCACAGGGCCAGGATTTTTTCGCCTAGGGGGAGGAACTCTAATAAAAAAAAAATTTTTGTTTAACATTATTATTTGATGTTTATTTTGGAATTTAGTGAGGGCCGGATTTGGTTCACGGACCACCTGTTGATTATCACTGCTATCACTAGAAGGAGAGAGAGTGAGAGAGACATACAGAAACTGTTGCTGCAGTGCTACATATTTGCCTTTGTAGATGGGACTACGGCCAAGTGTGTGTGTGTGTGTGTGTTTGTTTGTTTGTTTGTTTGTTAAATGCCATCACAGCCAGACAGCACTTTGCATCAGCTCCAGTCAGTGTGTAGTGTCACCTCCTCCTCCTCTTCCTCCTCCTCCTCCTCCCTCTGTAGTGTCTTTCTGGCGTGGCTCAGTGATCAGCAGTTGACAGTTTGCTGACTCGTTTTCTTTGTCTCGTTCCCTCCCCATTCCCATCAGCCCTTTCTCCTGACCCTGTCTGTGTGTAACACTGTCTATACACACACACACACGTCACTCTCCCCCATCCAGAAATATTAAAATTATGAATGTGTTACTACGTGTGTGTGTGTGCGCTTTCATTTCATACTAAACTAGAGAAGCTTTGACAGAAAGCATTTTTATGAACTACTTTATATGAGGTAAAAAACGCAACTCTATCCAGAAAGACATACTAAAAATTGTTGAAGTGGTGGAGGAAGCTAGAAAATAAAAAGAGAGAGAGACAGAGAGAGAGAGAGAGAGAGAGACAGAGAGCGAGAGAGAGAGAGAGAAACGGGGGCAGGGGGGTCCACATTGTGCTGCTAATGCATCGCAGACTTGGAAATCCAACAAAGGTTACTGTGGAGACCAACAATGAGGTACGGAGGGGCCCAGACTGCTGGAGGGGCAGAGAGGAGTAGGGGGCAGGGAAGTAAGGGACAGGGCTGAAGGGGATGAAGAGGAGGAGGAGGAGGAGGAGGAGGAGAAAGGAGCTTCCAAAAGTGTACTCAGAACCATGTGACCTGGCAGTGAGTTTGTATGTGAAGCGAAGTGTTTCAGTGCACAGATGCAGAGAGGGTTCTTTGGATCCAGTTTTAACTACTGTGTAGTAGAAGATAGGAAAACTAACTGTAGAGGATTTAAGATTTATTTTGTTAGATATATTTCAATGTAATAAAAGGAAACAAAATCTGAATATTTTTTGTGACTGTTTCACCCATTGTTATTAAGGTTGTAATGACCTTTAAGAGCTGACTCAGCAGAATAAAGGCTGTAGGATGTGCCACAATATATATAATAATATATATAATATATAAGCACAATATAGAATGAGACTTTGTTTTTTATTGACCCCTGGTCTGTGAAGTCTATGAAGATTTACTAATAAGATATGGAGATGTGAATACAAGTGGCGCTTTGGCCCAGAGGCAATGTCTCTGTCATTGACGTGGAACCCTCCTGGGAAAGTTTGAATCCCGGTTAGGGCAGTTGATACCTTCCAGTGGACTCACCACCCGCAGGAAGGTTCAGGAGGGGTCATGGAGACTGCTGCCCCTGCGACCCGGTAACGGATAAGCAGATGAAAATGGGTGGTTGAATAGATGTAAATACACTCCTCAGCAGACTGTAACTCTTCACTACAAGTTCTGTTGGTTCTGCACCACAGAAACGGTCCGGTCTTTAGGGAAGTTCATGGACTTTATCATTTATTTCTTCTCACTGATACTACTGTCATTTTTAAGGTTTTTACCCAAAAAAGAAAAAAAATTAACACCAACATTCAGACCCTGTTTGTGATTTGCCATCACTTAAAAAAAAACATCTCACACCAGACTGGTGTGAAGCTCTGAGACCTAACCAATAAAGTAACACCTTAATCTTGTTATTCACAGACAGTGAACAACAACACTCATTACCACCCACCCACCCAAACACACACACAGTCAGTAGCACACAGCAGGGCTGTGTGGACAGATGCTGGAGTATATGTGTGTACTTATGTAAATACTGCATGCTCGGGTAAAAAAAAAACTGGTTTGTAAATAATAGTGTGCAGGACTGAACATGTAGAAATATCAGGGTGTTGAGTGTCACTCAGCGCAGCTCTGTACAGACTTGATAAACGGTTACTGAACATGTCAGGTGTGAGGAACACCAAACACAGCGACTACGTTTTTTTTTTACTTCTTGGAACTACAGCTGTTACACCGACAGAGAGAGAGAAAGAGAGAGAGAGAGAGAGAGAGAGAGAGAAAGAGAGAGAGTGAGAGAGGGGGGAGAGAGAGAGAGAGAGAGACACCGAGTTACGATGTGTCACAGAGCATTAGGGCATCATAATCTGTGGTTACAGAGGGCGGAAAAGTAAGTATCTGTGTGTGGCTATGTGTGTACCTGGTGTGGCTATACTTGTGGGGACAGTATTTTGGACAGATTTGATAGTAGTGGGGACACGTTGTCCTTGTGGGGACATTCTTTTCAACGGATGGGAGAGTATTTTGATTAATCTGAATTAGGACTGGAATTAGGCTCAGATTACAGTTAGGGTAAGGATTAGACATGTAAATATTAGTGTTAAGGTTAGGGTAAGAGGCTTGAGAATGGATTATATCTGTGTGTGTGTGTGTGTGGTCCACTCACCCTGATGCGATGAGTGCTCTGGACTGGGCCATGGCGATCCTCTGTAGCGCTGGTCTGCTCAGTCCAGCCAAGCTTGACCTCTGTGGTAAGGGAGCGTGGCACACAGACGAGGATGGCACGCGCTGTGGCTTCAACACCACCGGCGACGGAGATGGCACGGGGGAGGGGGGCGTGGTCACATTGGGGGCAGGGGTTACCAATGTGGCAGTTGGCACTGATTCGCTGGCTGAGGATGAAGACTGCTTGGCAGGGATGGGCGGAGGGTTCGCGCTGGGGTTGCACTGTGACGGCGGCTGTGGCGGCGGGAGGGAAGGCAGAGGGGGTCTGCTGCCGGAAGACGAGGAGAGAGCCAGGGAGGAGGTGCCGGCGGTGAGGAAAGCCAGCGACTGAGCAAAGAGCTGGGCGTTGGTTCTGGGGGAGGCAGTGTTTTTGGAGATGGCCAGGCCGTGGGGCAGCGTCTGATAGTTGGACAAGGAGTTCTGCTGCTGGCCCCGCCCCAGGGTGGCTGATTTGGATGGACTCAGAGGTCTGGAGGCCACGCTGGTGGAGTTCTTGGGCCGCTGCATGGTCAGCGAGCGTCTCCCTAGAGTCTGTATCCCCGCCGCTCCACTTCCTGCTCCTCCTGCTGTGTTCTTCACACTCAGGACCAACAAGCACTGCTGACAGGAACAAGGCTGGCCCACTCCAGGAGCTGATAACCCGCCGTTTGTATAAACAGAGCCCCCCATCCCCATGCTGGTCCCCGACACTCCGACACCAAGCAGAGCTCCCGTAAGGCCTCCACCTGCTACCACTCCTCCACCTCTGGGGACGGGAAGAGGACCAGAAACTAAAGGGTAAGCCATGTCAGCCCGTCTCTGGATTCTGCGACACCTCTGGCTCTGTCTGTTCACCTGCACGGACAGGACACGCTTTAAGAACCGCGTCATAATCTGTGAAGAAAAATAATTTGATGTTGTTCGTGCGAAGGCCTGAACCAACCTGCGTCATATTCTGATAGTCGATGAGGTAGCAGAAGCCCAGGGGTGTCAGGTCCAGACAGGGCTGCTGGCGGCTGTAGGCAGCCTCAATGGTGATGGCCACCTCCACGTCGTAGGGTGTCCATGTACCTGCGTCGTTTTCCCACTCCCACTGGCAGCCCAGAGCCGGAGCCGAGGTGGGATCATAGAAACTCCTTCGCACAGGACGGATGGTTCCTGTAAAAACAAATAGAAGGAGGGTTTGAGTCCAGTGTCACATCTCTGACAGGAAGTAAAAAAAACAAAACAAAAATACAATCACAGTCACATCTTAAAACCCATCTCTTGAAGATGTAACATGTGGGTAGGAGGTGGGAGAGAAGGGGCATATGTGCAGCCAGTGCATATATTGACTACTGACTATAATAGGTTTCTCTGTGGTTTTTTATTTCCCTTTTTAGAAGATTTTCAGTAAAAACTGTAAATCTCCCTTTACGCAAAATGTGTTTTGAAAATGCCGGAGAAATAAACGAAATGGTCCCGACTTGAAACCCAGTCAAGACTAACATCCATGGTAACAATCTTTATGATGCTCCACCAACACACAGTAGAACACAGAACATGTACAGACACCAGTGGAGCTGATAAAGAAACAATGACTTCTGTGTTTGAGCTACGAGCTAATGTAAAGAGACAGTCTGGGAAATACAAGTGTGTATGTGTGAGTGAGTGAAAGTGAGTATGGGGCGGGGGGTGGCAAAGAAGCCTGGGGCAGGTGGAGAAGAGGAGCCATCTGGACTATATTGTTCTCTCTGCCACTGACCCTACACACACGTGCACGCACACACTGACACACACTTTAACTTTGACATATGCTTTTACACACATACACAACCTTTGATACACACACACATTTTTAGAAAAAAAATAAGGAAAAAAGCCTAGTCCCAATGAAATTGAAGAGACTATATTAAATATCAAATGAATTTTTTTTTAACATTGTGAGGATTTACAGAGGTAAAGGTATGAGTTTGGGATATGAGAGTTGGCGGTTTGACTCCCAGCTGCACCAGGACTGTGGTGTGTTGAGCAAGAAGCACACAGTGCCCATCCCTGGGTGGAGTGGAGTGTAGCCCACTGCTCCAGTGTCATGGAAGGGCTAAATGCAGTGAAAACATTCAGTCAGTCTATGTTGTCACTACAAGCTGTAATCGTAATTGTAAATACAGTCGTCCATTTTTAATGTCACTTGTTGAGTACAGCCACGAAAACAGTCTATTGTTGTATCTCTGCCGAATGTTGAGCTGATTTACCTTTGAATTGAAAAAAAAAGCATTCTCAAATGTAACCACAAACAAAGACTAGCGGTTTATTTTATTTATTTTTATTTTTTATTTCAATGGAAATGTTTGATGGTTAAACCACATACTGACTGAATGACGTACTGTATGATCTAAAGTCCGTGGCTGCTCACTGACTCTGGAACATGTTCATCAGAAACTTGTTACTTGGCAGTGACAGGAAGAACAAACCACTTCCACATCACAAAAGAAAGAAAGCAGTGCAGCTGAAGATTCAAGCTTAAGAAACTAAAATGATGCATGCGGTCAGGCATGTAACACTCTGTACTACACACATGCACACACACACAAACCCATCTGACTATGAAATCACTTCAGTGACTGTTTTTCTCTGTCAGGAACATGAAACCGCCTTTGTCTCCGTCTCTTTAAATCCTAACGTGACCCACTTGGCACTGTCCCCACCTGAACCCTGGACAAAGGCTGAAGGGAACCTTTCAATTTTTTTGAATTTGTTTTTCCATCCTTACGATTTTCAAGTTCTCCAAAGAGAAAAATAATCCCTGGCCTTTAACTCAGCTTCTTAGATGTTCTGAATTATTTGCGTAACAAGAACAACAACAGTAAAAGAACAACGAATTTCCTTTAAATATAGACAAGATAAGTTTGTAGAAACACGTGCTGTGTTCGTTATGGACCGATGGTGAGTCACCTACTCCCATGATGACATCATCTGTCACCCACCACACACTTCTGAGCCACATGTGAAAGTAACAGGGGTAGGAGTCGCCCAGATGACTTGAGTAAATTTCAAAACTCAAATCGCCAAAAAAAAACTTCTGATCTGTGAAATCAAACTAATGATCTACAGCAGTGACCACCAACAGGTGGCCCACATCCAAATCTGGCCCATCCAATTCATGACTGGATTCCAAAATAAACATCAAATAATAATGATAGAGAAAAGAGTCCGGCCCATAAGGTAAAAAAAAATCTGGCCCTCTGGTAAAAGCAGAGGAGCACACGTCTGCAGCTCTGTCCAGTTTTTATATACAATCTACTGATCTGACAAAGGGAAGCAGCAGAGCAGGAACCTCTCTACTGTTCTGTTCTACATTCACCGAAATTTCTTTTGAACAGGTTGCTGCGCGACATCAGCTTCTGAGAAGAAGAAAAAAAAAACTTCTTCTGGGAAATAAGTGAAGAAAGCAGAAAACAGATGTGAAAGGGAGGCTGGGGGCTGAATGTTGTTTGAATTAAAAAATTACATTCACTTTTGTGTATCGCTGATGCCACATTAGTGAAAAAGTACAACCACAAAGAAATCAGTAATACTTCTCTGGTGAATATTTGAGGTTGGTATTTATTGTGTGTAATTTCAAAAATATGGGTATGGAAAAAAATGTGCTCATGACTCAACGAGATGCTTTTCATACGCCAATTTCTGCTGCCTATGTGTGTGTGTGTGTGTGTGTGTGTGTGTGTGTGTGTTGTGATGAATCTCCAGAGGCCTGAAAAAAACAGTAACTCGACACGAAGAGTTTCACAACCACTCAGAGGAAAAAGACTACGGCGTGAATGCTCCGGCTCTTTCATCCTTCCTACTCTGGGTTTTCCTGCCACTGTTTCCTGGTGATTTATGATTCAACTCACAGGAGACTCTGTTAACAGGTATGACCCCAAACTGAACTGGTACAAGTCTCTACACTGGTCAACAGTGTCTGGAATTAGGCTCTTACAGAAGAGATGTTTAGCATCAGAGTCTTCTGTCTGAATACAGCAGAGTGTAGTCTGTGTTGGAGGAGGAGGAGACACTTTCTCCTCTCCATGGTTTCTGTGTTAAAGCCTCAGCAGCAGTTGCAGAGGTGTTACAACTAGGACAGTAAAGTGTTACTTTTCATTTATTTATTACAGACAAAAAGAGCTACAACAGTCCTGGTACCAACACCAGAACAAACGTTAGCTGCAACAGTCCTGGTACCGAGACCACAGATAACATTAGCTACACCACTTCTGGTACAGATATCAGAGCTAACCTTAGAAACAACATTGATACAAACAAATATTGATACAAACATTAGAGCTAATGTTCGCAACAACAGTCTTGGTCCAGACACCAGAGTTAACGTTAGCTACAACAGTTCTGGTACAGACACCAGCACAAACATTATCCGCAACAGTCCTGGTGCAGACAAACAGAGTTCAGAAATACAGACTCATGTCCAACCACTAGTAATAAATAAAGAAATTGATTTCAGAAACCGATACCTTTCACTTCCCTCCCTGGAATATTACCACCACCCACTCTGCTCTGACACTTCCTGACTTCATCTCTCTGTCTTTGTCTCCACGTGAATGAATCACCTCCCATGAGTTTGGGGCCTGGTGTCAACTTACAACTTAAGAGTTTGACAGAGAGAGAGAAGTTGACACAGAAGGGATCGGATGGTCCTGAGGAACACAATGACGTTCAGTCACAACACAACTCATACATCAGGGTAAAGGTTAGAGCTAATGGGCCAAACGTGAAAGTGATAAAAAGTTTGTTAATACTAAGAGTAGGTCTGTGACTATAATGAATTTTGCTGGACGATATATTGTCCTACATGTTATTGCATACAAACACTGCCACTCAGTGAGCCCCTAATAAAAAAAATTGAGTGTTGGCTCTGTTTATAAGACATCAAATACAGGCAAAAGCTGTATAAAGGGTTTTAACCTGGTATTCTGTGCTTCACTATTCTGCAGCACTGGTCTGTAACAGGGAAAATCCTGTCCAGTTCTTAGATCCATGTCTGTGCCCCCAAGGACAGCCATGTTTGTAGGGAACGCAAACATCTGAATCTGAGGCTGTTTTCAATTGGCGGGGGGGGGGGGGTGTGCGAGAACCAGCTACTGACTGCGTCTTGATCGTGTGACAGTAGCTCGTAGTAGCTGAGCTACACCGTCAGCGTCACCATGTAGATAATGGTGTTTCACCTCAGTGTGAGTTCATGTTGTGACCAGGTCTGTCCCAGTAACCTACTTGAATTGTTTGAACTTCCTCCCCTTCCTTGTATCACAATCCCACCCCTTCCTCGGTCCCTAGGGAGTCCCCCTAACTAAACCCCACCCCCCTCTACGGTGACCCTAGTGCCCCGGGGCATTGTGGGGGTCTGGGAATGTGGCTCCGTCAGCAGGACCAGCTGGAAGAAGAGGACAACCGTGCTGCAGTGGCAGGGAAAAAGATGCCTTCAGACAATGGCTCTTAAAGAAAGGGAGTTAAAGTCCAAATGGTATGGGTTTATCATCATGGACAGAGTTTAACATCTGCCAAAAAGTAAATGGATAGAATTCTCCGTTTTATTTTATCACTTGTGTTTTCAGCTGTACGATCCAATAAGGACATCATTTGGAATAAAGTCAAACATTTCTTCCGAATCCACAAAATTTGAGAATGTGTTTTCAATGTAATAACAGGTTTTGGAACATTCACGAAAAAAAACATCCTTTGCTTTTCATTGCTTTGGTAAACATTATGAAGTTGGACTTTTTAGGTTGTTCAGTTTACGGAAAACTCTTAAACGAACGAAAACAAAATAACTAACGAAGAAACAACAAAAAAAACAATGCCCTGCAGCAACCAACAATAATGATGCAACCAACCAACCACAACTGAACCAAATCTCAGACAAAAAACTCACAACAAACAAACTACAATCCTTCTATTTAAAGATGGCTGGTCCCATCAGCTAAAATGTAAAATATCACTTATTTTTAATCACTCTCAGAGGTTAGTCTGGATGTCGTGACATCTTTTGAACCTTTGCCTTTAATGAAAAAGGACACATGTTCATAATTTCAATTTGTGTCCCATTTTATATTTTTTATCCTCAAAAATCAAAAGATTTAAAAACATCCAATAAGAATGAAGAAAGATCAGACTTGTTGAAATAAAAGCATTTTAACAAATACTGAAGTTTCTTAGTCTATAAACATAAACAACCACAGGCTCATTTTTCTCTCCATCGTATTGCATTAAACATTAAACCACACTTGTGAACTTGACAAAACCAAACCACCAGCACTCCCACCCTCCACACCTCCACCCCCTCACTCCTCCTCCTCCTGGGGAGGGGACTGAAATCTTATGTGTGAACAACTCACATCTGTTCTAACAGAAGCCAACAATGGTGAATGAGTCTGAGAAAAGAACAGTGAGGTTCACGCCATAAAAAAAAACCCTAAACGCAACACAATCTAACATGTGTGGTTTGACATTTAAACCATTTATACAAAAAAAAAAAAAAAAAACAGCTGATGTGGTGTAGCTTTTAAGACGGCGTAAAAAAGGAGCATCCATCGTAGGCTTTGTGCCTATGACAGACGGATGATCAGAAACACTTCACTGATCCCACAGGGAAATTGTAGATTCGATTAGACTGAACTTTATTGAGGCCACACTGGGGAAATTGTTGGTGGTGTAGGTGTAGGTATTCACACTTCTCTAATCAAAATACAGGATGTGTTGTATTGTTGACATAAAAAAACCAATCTGTTTAATATTGGCAACGACCACATTTGAACACACTGAACAAATATCATGATCATTCAAAACAGTCTTAAATAAGGTTATATTTCTATTAGCTTAAGTTAAAGACTTAGCTTTATATTAGATTTATTATAATTATAAGTATTTTACCGTGTGACTTTAAAACTAGTGACGATATGATTTACGAGTATCTTCATCCTGAACCAAATGAAGAAAAGTAGTGAATGAATGAGCAGGGTGGGGTCACAAAAAGAGGTCAACTAATGGCAACTCTGTGCTCATTAATAGCAGCTGCTATGCCTTATGTGTATGAGCGCGTGCATGGCGAGGAGGGGGTGGAGAGAGGATCATGGGTAAGAGCTGCAGAATGCCGTTAGTTGGTTCCCCGCAGCTGCCCAGGATCATCAGGCTGCTGAGGCTTCATCCAAAAACCCATCACTGCCAACGCTCTTGAGGAACACAACTTCCACACCGGATGTAATGTGATAGTTCAGAGTTTTTTTGTTTTTTTTTAATAGTGGGGTTTGCAGTAGGGTCCACACCAGAATGAGCCAAAGCCACACAGACTGCCCACACCTGGTGTAAAAATTCATCCCAACGCTGTCACCAGATGAGCCTTCAGCTGCTTCACTGTAGCACTTTAGCAATAAGACAACAGAACCCAGCTACTGACTCGAGTCTGTTTGTCTGTGTCCTCCTTGAAGATGGGCCACCAAGGTCATGCACCACAGGTGTCTCACCTCACTGTAAGGGAAGAGTGAGTTCATGTTGGGACCAGGTTTGTCCCAGTCACTTGAGCTGTTGACTCCATTCTATAATTGCAATTTAATTAAACAATAATGGAGGTAAAATATATATATATCTGCCCCAGACTGAGCAGACGTAAAAGTAAAACGATGTATAAAAATACGGACTACAATCCCGGATGTTTCTGCAACATGATTTTTTTTATTCAGTGGGTTTGTTGGAGACAGCTACCAGGTGATGATGTGACCACAAAGACACACCATCAGTTGTGTATGATGTATGATTCTCCTCGTCACAATGAGCATCAGTGTGAAACAACAGTAGAACTGACGAAAGAAATTAATAAGGGTGGGTGTATGTGTACTCACAACTCGTGTTTGTGTGTGCATAAGTATCCCTGCTGCAGCCAAAGAAAGGTTTGAAATCACTGATGACTTTTTAAAAAAATTTCCTTGTTTTTCACATGTCTCACCACATCCTTTTTGAACAAAAAACCCCCAAAACTTTAAAGTTGGGAAATGACAAGCAACCACTGTCAAACAATAAACCAATATCAACCAACAAACAACCTAAAACCAACTATCAACAATTAAAACAACTGGATCCTCTGGCTGCTCCCCAAATAATGTAATCTCGTCTCTCTCTCTCTCTATCAGTGACGGCTTTGTTTTGGTTGTTTTTCATATTATATCCCACAATAATGCCAGCAAAAACTCGTCTCTTTACCTGTGTCCTGTCTGAACTGGTGCATGGACTGGAGGTCTATGATGTAGGGCGAAAGTCGGCTGTCCACCTGGCCGAGGACCACACTGCCGCCGCGGGGGTCGCTGCTCCGTATGGCCGCCTCTATCTGATGAGAGACGGCGGCGCTGTAAGGCCGCCAGCGGCCGTGTTCATTCAACCATTCCCACACCACCACGGCCGAGGCCATGAGCATGTTGTTACTGTTGGCCCTGGAGAGGAACAAAAAGCATAAACACATTTAATTTTTGTCTAACATCCAAGTATAGCCCCAGAGAACACCAGGAAGATCTGGCTGTCGGCTGCCAATCCGCAGACATAGGGCTGTTTGTAAACAACATTAGTCCTTTTACGGAGGGATGTTAATTTGTTATTTTTTTATTTATTTGTTATTTATTTGTTAAAGTATGTGGGTTAAACTGGAAAAAAGAAACATTCCCAGGTTTTAACGCGGAAACAAAGCCAGGACTCTGGAGCAGCTTACATGGAGCCTCCGCTCAGCTAACACCGGGACTGAGCGACACATTCCTCTGCGATGATCCGATCACCTCGCATGGTCGACGGGGAGAAGAAATCGCGGCTGTTTGCTCCTCGCCCTCTTTCTGTGCTTTGTTTTAATGCCGTAAAACCAGAGTCCCAGGCGAACGGTGTTCAAAACTGACAAAGACGGCCTTAGAAACTCTATATACGGCCGCTTCTGCTGCTCATCCACCCGGACAAGCCGACAGCTTCTTCGGCGTTGGTTGTTTTCCGACGGCGGCCTGTTTCCTTTGCTCCGACACGGAAATTAAAATCCAAACGGTGCGGAGGAAAAATGCGATAAAACAGTAAATGTTCCACTCTGTCTTCTTTTGTCGTCAAGGGAGGGCGAGCGTACTCTGTGAACACAGGGAGCCCGACGTTAGCTCGGAGGCAGAGAACAGCAGCAGCAGAAGCTAACGAGCTTCCCCCTGTTTTTCACCCTGGAGTTTGGGGCGTAGTTCAACCGAGATGTTGGGCAAGTGAAAGGCTCCTAGCCCAATCTGAATACTTACGACTCCTAGATCCACACACGGCAGAGCAGGTTCAACTGGTCTGATTTGGAGCGACGTGTAATGCAGGGGCGTCGCGAAAAGGGCAGATAAAATTGATTTGGTGTCTCAAGAGAAGAAAGGTGTCCTGGAGGAGACGTACGGGACATGGAACAGACCTGGGCATTTTTAACGTGACCCTGCCCTAACACAGGGGTATCCAAAGTCGTCACACAGACACAAACTGCCACCATAAGTATTGTTTGACGTTTTAGGTTGAAAAACGGAACAAAATACCACATTCCATGAAAATAAAACCTGTAAATATTTATTGCCACACTTCCTCTATTTTCCCTCCCAGTAGTGGAATCATTTTCTGCTCATGTTGTATGTTCACATGATGCCATCGCTGTTCTGATTTGGCACCACCTCAGTTGCCTCATTATTCTACCTCCAAAGTCATTCTCATGTCACGTCGGCCCTTACTGCCCCAGACACTGTGCACCAACCTTTAATTGAAGATGTTGAGCACCACAGCACACATTGCAGCTGCACAGTTGTGTCTGTTCACGACAGTATGACATCAATTTTCTCTATTTTTGACATCATAGCTATAATACTGCAGTATTGGTAGCATATGGGTGTGACAATGTACAAAAATAAAAACAGTTGGAAGTTATATAAATTTACTCCCAGAATCATCAGACCCAATTCTGGCCCACCAGCCACATGTTGCTGACCAATATTACAGACTTCAAATAGAAAGTGGAGAGAGTTTCCTCTATTCAGGCTGTTTTAGGCTGACAACCACAGATGCCCTGCACTGCTTTTAGATGTAATGACCACCGCTCATTACATCACATGATGTTAGGCTGCATTTACACATCTTTGTTTTTGTTGGACACAGTCTACTCAGGATGCTCTAAACGGAGCCATCTTCCACTCACTGTCGCAGCTTTTTTAAAACCTAGCCTAGACATTGCCATTGGCTTCATGCCTCGTGTCCCTTTGACAAATTCTATTCTGAATGGTGATGCACTACGTTGATAAAATATTAAAATACAGCTGATCTGGAGGTGCCTGAAGCTCACAAGTCGAATCCCTGGATTTGAGAAATTCTCCTTACACCTTTTTCTAAAGCACGTTTTTCTGAACTATACATGCATAAACAACACACTGAAAAGCATTTGGCTTTAATTCTGACCAGGCTATTTACTGCAGTCTTTAAACTCTTATGGGTTTTCTCTGCAGGCAGAGTAAGACATTTAGGGTGATATTGATGTCATCACAACTCAAGCTCTTTGTAGTAATTGGCCAGAATTCAAAGCAGTTATATTACCCACCTTTTGATGCAAATTTCCAAGTCTGCTCTCTCCACCCTCTCTGGGACTAAATCCACGAGCGCCTCAGATCTATCCCTTTGGTTCCACCATGATTTGTTCTTCCTCCCCTTTTGTCCAAACAGGGGAAAAAGGATTTACCACTTTTTTATATAAAAGTGATGAAATGTAAAATGCATCTGCAATTTCAGTAAATGAGATTATTGATGGTAAAGAGGAAAATCCACAAGTACCCCAACACGTATTATCCTTTGGGATCCATTGTCACTTTTGGAGAGTGAGGCTGGTTGGTGGGGGAATCCAGTTCCGATGCAGGAAGGCCAGCAGCCCCCAGAATCTGCACCTCTTACCACGCCCACAAACCGATGATCAGCCAATAGAATCTTGGGACCCAAACACTCGTACCATGGTCGGCCTGCTTTTCAACGTGGACGTGCCTTTGTTTAGGAACTATTAGTTTGAAAAAAAAAATGCATCGACAAAGCCCTTGATGATTGAAGACACAGACGTCAAATTAACCAAACTAAAATAAGACCCCAAAGTCACAGGCTTCGGACTCGTGAAACCTATCTGGATGAACGGATATAAACGAGCGACCTCTTCGTAGATGCATGATAGAGTGCTGCCACCTTGTGGCAAAATTTGGTCACTTGAGATGTTATTTTTTATTTTTAAGTTCCGTCAGTCTTTTTGAGACACGTCATCTACACTTGTTAAATATAAAACAAACCAAGTGTGGTAACAGAAAACACCATGCAATGCTTATTATATACCACCAACATGACATATGATAACACATATAGGTATAAATACAAACGGCTAGACCTTGGTCCTCGTCAAAGGCTCCATAGCTCAGGGGTTAGAGCACTGGTCTTGTAAACCAGGGGTCGCGAGTTCAAATCTCGCTGGGGCCTGACTCAATATTTTTTTTCTCCATACATTTCTGAATCGGTTTAAGCTACAATGCAGAGAACGTGTTACGACCCCCAAAGTGAAAATAATGTGAGGTGAAAAGTGAGATATACCTATTAAATGTCAGTCAACGGACAATAACGTTTTGGTTTTAACGTCATATCTGCAACAGTAAAACCAAAGCAAACGTGCAAATAGGTAGAGAACAGCACAATATCATAACAATATGATTGTTATTGACTGACCTGCACAAAGCCCCGACTTAAATCCCAGAGAACACTTTTGCCTCAGAGGTGACGACAAGGGTCCATGCGCAGAAAGTCAAATCAACAGGATGTGGAAATATTATTTTCAAGAAACAACAATACAAACAAACAGTTGACTATCGGACTTAAGGGACAGCATGTAACACCAAATGAACTGCATTTAAGCAGCTGGCAGAAGCAGAACTTTATTAAATTAAATTATTGACTAGTCCGGAGCTGGATTGTCCCTCAACATTTATAATAACAAACTCGATTTTAATAAATAAGCATTTCCTATCTTTCCAACAACGTTGTCATCCCTAGTCATACATATATATGTATATAAAATTCTAAGACTAATATCCTACACTTTACTCAGAATTATATTTTTCAACCACTAACAACGTGACAGAGCCCGGATAGCTCAGTCGGTAGAGCATCAGACTTTTAATCTGAGGGTCCAGGGTTCAAGTCCCTGTTCGGGCGATAGCTTTTTTTTCACCCACAGTTCGAGTCTCTCTAATACAAAAAACATAGTCGTTGAGGAAATACAGTATCTTTAACTTTAATAGTTTCAATACGCTAAAGGTTAGACCCTTTCTATCAGATTTCTCTCACCACTGTCGTTGTCTTTTATAATTTTGTTCCTTATATATATATATATATTTAAGTTTTCTAGTGCCTTAATGTATTACAGTTATTCAGTAACAGCTTCCCTTCGCTCATGTTTAGCCATTTGTGTGCATTTTATAATTCCTTGTCTCGGATGTTTGTTTTATAATCCGCAGGGGGCATATCGAATTAACATACATTTCTAACCCCCACCCACAATTTTACTTCTTGGGGTTTTATTTGTCTTTGTACTAACTAGAACGGTTTATCTGCCGACACGCGTAAAACAATGAAATTAAATAAAAAAATAAAAAAATACTGTATTCGCACCCCTAGTTGGGGTTCCACTCCAGCCCAACCGGCGGCGGTAATGAGAGATCCGCAACTTTGCTCAGTGACGTTTGCTTGCAGCGTTAAAAGTGGACCAAAGGTCCGTGTGGTCTGTCACATTGGACGTGGTAAAATGTAAATAGCGCAACGACAGACGCAGCTGCCCGTGAATAAAAAAAACAGCCTTCGCTTGTGTAAAGATATTCAACGACAACCCGAGTCAAGGTAAAGTTCAGCCGCACGTAGTGGAGAGAAGCAGGTGAAATGCTAGTCAAAGTTAGCATTAAGCTAAATGACTATCTGTCAACGAACGCAGCTGTCAGCCTGGACTGTTGTGATAATCTGATGTAAGGGTGGAAGACTTATTTACAGTGACAGCAGTGAGGAACAACAGTCAGATGTCTACTCTTAGTGTCACTTCTTTTTAAAACAACTATGTCATAGTCACAGTCTAAAAGCAAAGTATAAAAGCACGTTCACCACACCATAACATAATATAACAGTAATAAACAGAGCAAAGACGACTAGTTATGTTAACATCGACATTTGGAGTTGTTGTACAGCTATTACCAACATGTACACTCATTTAAAACAGATTACTTAAATGACATTTGAAGGGACTTTGTGCATAGTGTGTACACATATTGAAATGTATTTTTACGTAACATGTATTCTTTTATTTCTTACTAAAAAATACTTTTTACCCACTGAGGCCATGAAGGAAATCCATTTATGTATTTAATCCATCTGTGAAGCACTCCACTGATCAACACTGGACAAAAACAGTGGCTGCAGTTTGTGTACACAATTTAGATAGAAAACCAGCGACAAACTGAAATTTTCATCATGTGACTGTATGTTCTTTCCATGTTCTAGAATGGCAGGAGTGTTTGACATAGACTTGGAGACAGAAGACGTCAGTGAAACAGAGGTTGGTTTTTCTGACAGTATCTGCAGTCAACCATTCAAAACAATGCACTGACAGAAAAGGGTAGAGTCAGGGAGTGAAGGTTCCAGCAGACACTAGTGAGACCTGCTGTGACAAGAGGTTGAGCTGAGCACAGACAATGCGCAAATACAAAGTTGATGATGTAGGAGTATTCTCTGGTTTAACACACATATTCCGTTAGAATGTCTGTGTAAATACTGCTCTGTTGCTCTTGTCAACAGGAAGATGTCTGTGACTTCACTGTGACAGAGCCAGAGAAGTAAGTATTGTCCTTAACTCCTAAATAACATTGTGTGATTTTTTTTCTCCTAAATCTGGTTCTAGAAAGTAAATCATTCACTGTATTGTGTCAGCAATTACACAAAAAGACTCACACGCGAGCCACTGAACACTATTTCCATAGACGAATCTTAATCTTTTTCAGATTTGTCTGTTGGTTCAGTGTCTGAACTGTTGCATTTTGAGCTAATCACATTCCCACTCTGTACATGGTTTAACTCCAATGTGTCTCAAATGTCTGTCTGTTGTCTCAGTGTCCAGACGGAGGAGGTGGAGCTGACCAGTGAGAGTGTCAACAGAGACAGTGAGAGGGTTGGCCCAGATTGTTTTGAGCTTCTCACAGTGTTGGGCAAAGGAGCCTATGGCAAAGTGAGTGATGTGTGTGTCTGGGTGTGATTGAACTTGGGTGTGTGCACATATGCATGTTGAATAAACTGTATAATTAACCAATGAGCCCAAACATACACCAATGACAATCATGGTCTTGTGAAAGTTGAAACACAGACATGACCTAAAACAGGAACAGCTACACTACAAAAAGACACAGGATAGTTCTATCATATCACATGTCTAAAGATAATAAAGAACAACTGAACTCAACCTCCTGAAGACAGAAAAAGAAGTTTTAGCAGTGACATCGACACAAAACCAGATACAAAGCCTTCTACTATCCAGCGAATTCCACTGCTACTACAGTAGAAGATATGCAGCCAAAACTCTGACATGAAAACAAGGCCCTGTGTCTAAATTCTGTCTACAGCAGAAGACAGTTGAACAGTAATGAGTGACGCAGTGAAGGTTCCTTACAAGGAGAACCCATAATACAGACTTGTGGATTTGGCCAGGATGGTTTCTTCAATGCTGAGAAACAAGCTGATACTTAAATATCATGTGACACCATCAGGGAGTCTGATTGGAGCAGACGTTTTCTGCAGCAGGACAATAACCACAAACACAGACGGTGTCATTAAAAACTGTCTTCTGAGATGAAGGACTCTTCATTTGGTGGTTATTAAAAACCCACTTCAAATAGACCAGAATTATTTCTTGTCATTTGATTGAACTGTAATATTATACTGTATTACTGCTGAGCCACAACATTATTACCCTGACATCCTGTGGTGAGGATTCTCTTCTCAAGCAAATGTTTTTCTTTAAGGTTTTCCAGGTGAGAAAAGTTCAAGGAGCACAGATTGGAAAGATCTTTGCCATGAAAGTTCTGAAAAAGGTATGACTGGTCAGAACTGTGTCCGACACGTGCCCTCTGAACACATGTTACAGCTTCCCCTCTTTCGTGGTGTTTGTTTCTAGGCCAAGATTGTTTGTAACGCTAAAGACACGGCTCACACTCGAGCCGAGCGGGAGATCCTGGAGACGGTGAGACACCCGTTCATCGTGGATCTTCTCTACGCCTTCCAGACGGGGGGGAAACTCTACCTCATCCTGGAATGTCTCAGTGGTAAGACAGAGGCCCTCAGGGACGGTGGATGATTAGATGTGCACAAGTGTGAGCGCAACAGTCGGTGTCACGGTGTTGAATCTCGCACAATTGCATTAATTTGAGTTGATGTGACACCTTTGACACACCATCAGAACTACTGCAGTAATGACATGTAGCACCTGCATCATCACTATGTCACTGCTGAAGCTGCGTGACCTCCGAACCAGGAGAAGATAAGGCTTACTTCAAATACTGTGCTTAAAAATGCTTAGTGTTAGACATGAAGTTAGGGAAAAGCTCTGCAAAAGGCTAAGTGTTAGACAAGGAAAGAAATGCAGCTCTCTGAGGCAATGAAGCCTTCAAAACTGCTTAGTTTTTTATGCTGGTTGTATCATTTTATTTAGTTGCATTCATCCTCCACACCTTAAAGGCAGTGAAAAAAATCCAGACATTTAACCCTTCCGTGGTGCAAAAAGGTTGGGGACTGCTGCTGTAGAGTATGTGCATGACGAAAGAAAATGTAATAAATAATTAAAGCCATGTGAACGTTTGTTAATCACCAGGGGGGGAGCTGTTTATGCAGCTGGAGAAAGAAGGCATCTTCATGGAGGACACTGCTTGGTGAGAACATTGTCCTGTCTGTTCTTCATGTAAACCATTCATAGGCTACAGGTGTATAACTGCAGTGTGTATTTGCATGCTCTCACAGACCTGTGTGTGTGTGTGTGTTTGTTTGTTTATGTGTAGCTTTTATCTAGGGGAGATCACTCTGGCCCTGGGTCACCTTCACTCTAACGGGATTATTTACAGAGATCTCAAACCTGAAAACATCATGCTGAATCACGAAGGTATTGTAACAACAGGAAGTGGATTTGATTTTGTTTTTTTTACTTTCATACATTTGCATCATTTCCATCTCTGAACATGTGGATGTCCTTTAATGTTTTGTAGTCCCCTGTAATCGGAACCAGAATCAGATGATGGTCTGGTTGTCCCTGAGGTGTAATCAGATTTGTTAACTAGGAATAAAAACTATTGTTGGCTTAAGTTTAAAAAAACCTGTGAAACCAGTAACATGAGTTCATCTGAGCACAGCTGCAGAAATGAACCAGTTTCCTACCGTTGCCCCAAAGATGTTCAGAATGAGAAAACTTCATTTGTTCCAGGAGGACGGTTAAAGGGACAAAGAGCAGCACCTAGAACAAAAAAAGGGATAAGCGTAAGAACCTTTAGAGTTCAGGAGGAGAACAGCTCTTCTCTGGGTTCACAGGTTGGACAGTAAAGTCTGTGACCAGACGTGAAAGAGCTTGTTAGAGTAGTCTGGACTCGGCTGGTTTACAGCGGTCAGGGAGCTAGCATGTCTATAGAACATGTCATGACAGGAACTGACACTAGAGGGTGTGTCTCAGGCTACTTGTGTTCTGTCAGCAGCAGGAACAGTGAAGTTAAAGTGAACTGAATATGAATTTCTCTTCGAAGGTTCTGATCCAATGACTTTTAACATTTGTGCTCACACACAGGGCCTGGAACTTATCTCACAATCTTCCTTCTCTCTTTAAAGGACACATCAAACTGACAGACTTTGGCCTGTGTAAGGAATCCATCCACGATGGCTCCGTCACACATACTTTCTGTGGAACCATTGAGTACATGTGGGTAAAAATTATGATGTTATGTTACAGTTGGGGTCAACAGGTTACTATCAGTATGATGTGGGACATGTTATTACTGTAGGTGTTTCAAATATTTCTTATTTGTACTTCAGGGGAGTTGGAAAAATACAATATTGGTATCTGAGTACTGCTGGAACTACTCTGATTTTCTCTCTTTAAATGAGGCAGCAGCCAATCAGCAGCTCCACTGTCTGTCACGTAACGATGGGGATCACGCTGATGAAGACTTGTTCACAGACCTCATTTGTCACAGACTGTCATTGTTATTTATTTTTATAGACATTTAAGTTGTTATTAAAAATGACAACCCTCTGTCTTGTTCTGTCAGTGAGAACAAGCCTTTACCCAGCTGCTTCCCCGGACAGTGAGACATTTAAGTTGTTATTAAAAATGACAACCCTCTGTCTTTGAACTGTGTTCTCTGCTGTAGAAATGAACTTTCAAAAAAACAAGAAAACAGCTTTTCTTTTTGTAACCCCTTTTCTTCAGGGCTCCAGAGATTCTGACCAGGTTGGGACATAACAGAGCAGTGGACTGGTGGAGCCTGGGGACCCTGATGTACGACATGATGACTGGATCGGTGAGTGAGACGAGAGGAGGGTAATAGAGGGTAGAGAAAACTGTCATTTCAGATGGAAGTTTAAAAAATAATAACTTAGAAATGATCTACTTAACCCGACTCTCCTGGTCAGTATGATACTGATACTGTAAAGGAAAAATAAAGTTTAAGTTCAAATAACAACGACATGACACAACCTGTCAGAGAGCATATCGTCAGTTCTTGTGACAACCCTGCTCACACCACATACACTCTTTGATTTCCCATCAGCCTCCGTTCACTGCTGAAAACAGGAAGAAAACCATCGACAAGATCTTAAAGTGTAAACTCAATCTGCCTCCATACCTGACCATTGATGCCAGAGACCTGATCAAAAAGGTGTGACACACACACACACACACAGGGTCCATTATTAATGGAATATACAGTTATGTGTAAATGTTTTTACCTTTTTTCTCTTTGTCAAATATTTAAATCAAATTAAATAAAAACATAAGATCATGCTCAAAAACAATAAACTGCAGAAGGCATGGCTTTAAAAAAAAAAAGGGTTGTGGCCCACAGACTGGGACACGTGGCTGTTCACAGCAATGCCTTGCTCTGCAGGGCAGGCAGGCAGATGGGAGAAATACCCCCATCACAGGATGGCTGGAAAACTGTTTGATGTTGTTGAAAATTATCTTTTGTTTTTTCCCCCCAACATTTAATAATTTAAATACTTGAGAAAAGGCTGGGAAAAACGGAGGAGAGAGTGAAGCTGCCTAAAACTTCTGCACAACACCCCTCTTACCTTTAATTTATTCTGTGTTTTGATCAGCTTCTGAAGAAGAATCCAGCACAGAGACTTGGCTCCAGTAAAGCAGACTGTGCTGACATTCAGGTTTGTTGCTTTGGTAACACACACACACACACACACACACACACACACACACACACACACTGGTAAAATGCAGGGATTTAATTAAAGTCTTTGCTCTTCTGCAGAAACATCCCTTCTTCAAGCACATCAACTGGGACGACCTGCTGAACAAGAGGGTGGAACCTCCCTACAGGCCACAGCTGGTAATACACCTACCGCTTTAACCAATTCTCTTATCAAATTGATTAGTTATGTTATCCAAAATTCGAGATAAAAGCCACAGTAACAAGAGCACAGACACTGATTGATAAGGGAAACGTTTAAAGTCATTGATAATCAATAATAGACAGGAGGAAATCAACATGGACAAACTCTTTCTATAGAACACAGAAACCCTCACCCTCTTGTGATCTCTGACAGAAGTACACAGTAAGTGGATGGAAGCCAGAGTTTGAATCAGACTTAATGTATGTGGTATTTCCTGGTAGGAGTGAGTGGGTTAACCAGATAACTGTTGGTCAAACATCTGTGGTTTGACTGGAGGTTGTGTTGTTTATATGCAGCGGTTACGTATTGATTACTTCGTTCACTTGTTTTTTAAATACTTGTAAGTTGAACTCAGGCAGAAGTGGAGTTAACAACAAACAGATGTTGGTCACATGAACTCTATCTAACCAATCAGATGTGAGTTAACGCCCCACTCCCCACACACTATGATGTCAGTAGATGTTTATCCAAAAGAACAGGATGATTTAAAACCAGAGGACGATGTGAAGCTCATGACAGAGGAAGACCAAGTCCGAGTTAACTCAAGATTAACTCAGCAGAAACAGAGTCCGACCAATGAACCAGAGCAGTTTAACCCACACTGAATGTTGTGTACGGCCCATAAAAAACAAAGTTGAGCTCCAAATATTCTTGAAACTAACACACACATTGTTTTAATGGAGATAAAAATCCTGTTGGCAATCTGACTTAACAGCAAAAGACATCATTTTCTCAGTTACCTAACACTACTGCACCCAGCCAATAGTTGGCAGTATTCCACATGTTTGTCAGAGGAAAATGAAGACACCAGTGCTAACGTTAGCTACAACAGTCAATTCATTTTCAGTCCTAAGTCTGTTTCCTTGTTTCTTTTCCCCCGTGTCTGTGCAGCAGTCGGACGAGGACGTGAGTCAGTTTGACACCAGGTTCACCAGACAGACGCCGGTGGACAGTCCAGACGACACCACACTGGGCCACAGTGCAGAGCTGGCCTTCGCCGTGAGAACCTTTTTAATCCTTATCAGTGTTATGTGTAGAAGTTCCTGGTTCTTCTACTGTTCTAATAATTAAAAACCTCCTCTCTGTGACCTGTGTACGTCATCAGGGTTTCACCTACGTGGCTCCATCGGTCCTGGAGAGTCTAAAGGAGGGATTTTCCTTTGAGCCCAGAACTCGACCCATACGCAGACACAATAGCAGCCCCCGCACACCCATAAGGTAACTAGAGCCCTTCAGGGGAGCCACGCCTCATGCCTTGGAGACATCTGCTCTATTTGATAAAACAAACACTTAAATAAATAAATTAGAGGACGTAAATTCCCTTTTGTCAAATATCTATTTTCATTGTCTGATCCTTCAGTCCCCTGAAGTTTTCTTCTGCTGGACCGTTCAAAATCTCCATGGATCGAGAACCAGACGTCTTCTCTCCCACCTCTCCCCCGCCAGCACCTGTTTCTGCACTGTTGGACAACGGCACCGCCAGTCGGCCAATCAGGACGCCTGCGAGGAACAAGAAGCAGAAGGGACATTGTAGATGATCTGGACCTGTCTCTGCTGCAGGAACACGGTCAGATCAGTGTCTCAGAGACCTGAAGGTTTCTCTTTGTTCTGCTTCTGGAAGGGCTTTTATTTCGAGGTGTTTGAGCAGTTGGTGAACGAGTCACTGTGTGTGGCTCCCTTTGTATTTCTTCTTCTTTAGGCTGATGTCACTGAATCATCACTGAGTGTTCATGCTTTAAAACCAGGCTGCATCTGTACCTCCTTACTTGTTTCTGAATATAGGTCTTGACCCCAGTGCTGCCTATGAACCGTCTTTGACCTCTGTGCAGGCCTGTGTCGGGTCATTCATCAGTTCTGGCCTTTCCTGGCAGACAGAACTTGAAGACCATGTTTGTCCAGACGGTAGACAGTTGAATGTACAACTGAGGCCTCACACAAATCCACTGACTCCTTCAGTAAACCAGAACACGTGTTTGGTCCAGACCACACACCGAGTTTAACTGCACCGGTTGGTCAAAGCTCCAAGGTTGAACCAGCTGTAAACCCACTGGTCTGATCAGAGTGTGGACTTTGGTGGAGGAGAGTCCACACTGGACAGTCTTCTTTAGAACAGCTGAGTAATATGGTTCATTCCATATTTACTCCACATCAAAGTGTTATTATTGGAAAAAAAGCTGACTTTAGCTGTCGACCTTTAGCTTAGTGTCAAAGCGATAGGTATAGAGCTCAGGGACCAACCAACTTTTAACCTTGAGCTGAGCGTCAAAGCGATGTCCTTTGCACGGCCTTTAAAATACTTAGATAAAGGAGTGAAGCTTGAATGTTTCTGTTTTTAATTTATCCTCATATTTAATCATGGCTGCCATGTGGATGCTAATGTTCTGCCTGAGAGTTCTTCTCATTTCACTTCACTCACTGTTTTTTCCTACCTCCATAAACTCTCGTGTGGAGCAGACAAATCATAATTTGACCAGTTCTCCAACTTCTCTGAAACACAACACAACACACTGGAAGTGGTGTATATATATATAAAGAGTATTTTTCACATGTATTTATTTTTACAAATGAAACTTACTTTGAAACACGAATGTTTGATCGGTGCTCAGAGTGAGTTCTTACTCTGCACCATGGGACTGAAGACTGCAGTGCTGAACCCGTGCACCGCACTGCACCTCAGTGAAAGACAGAGTTCAACTGAATCACAGCAACAGTGACAACAACACGTGAAAAAGAACGGCTGGGAGACCAGAGGTGTGAGGCTGAGTGTCGACCAGAGTTAGGGTTCTAACACTGTTCCTGTGACCATTTGTCATTATATAAATAAACATCGTATTATTTATCATTACATGATTTATCATCAAACATCTCATGTCAACTGTCAAGTGAGTGCGCAGCCCCTAGTGGCCACCTTGAGCAGTTTATGGCCGATTTGCTTGAGTAAGGCCGCATTTCTACAAAATATGCCCG
Organism: Cynoglossus semilaevis; assembly: GCF_000523025.1. Classification (NCBI taxonomy): domain Eukaryota; kingdom Metazoa; phylum Chordata; class Actinopteri; order Pleuronectiformes; family Cynoglossidae; genus Cynoglossus; species Cynoglossus semilaevis. The sequence continues at coordinate 12,916,178 of NC_024315.1, forward strand.
AGGGAATCGCCCAGAATTCATAGCGTGCAGCTAACTTTTAAGAGCCAGCTGTGAGGATGGAGAGAAGCAACATAAAACCAGATGCTGCTTCTTCTGTCATAAATTTGTTTTTTAAAAAGGCAATAAAATAAGAGGAAAATAAAGAAGGAATACAAGGATTGCAATTTTTCAAACATCAAATTATTATCATGAGAGAAAATTAAAGACAGAGCCCAGGGTTCTCTTTCTAATTTACAGGAATAAGACCCCCTGAGAACAAACGACTAAATAACGAAATCACAACTGAAGCAACGAAGGAACACTGGTGATGTCATGAGGGGGCGGTGTTCATGCCTAAATAGGAACTGTGTAGGATCTGGAACTGTTTTAAAGTATCTGAATGGTTCGTCCTTATAATGGAGGTCTTAGATTCACACTAACAAACACGTGAATGTTGGATTTACAGCTCTGTCGTTGAACCCACTGGACTTTCTAAGGTTAGCGTTGGCCTTTAAAATCCAGAGACTACAACAAGTTCAATTCCAAAAATAGATGAAATAAATGGTAACATAAGGAGGTTCTCAACCACTGGGCCCCCAGTTGAGCACCAGGCTGTAGGTTATTAGATATCGGGTCGCAAAGGGAAAAAAAATTGCATTGAATCTCAGTATGAACAGTGTTTAATTTTGATTGAATTGTTTATCTTCATCATGTGTGCCAGTGGAGAATAAAAACAATCAGTGTTTCTTCTGGGTGTAAATCATTCTTTAAAGTTTGAACAAATAAAATGACCTGAAAACTCCCTGCGGCCGTGTTTCTTTTGTTCTAATGAGTCGAGTTCTTTCCCACTTACCTGATCTGCTGAGGGTTCAATGTCTGGTCCGGGGACACACTGGCATGTAGCTGGAATTGACCTCCTGGACGTAGGACAATCTACACCTCTGAGCCATTGCTGTCCGACGTCTTGACCAGTGGAAAGTAGAAAAAGTGGAAAGAATGACATAAAACATTAAGAGAAGACAATGTTCAAGTTTGTTTTGACTTTGATTTTGATTTTGAAACTTTTCTTCTCAGAGGTGCGACACTTCAGCTTGACAAACAAATCTCAAAGGTTAAAAAAAAACCCTGTAGAGTTTGTGACCCAGAAGAATCAGCAAACATGGGTGGAGGTTGAATTTCACTGCTGGCAAAACATTTCCTCATTAAAAAAGCTCGTTTCACAACATTTGCAGATAAACATAGAGCAGGAGTCAGCGAGCGTTTGAAGAGAAACACGTGCCACTCTGTCTTCATCATGTGTTATTTAAACGTTCTCCATGTTTAAGCGAGTAGTTAGCGATCTTTCGGTACAACAAGAAGGTCACAGGTTCAATCCCTGGTCTTTCTGTATAAAGTCCCCTGTGTATGTGTGTGTTTTCTCTTTGTTCTCCAGTTTCCTCCCACAGTCAAAAACATGCAGAATTTTAGTGTGACTGGAGATCGTTCTAGCACAACCTCACCACTAGGTGTTCCTAGATACTGAACATGTGGTCATTAAGAGATATTTTAGACCTGGGGTCCCTTGTTATTTCCGAAGTATTCAAATAAAACACAGGCTAATATTTTTATGTCACAGTTTGAAAAATGTGAATTTTAAAAAAAAAGTCTAATTAATGAGAACAATGTCAGGCCTGCAGTTCCTCTGTAGACCCCCTGTTGAAGGACTGTTTAAGATTAGAGTCACACCGAGTCATTGTTCTTCTTTACCCTGTTTATTCTCAACTTTTTTTTTATATCCTAGATGAATTTGTTTGAACTCGGCTCCACTCTGAACTCTCACTAAGCTTGCGTAACCGTTTCTGTCAATTCAGCTTTACTTGTCCTGTGTAAACAGTGCAAACACACAGAGCAATAGAGTACAGTCCAATTCTCTCTTTACTCACTCACAGTTGGCCAATAACGTCTACTCTCCAGACACAAGAGCCTCAGTTACTGCTGTGAGGAGAAACAGATTTTAACTACTTAAAAAAACATAAATATCCCAACGCATGATTTTATAACACACACACACACATAACCCGATCCCAGAGTTGAAAAGGGAAATACATATTTCTTTCCTGCGGGGACAGTTAGACCCCAGATCCACTGCTGCCATGTTTGGTAAATTATTGTCAGTTTATGTAATTATAAAAAAATGTTCCAAACACTAGGGTCACAGAGCAGCGTGTGTGTAATGACTAACAGAGGCTGCAGCGGTTCGTAAATAGTGTTTTTTCTTTTCTTTCTTTTCTTCATGATCATTGTCGAAGGAAGTGAGAAGACGATGCAGTTTTACAGATTCAACATTTCTCGGTTTAAAGGGGACCCAGTAGGTGGCAGTAATTGTCACAAGATTACGGTCTGTTGGTAAAGTGAGGCGGAGGCTCTCAGTAGGGTTAGCTTAGCTTAGCACGCTAGCGAATGAAAATATTGGCTACCAGCTGTGTGTGTCTTCAGTGCTGTTCATTTCTATTATCTAGTGGACAGTCATTAGTGATTTTAAAGTCTATAGAATTATATTTCTCACAGTACATGACTTTCAAATGTGTGCTTAGCGCCCCCTACAGGACATTGATGGTGCGCTACAGCCTTAAACTTACACAAAACACTAACAACAACACGACGGACAAGTGTCTTGTTGAACGGTGGTGCACACAGCTGCGTGTCAGTTGCTTGTTGGATCGGACTGCAGTTAACGCTGCAGATGTTTGTGTGAATGAAACAATCTCTAAAGACAGAAAATTGTTACCACACCGGCGTCTCAGTGACTGCGGGTGGAGTCACCAAAAAACATGCATCAGATGCGAGCAAATAACTCTGATACGTATTGTAAAAATAATCCTGACATGTGTGACTGTCCCTGGTGCATGATTCCTGACCTGATTTTCCTTCATGTGCTCCAGCAGCTGATTTCACTAACTCAGCAGTGATATCACTCCTCCAGGACCAGTGGCTCATGGTAAGAAATACATACATGTGTACAGCACGGTGGAGCAGTGGCTCTAACATTTCATAGTCACTGCAGAAAGAAACAAGCAACAGGAACTCTTCCAGAAGGACTTCATCCCACACATGGAATTCATTCTTGCAGTGAGAAATCAGAGCCACTGAGGAGGTCGTTATCATCAACACTGTTATATAACAGTGTCCGGCTCTCCATTATCCAGAAGTGTGGTGTTCTGTCACTAAACTCTTTTGGTACAGATGTGTGGAGTCAGTTCCCTGAAGTGGTGGTTGATGTTTCTGACATGGTCTACAGCTTTTTTCCAGGCCTCTGGGTGGCACTAGGTACACGACCTAAACCAGGGATGGACAAACGTTTTGTTGTCCACTTTCCTTTTCGTCGACCTGCTCAGTTTTACTGAAAGGGTTGGACATTCAAACAAGTCTAATGATTATGTTATTTGATGATATAATTTGGACAAGTTTGGCAGGTCCAAAAAAAAAAAAAAAAAGTATCCAGCCCCCAGGCCATAGTTTGCCCATTCATGACCTAGCCCTCGACAAGTTTAAACAGAATTTGAAAGTTTTGAAAAATCTACAGAAAGATGTTAAAGAACCAGAGCCTGACACATTAGAATATCTGAATCGACTGTGAACTTATGCCATAAATGCCATAAATACAAATTAAAATGGATTCAAACTGAACACATTTCTTCTTAAGGCACCAGACAAACAGGTCCTGTGGGGGCGCTATAACCTGATACAAACCCTGGTCGTCCATTAATAAAAGGCCATATGTGTGTTGTTCAGCGTCTGTAGTGATTTATATGGAGGAACATTATAACAACAAATCCATGTGGACTATTTTCAAACACATCATAAATTACAGTGAACACCTCATGGTCACTGGGTCGTGTCCCAGCTCCAACAGAAAGAGTTGAAAGCTTGAAAGTGTTAAGTGAAGGAATTAAAAACCAGTCACTTTTTAAAGCTCTGAAGGGGAAAATGTCATGGGGTTTACAAAAAGCCTGAGGCAGGATTTAAATTCCAGTCATGCTTCACCACTGGTAGAACCGCCGGGTTCCACCTCAGACAGTTCTCTAGTCTGCCACTGGGATACATGGATGACAAAGAACAATTATTTCAGATGATTGATAAAAAATCTAGTTACAATGTTGTTTTGACTGTAACTGAACCACCAATCAAACGATCGTCCATCAAACACGTCCTCAGTTTCACCCAACAGAACACGTCTGCTGACCCACTCCCTCACCTCCTCCAACCTTTTCCTTTTTGCTGAACAGTACGTTCCGACCCACATCCAGCATTTTGGCCTGGTTTCCCCTCCGCTCTCTCCCAGCCATTACCGACTCCGTTTCCCCCGCTCTGTCTGATGTTTCCTCACCTGACCTCTCCTCAAACACCTGACCTCTCCTCTAGCAGCATTCTCACCTCCATGACCCTGCGGATTGTCCATTAACAGCATCAGTACGGCTGTAAAGATGGAAACACCCTCACACCGATCAAACCCAGGCTGAAGTTTTTAACGTTATCGTACGTCTAATCTGGATCAATCAGCTCCTCAGACATCGGGGCCATGAATGAAGATTTGTATTAAAGAGCCAGTCCGGCTGCAGAACACCACACAGAGAGGAGTATGTACGTTTAAATACTACTACTCTGTCTGGTGTTCTGCAGTCAGACTGTGCTGTTCACAAGTGAATCTGTGAACGGCCTCATCAACAAGTCTGTGTTCATCAAACATTACAGCTTTATTTTTTTTCCAACCAAAGGAACTCTGATGAAATAAACAAAGCACAAAACCATCACTCATGGCGCAACACTGCTAACAAACCACAGAGCATTATGGGAAGTGCTCACCCAGATTCCAACACGCTACAATAGTTTGACATGAATAATCAGTCTGTATATTAGAGAAACATTGTGTTTAAAGCCAGCAGTTCTAACATCTCTGGGCTAATTGTGTTAGCATGGTTAGGTTGGTTAGCTAAGACGCGGTGCATACTGTCATATAAAACTCTGTGTATGTGCATTGGGAATGCACAGCGTGCTAGCGTACCACCAAAACGCCTCTAAATCAGGGGTCTCAAACTCCCGGCTCGAAGGCCATTATGGGCCCAGAGATTCCCCACATCCAGCCCATGAATAGATGTCAGTTATCTACATTTTAGTTTTTTATTTTGTAGCAAACACTGCTGACAAGCTATATTCTAGTGTGCTAATAGCGTGCTACAGGCGTTACAGTAGTGTCTTTAATAATGTTAATGTCTATTATAGTGTATTTGGATGATTTCCTTCCTTAATTTAGAACTTTTAGGACAGATAAAAATGTAGATTGATTTGAGATTAATCTTAAATTAGCTGTGGACAATTATGTGATTAATCATGATTAAACCGTCTTTGGATTAACAGCCCTAGCACCGCCTTAATATAGAACTACATCAGTTGGACTCCTAAGATTGTTTAAGTGTATTTTAAATAATGTTCTTCGTCTTTTGTCTCTTTTACGACCCCTTCAGGTTCAGGTGAGAGTCTTAGTTTTAAACTGGACTCACTGTGAAGACGCCTGCTGTGTGTCCTCACGCCAGCCCAGTGTGTTCTAATTCATTCATGTGCAGAGAGCAATAATGGAGCAGAAACACTCTCCAAATGTGATGTCAACCCCCTTTGAAGTTGTAAATTAGAGCATCACATGAAACAAAAGATGAAAGGGAAAAATATCAAGGGCAGAACAAACGAGCAGAGGCAGCCTGAGGCGTGAGAGATGAAGGGCAGCCACCAGGGGGCCCCACTGCACAAAGTCAAATGTGAATGTTTTTTTTTTTTTTACAGTCAGGTGTAAATATTTCAGGAAATACTGTAAAAACACTGCTCTCAGATAATATCACAGAGCATGCCCAACAGGATGGCTGGGGTTTGGACTCCGGGATCCAAGGATTTCAAGGGCCAATGATTGGATTTCAAATAATCTAAAAAAAACAAACAAATATTTTTATATATTGTAGTGTACAGTGGTCCCTCTCTATATCGCGGTTCTCTCACACTCCCTCAGTACATCGTGGGATTTTTTTTTCAATCTGATCTCGCGAAATTTTCGCAATATCATGAAATATAGCTGTTTATATATTAAAAGATAATTATACATTCAAACGTTTTGTCACACTCCCTCAGTACATCGTGGGATTTTTTTTTCAATCTGATCTCGCGAAATTTTCGCAATATCATGAAATATAGCAAAAAATAAACTAAAAGATAATTATACATTCAAACGTTTTGGCTTTTAAAATCTTAAAAGTTGATTCTTATTTTGTAACTGAGATAAGCGCATTTGCGAACGATCACTGGTAGCTTTGTTTACCTAGACAAGATCGTACACAGCATACTGTTGGCTAATACAATGCACCTCTACTTTGCGATTTTTCCCATTTCGTGGTGGGTCTTGGAACGCAACTACCGCTAGGACAGGGATTTCTGTAGTACTACCCCTGAAAATTAGTACCATTAGTATGATCAACATTAAAATACAGCAGCACCGACTTATGCTGTTCAGATGAGAACACCATATATAGTACAAGTAGAGAATGTACTTCAGTTCAATCCAAATACCACATAAACAACTGTATGTATACATGCATCGCTAACACACTATAAGCTAGCACTCACAAACATGCTGCTAATCTTGTTGTCACTATATATTATCTTACTTGCTACATGACTTATATCCAGAGGAAAATCAATCCGTGAATCATACAACAGGCTTCCCTGGCACCACCTACAGGCCAGGAAAGTGGGACATCTGATCATTAATCATAGTAATGAGTGAATCTTAAAATATTTTTTGAGGAAAACATCATTATCTCTGTCTGTGCGCAGTCAAGGCGGTGGTTCTTTTTACTTTTACTTTCTATTTACCAGAAGTCTTGTGATTATGTTGAAAGAGGCAGCTGGGCTTTATTGGCAGGAAAAGATCCAGTTTGGTCCAACAGAGAGACAATGAGGGGGAGTATGGGAATAAAGCTGCTCCCCAGAGACATTTCCAGCGAACCGAGCTATAACTTTTTAATCTTTGATCATCACATGTATTGAAAGCCAACCATGTCATGATATTATAGAGATAGAAAAGTGAGACATTCTATAGTGTCAGACCCAGGGTGTATTATTCTTCAGAACCAGAGGAAGTGGGTTGTTGATGACGCTGGATTTATTTTAACTGGGGTTAAGCCATTGATTCAGAGAAGAAGAGTGAGATCAGAGTCTGGCCTCGTGACTGGCTGCTGGAGGAGGATGACTGTAGAGGTGCTTATAAAAATAAGTGCTCATTAAAAAGAAAATGACAAATAAAAAAGTGCTCATATATACAGTATATATATATATATATATACATATATATACACAGTATATACCTACATATAGTGGGGCCCCCAGATACAAGCTCCCCAAAATACATCTTTCCAAGGTAAGAGTAGGCGACTTTTGCAAGATTTTCTTCGTGATACGAAGAAACTTTGAGTTACGAGTGCTCAACCTCTGTCCCTCGCTGGGTTGTTTTACCCACTGTTATAACAATAGTATAAAATGTTTTCTTACTTATTATTGTTTTATACTATCAATATATTTGTTTATATATTTATCTTAGAGAGGGGCAATTTTAATTGAATTAATTAATAGTATATTTCTGGGGGGCTGGAACGAATGAATTGTTTTTTTGTTATTTTTATTGGGGAAAAAGCAATCGAGATACGAGTGGATCATCCACGAGTGCTGTTGTGGAACGGGTTACACTCAGTCTCGGGGGTCCACTGTATGTCAAAAACACGTGTATCAGTGGTAGCTAAAACAGTTTGTACCTTCAGGAGTTATGATTGGACTCAGGTTTTTATCCTGGAAATGGTCCAAACATGTCTGACATGCATGTAAAAAACAGCCTGTTAAAAGTAAATTTCCTGTCCTGCTGAGTGTGTGTGTTTGTTTGTGTGTGTCCTCATTTGCTCCTTGTGTTTCCAGCCTGTCATGAGTGTGTCCTCACAAACACATACAAACTGGATTATATTTATCGTGTTTACATAGTTGATAAACCGCTGTGATGATCACAGCTGGAGAACCAGCAGAGATCAGGTTCAGGATCCACGGACAGTCCCTGACCCTGGTACAGCCTCACACTCTCTACTCCGGTGTCACCTTGACCCTGACTTTGGAACACGGCCAGACAGCATCAACCAATTAACACCAACAACCAAGTGCTGTGTTTTCTTTCACTTTGAGGAGAAAAAAAAATCATGAATACCTGTGGTCAGAATTGTGTGTGTGTGTGTGTGTGTGCTGGTTTTTGTATTTATGAGTGGTTTCCTGCTCACAGTGTCAAAGGATCAGGCTGTAAAAACCAGGGACAGGAGCAGACTCCTGTACAGTAAGGCTGATGGAATGTATGTGTGTGTGTGTTTTAATGTGTGTGAAGAAAAGCACATTAACTCTGGCATGATCACAGAAACACACACACATGGAATGCATGTTAATGTATGTATGTATGTGTGTGTGTGTGTGAGAGAGAGAGAGAGGGAGAGAAAGAGAGAGAGTGAGTGTGTGAGTGAGTGTGTGTGTGTCATGGTCTTGTTGTTTCCAGAAAGTCTTGTTAACAGAAGGCAGGAATGTGAAAGTAAAAACTTCTGCTGTTTAGAATCTGCTTCACATTCACATCAGTTTAAACAAACAAATTACTGGCAAAAGTTCATAATGCTTTAGATACTGATGAGAACCAGAACCATCAGACTACGAACAAGCAGAACCATCACAACCATTAGGAAACCCAGAACCATTAAGGCCAGCCCCTACTAAGAACCAGAACCTTGAGAACCACCAGAGACAGAACCATCCAGACCAAACATTTGTTTGTTAATTTTTTCATGTTCGTCTGTTTCAACATGTTTCAACCAAACATACAACCCAGTGAGATTTTCAAACGGTTTCATTTAAGACGACAGTTTGTGGGTTGGATTCTTCACATTTTTCACAAACAGGAAACAAACAGCGGGAGAAAATAGAATGTTCCTCACAACCGGTTTGGTCCAAATGGACAATAAATGATTAATGTCACTAAATAATAATAATAATAAAAATAGCATCAGACAGTTTCTGGATGGCATTTAAGACGACCATGAAGTCACTAGTTTTGACCAATGGTTGAGTTCCACACGTCTACATGTGACAGGGAGGGACATGGAAGTATCTGTGAGAATTTTAGAATAAAGTTGTTTTTTTTTACTCTATTAAACTGAAAAGAAAAATGCTTTGAAAGTACAATAAAATTCACATTGTAATAAAACATCAGTAACTATAATTAATTTATATATAACTAATAAAAAAAATTACCCAAGTTTAGGAATTTGAAAAAAACAAAACAAAAAACAAACAAACAAATACCTCACCAAAAATGAATAGTTCACTCATTCCCAGTTTTTACTTTTTTTTCAGAACTAATTATTTTCTATTTTTTCTGTCATCATCGTTGTCGGTAAAAATAATAACGACACCTCATTAGGCGGCTCTTCCTGTGCTGATTGCTGAGAGATGAGTAACGATAACCACACCTGGACTCTGGGGTCAACATTACTGACTGTAACCAATCCCAAAAGAGAAACAAATCCCACTGTATTCTTGAAAGTGTCCAGAAGAATTCCTTCGGAAAGATTCAGAGATGAGTGATAAAGGTTTCTGGTTAGAACCTCAGCAGAGCACTGACGTGTTCTCTGCCGGTTGATGGTTCAAGCACGTGAGGTGACCGGAAAAGAGAAAGTGCAGGATTTGTTGCAAACACACACACACACAATGATGTCACATCAGGACTACAAACAAACAACCTTTCACACCTACATTCACACCTAAAGTTACTTATGAATCTACAATGGACCCAAAATTCGTAACTAGTCATTTTATAGCCAGTGACCTTCAATTGGGGGAGTGCAGCCACTAAGGCATCCATAAATATGCTGCATCAGGGTCGTGCATTTTTTTAAAATCAAATTTTTCATTTTCCTCAAAATACCTGCATGGATATAATGTGTTGTAATTAAACACATGAGTATTAAATGGTGGTGCTTTGGCCCAGAGGCTATGTCATTGGTGTGGAACCCCAGGGTTCACCTCCTGGGCAAGATCAAATCCCAGTTAGGGCAGTCGGTACCTTCCAGTGGACTCACCACCTGCAGGAAGGTTTAGGGGGGGTTGGTACGGTGCGGTGTAATTTGGGTGGCGGTCATGGAGACTGCTGCCCCCGCAACCAGGTAACGGATAAGGATGAAAATAGATGGATGGAGTATTAAATGTGAATAACAAGGTTAAAACTGGGCACTGGGCCCAGTTTAATAAAAGAACTAGATCATAGTCCTATAGTCTTAGTTTATAGTTTCTGTCCCACAGCTTCGCCGGGGGTCCCTGCTCCATCGCTACTACTATCAGTTTGTTGGTCCAAACCGTCGTCTGGACTAAATAAAACCGAATCACATGACTGTGATTATAAGCTGTTCTAGCAGAACCAGAGCTAAAGAAAATTCATTCTAAAGTGATACAAGCAAATCATTCTAACAGAATTACGTGGTGGTCCAGACCCATGTTAGTAGACTAAAGTCATTAAAGGTCCAGGAATGTGTGACTGCTTTGGTTTATCAGTACAGTAGGCAGAGGAGGATTAGTCCGTTAACTGCCTCCTCACTTCTCAGTCAATCTGCTCAGTCACAGCATCCCTTCAGCCTCATTTTTGCGATCGTCACACGGATACAAAGCAGATTCCAGTGTGTCTCCGGAGTGAGTGTGGAAATTCCAGATCTGGTCTGGAATTTGGACTGACGGGAAGAAGGATGGAGTTGGGGGGAAAACCCACGGTGGTCCGCCTATAAAAGGAGGGAGCAGCTGAGAGCAGCAGCATTCCTCGGACTCCTCACAGCTCCTCTCACTCCTCCTGCTCTTCAGGAAGATCTCGGACCTCCTCGCTTTTCAGGAACTTCTTTGTCCGTCTGCAGAAATGGCCCTGATCCAGAATAGTCCTGTTCTGCTGCTCTTTGTCGTGGCAGCAATTTACATACAGCTTGACCAAGGTGAGTCCAGACCCGCTTTTCAAAAGAGTTCAGGGTTTGAATTTGTTTTTCATTTCTCACAGAACTTTCCTTGCTGTTTGTTTGCCCCGGACTCCTTGCCTGCAGTAACAACACTCTCTCTTTCTTCAGCAGCCCAGAACACTATACCTGGACGTTGTTGGTGTCCCAAATCAGTGAAGTTCACCAAGGGCAACATGACCGATTTCCAGGTCCTTGAGAGGCATCCGGGGTGTGACAAGACCGAACTGATGTGAGTGTGACACAAACAAACCAGTAAACAAACAAACAACGGCATGTGGTGCTGACTCGTTTTATCTTCTCTGTTTCCCATCAGTGTAACCATGGCAGAAGCAGACAACTCCACTGCGCAAATTTGTATAAACACTCAGGGAAAGATGGCCAAGAATTTTCTCAAATGCTGGGAAAGGTAAGAACACAGATGACGCTGCCAAAGAAAAACCCACTCCTGCAGCAGGGAGTTGGACCGAGCTGCTTTAAAAGGTCTGATAAAGCCAGCCAAGAACAAAACACTGAACTTCAGTCAAGGACGCTTGAGAAAATGTGGCTGCCAGCATGGAAAAGATTTTTTCTAGTTTCTTTTGGTAAAACTTTAAAAAGAAGATTTAATTCTTTAAAAAAACAACTTTTTCTTGCACGAAAACCCGCAGAGAAATTAAATGTTTTTTTTCTTCTTTTACATCAGAGCACACAGCAGATGTTGGTCAACTGTTGCCTTCAAGTCAGCTCACAGGTGTTATTGTGTGGCAGTGAAGTTTGAATTTATTTGTATGGTGCTAGCGTAATGACATAAAGACGCTATAGGTGGCAGCAGTGGGCTGCTGTGTTTCTACAAACAAAAATTGATTTTCCTCATGGAATTTGGTGCTGATACCAATCAGTTAAGGTGAAGTCTGTATTTTTTGTGTTTTGAGGAGAATTGTCCTGGAAACACAGTTAGCATTGACTGTGAATATTCTAACCTTTAATGCAGTTTTACCTTTCTTATATTTTTAAAATGTATTATTTATTTCTTTAGGTGTTGTTTTTGTCTGTCTACCTGCTGGCAGCCATATTTCCATCCTCGTGCCGTTGTTATCAGTACATCATACAGCCACACACATCGACCAAAGTGGACTAAACAAACACAAACTCCACTCAAGGCACCTAAGGCTATCATTTTGGTCAGAATAAGAATCCTGTTTTAGCCCACCAGAGGCTCCCACATCAGACTACAGATCACATGGCTGTTGCACAAAGCTAACAGCTGTTCTGTGTTAGTCCTTTGGCTTGGTCCAACATTATTTTTCTTTCTTTCCTCTCTTCCTCTCACAGGATAAAAAAGGAGGAGAGCCGGAAGATGGAGTGCATCAACAAAAGGAGAAAGACCGAGTGACTTTCACAGGGAACTGGGGGGGTGAGACGGAGCACGGGTGGGGGCGAGGGGGAGGTTGCAGAATGAGAATCTGGCCACACTGGAGAAAGTCCCCCAGAGGTCACATGAAGTCTGACTCACCGAGGCCCACTGTGCTGAAAGCAGAGCTTTCACCACATTCCTGCACTGGAGAAGATTGGGAAATGACAGTGGGAGGGAGGGAGATGTTAAACAGCTGTCAAAGGAGAAAAAAGGGGGTGAGAGGGAGAGAGAGACGGCTTCATTTCAAAGGAGATAACGTCACTAATGTACAGTAACTATTGCAGCGAGTCTGTTAAAATGCACACATAATATTTGCCATATGTTTGTCATACAAAAAATTATTTATGTGGATCTATTTATTGTCAGAATGGAATTATTTTTTTCTAAATGAAATTAAAGTGGATTTTAATAAAACTAAATACTTTCATTTGGTTTTTTTTTCTCCCCCGTGTGAGTGTGCGTCCCAGTTTTGTGGCTGCGGGTGACGAAATTAGACAAAAATAAAACATTCTCCCGGAGAAAACATAAGTCTTTGGCAGCTTCTGTTTCCAGCTGCCTTTGTTTTGACCTGAGCCGGTGAAACCTGTGGCTCAGCAGCCCCTCCGTTCATGAGATGGAAATAGAAAGAGGCAGAGGTGTCAGTGAGCAGCCAGGACGCAGCTGCCTCCCAAGGACCGTGCAGTGACTTTGCTGCAGCGAGCGACAAATTAATTGTTATCATTATAAAAATGTCTCTCTCCTCTGGGAGCGCTGGGTTTGGCAGGAGCCGAATTAAATGACGCCCAGGAGGAAACTCCAACACATCTGTTTCCAGCAGCTGCAGCCTGAGACTGCAGGAGGAAGGCGGGGGATTCTAGAACCATCTTCGTGGACGCAAGCGTCGTTTCCTAATCCCCGAGACTCGACACCAGCGGGGCCCAAGTTTGAATTCATGTCACCGTCTGTATAAACAAGTACCTTCTCAGTGGTATCAGTCACAGAGCACATTGTTCAAAGTAATGGCTCAGTTTGGAAACAAATGCAGCGCTGAGATGTCAAGTCGGACGGAAATGCGATTTTTAAACAGCTACAGTAACTGGTACTGGTTCATACATACATATATATATATATATATATATACATATATATATATATATGTATATATATATATATATATATATGTATCAAACCCAAGACTCTCTGCTTTCAGCTAACCGCTACACATTGGAACCACCAATGATCATGTCAGCAGCTTCTGCTGAGCCAGGTTATTGATCTGTGGCTCCAGCTCCGGCTCTCAGAAGGTTCCAGCTTCATCCGACTGGTCGGCCTGGAATCACATCCTGATATTTGACCATTAGCTTGGCTACAGAGATAGAGACAGAGTTTGCTGGAGAATCAGAGCTGCTGCGGCTTCACTCCAGGGAAATCAGATCAGTCCTGGTCTGGGTCAGAGCATCAGAGTGTGGGAAAGAATAGATCCTCGATAAGCCGGCTATATCTGCTGGTCAGAACACACACTCGTCCACACAAACATGCACACACACACACTTTCTCACTGCTCAGTCAGATGATCAAAACAGGATCAAGGCTGTAAATAGAACCTGAACCAGTGACTGTGACTTCGGCATCATACATTCATCTGTTTGACCTTTGGTCTCCTGTGCTTTGATTAGATTATAGGTGACATGAATGATGGGCACACTGTGATCTCCAGCTGATCATCTGGAGACTGGTGAGTCATCCAAAGGAAGGTCAACAACTCTAACTGACCCTACGAGTGTCTCATCCTTTATCCTTACTGTGAACACAGAACACACCTAAGGTTGTTCTGAACATATTTCTCAACTATCAAGTTTACAGGAGGATATATTCCATGGATATATACTCTTTAAATTATATAGAATAAAGAGAAAGGTTTTTTTTCTTCTAAAGCAGAGCAATACAAGGCCTAGACCTGCAGTTACCAACTACTGCCACTTGGAGGTACCATAGTGCTAGCTTTGTCACAGACGCTGCTCTTACTGTATCTTGTATATTTTCCGTTGTAAACGTAGAACATACTGGTACTTCAGTCAGCACACAGACGTCTGTGTGTTTATTATGAAGATATACAGCTACTTCATGATCAACTGTTCACCTAACTAACAACCAGGTATGACCTTTAATAGCAACCAGAACCGCAGGAAAAAGATTCTGTCAGACTACAACTCACAACAACACACAAGACCCCTGATCCCCACAGGGCCAGTGTTTTCTGCAGAGGTGTAGAGTACAGAGAACACTGCAGTAGATTCATTTAAAGACAATTTGCCATTCACATTCACACTCACATTCACACCTATGTTCAGTTTAGAGTGAACAAACTGAATGTCGATTAAAAACCACAAATGAACAGAACTTTACCTCCTAAAAAATAAAACATCTCTCCTCCAGGCTGCAGGTCTGAATGGAGTATCATGTTTGGCTTTGACTTAGACAACATTTCTCTTAATCCTGTTGGTCGCTCACGCCGCTGCACGGCTCCGACTCTTTCAAAAGTTGGAGGACGAGCAGCTCCCTGCAGCAGGTGTCGGCTCTCTTCCTCGATCGATTAGGGAACACGATGTGTAAAAGTGGTGTCACGCTCTCCCCGGGTGTTTCAGCTGTTAAAGCGCTCATTACAGCGGCTGTCAGAGCAGGAGCCGCTCTGTGAAAAGATCTCTGGCCAACAAAGCTGACACTTTACCAATGTACCGTCTGCACACCATTAAAGAGAGGCTTACAGCAGTTTGAAGTCCGGCCCTGTGATGTTCTGACCCATCATCAGCACCGACTCTACCTCTATCAGGAATCTAGAGCCGACACCAACTCGCTGACCGCAAAACAGAGGCTGCAGGTGAAAAATGACTTTCTTTAATCCTGCTACATAATCCATAAATCAAGATTAGATAGGATATAATCAGGAAAGAGCTACAGTACGATGTGACAAGTCCAGTCAGAGTGGAACTAGGAGGAGTATGCAGGAGATGTTTCTGAATATTTAAATGTTAGCTCAAAATGAACAAAGACCAAATATTATAAATATCAAAAATAAGAGTTTTAAAAGAAAAAAGAAAAAAAAATCAATAATCTATAAATAAAAAATTCAAATATAAAACTACAGAGGCTAAACGCTACTAATGATATTATAGTGAAAGGTTAGCATAGGGAAAAGGCAAAAAAATGCTAACAGTTTTCAAAGGTTTTCATAGCACCACAGAGGCTCCAGCTGAAAAAATGAAAATGTTTCTGTAATCTATGCCACATAACCAATAAATACAGATTCGATTAGTATTCTAAGGCCAGTAGAAAAAAAATAGAATATATAAAAAATAATCTCCAAAAGCTTCACATGAAAAACTAAAGGGCCCTCAAATTTCAGTATCAAAATTTGTTCGTTCATGTTTGTATTTTTGTCTGTGGCCTGTGAACTAACTTTGCTGTAATTTTGTTTAATATTTCTGTTATAGTCAAATACGTCTATATTAGTCTAATCTATCAGTGATCGTTTGTTCAGGCCTTTGTTATTTCCATGCTCTCTGTTTTGATGAAAAGCTGCAGTCACTCAACTCAAACATACCGTAGTTCTCAGACGTTTGGTGCGTGATACATTCCCAGACCCTCAGATCATCATTTCCGGACTTCCCAGAGTCCTAAGACAGGACTTTAAGAACCAGTGTTTTCAGTTTCACACCTGACCAAAGTGATGTGAAACCAATCAGGGTCTGACTCGGCTTTCTGCTGCGCTGTCTCTCCACCAGAGTGAGTCTGAAATGATTGTTTTAATCAGAGCTGAAACAACTGCTGTCTTCACCGCATGCAATAATAACTGACTCAGAGAGATTGGATTTCCTTCCACCTGATCAACCACTGCCCCACCGTGCTACATGTGGCTTTGACTTACAAAGAGTCTCTCTCTCTTCCTCTGTATGTATGTGAGATAGAGAAAGCAGAAATTCTCTGTCTGGGGATTGTTTCTGGTCACTGGTTCAGGTCCCTCGCCACTGACACCCTTTGTCAAATTGTTGAGATGCAGTGAGAGATGCAGCTCAGCTTTTGACACACACATACACAGAGAGAGACAAACATACACACACACACACACACACACACACACACTCTTTATCTTCTGCGTACTCCTGGATTTGCATGCACTGCTGCCTCCTGACAGGATTACTGGGCAGAGGCAGAACCGACGTCCTGCGCAGCAGAGCTCTTCTCTCTGCCTGGATCTAATGACGTTCTAAGGCACACACTTCCACAATCTTTGCAAAATACAACCTGCAGCTTGATGGTGTGATGATGGTGTGTATTGACAATAAAACCAGAATTAATGGTGGTTCTGTACACGAAAAAAATCAAACAAAAAAACCCTGAAGTTTCACAAATGACATGTGACCTATCACTGTGTCACTGACTGTCTTCAAACTGACAGACCCCATCATAAAAAATACAAACTCTGATTGGAGACGTCTGGAGACATCGCATAATTACAAAGGTTTGGTTTAATGTGTGGTCATACCCACCCCCCGCCCATCCCCGCCTCTTCCATAGCTCCTGCACCTGCTAATCTCCTCCTTCAGGGGGCAGCATTCCCCTCCCTCAGCGCACGGCAGCTTCATCAACATGCTGCTGAAGCTGCAGCAGGTCTCTGTCTGCGGCCCCCACTGTACGGAGGAGCCGAGGCTACACTGTTGAATCTATTAACCTTTTCACCGCTCCCACTGAAAGTCACTGAACCCACTGGAAATAATCCTTTAACACTTTTTAAAGAGTTTGGCAACCAGGCTGTTGGTGTTGGTACAGCTGGGGAGGTGGGGGGTGAGGTGGGGGTGCATGGCTGTGACTGGTCGTTATCTGAGACAATGTCATCTCACATTAGACAGTTGGTTATTCAGCAGAGCACAGCCTGTTGATGGCGTGATGTACAGTCGGACACGCCGAGGGTTGACATGTGATGCTGTCGGACAGGCGGCACAGTCTGAGGAGATCTTATAATTGTCTCAGCACCGACGGTTAATGGACTTCTCTGCTGTGGTCAGGCAGCTCCCAGTCTGAGTCTCATTGTGTGTCACTGAGACCACGGGGGAGGAGGCGGGGGTGGGGGCGGAGGGCACATCAGAGGGAAAGCAGAGCAAGAAAGGCACAGCGTGACTCAGATCAGGGCAGTCAGTCTACAACTGACAGTCTGACTGACACAACAGTCAAATGGACTGGTCGAGACAGTAGAGTGATTAATGCTGTTGAGGTCAACAACTGGACTGAAACTCTCCACACGTTCTACGAGACAGAGCATCAAAAGGTTTGAAGTTTGGAGTTCTACTTTTACATATTTTTCTTCACAATTTTCCATATGATTTAATCATCATTTGAATGTGCCACAAATAACAACATAAAACCATATGATACTATATCAGAACAGTTATGGTCTGGTCTGCTGTATTTTAATGGTGGTGATACTAGCAGTACTAGAAGAGGTGAGTATTTTCTGAGGCGTTACTAGAGTATGTGGTGTAAGAAGTGACGATGACCGGTATAGAATACTATGTTACACTGAATGTACAAGGATAACACTGCAGTATCCATCCACCCATCCTTCTACCATCCATCCATCAATCCATCCATCCAATGTCATTCCCACTTTTAAAAAACAATCAATTTCCCGTGTGATTGGCATGTCCTCACTGTGCACAGCCACAATTAAAAAACAAAAGTTATGTCACTTGGCATCTGTTTAAAATGGTTTATAAAAAATAATCACTTTGCTCCTGAGTGTTGTTTCTCTTAAACAACGTGCTGTAGCATGTGTCGTTGTCCAAATCCCATTTTTTATTTTGTCTCAGGCTCATCATCCGGTGCCCAGAGGCTGATGTTCAGAACAGACGTTCTCAAGGAAAAAACGAAAAAGAAAAAAAGATGCACAAATATTACATTACAGGATTCCAAAAGGCCGACAGAGACGGGCTTCAGCGCCAGGCGGCGTTGGTGCAAATCTGCCCCGCAGCAATGAAAGCAGCCGGAGAATTAGAGGGAGACAGCAGTGAGATAAAGAAGAATTAAAAGTGCTGCAGGAGGATGTGTGAGTCTCCTGTGAACAGAGGAAGCTAGGATCAAAAATGAAATGACAAGCAGACAGCGTGAATGTAAGTCTGAGTCAGAAAAGTCAGAGCGGCCAGTGGTGGAACTAATGGGCATGAACCAGAGCAATGGGAAAAGATTTAATGAGAGAGGAGGAGAACAAGGAAGGATAGAGGAGAGACGGCAGCCGGTCAGTTCCTGTCGAGGGAGGGTGGGGAGGGTCTTCAAATGCACAGCTCCTTATCAAATGTTTGGACATGAACTTATTATATTCTATTACCATAATAAAACAGCAGAACATGAAGACGTGAGGATGAAAGCAGATCAAAAGTCCAGGCCGCAGCACAGAGAAAGGTAAATAGTCTGCATGGGGAGGAAGCTGGAGAAGGTGGCAGTAATGTACCTTGGGTTTGGTTGCCAGACAACAATTCACAATGAAAAACCATGAAAGTGATGGGTGAGTTATGCTAACAGTGTCAGGAACATAGGAGGCAAAACATGGAAGGAAATGCCAAAGAAACTAGGAAACAAGAGAACATCAGAAGATCAGACCCAGAGTGTGAACTAAACTAAACACAGTCAAAGTCAAATTACTGTCCTTCCTTGAATGCAGCAGCAGTAACAAAAACAGTTACAACAGTAGTAACGATAGCAGCAGTAGCAGCAGCAGCAGTAGCAGTAACCACAGCACTTGTAACAATAACAGCAGCAGTAAAGGTAACAGCAGCGACAGTCGTAACAACTGCAGTTACAGCAATAGTAACAACAGGACGGGCTGCAGCATTAGAAACAGTAACACAACAGCAGTAGTAACAATAACAGTATCAGCAGCAGTAACAGTAACATCAACCGTGTGCATCCTAACTGTAGGGGAACTGTGGTGAACAACAGGCATCCTGTCCAATGACTCAGACACTTCAACCACATGGTCACTAGTAAAGGGCATCAGATTTCTGCTCCTCCCTCAGACCGGTGTTAATACTGTTAGTGAAGAGAGTGAGCTCACACAGTGACAGATCATTATCACACACGCACGGAACAGATTTCCATGTTCCTGTTGTTCCTGAGCAGAACTGTTCACTCAGCAGCAGAACCCTGGACGTACATCAACATTACTGTGATCCACAGAAGCAGGTCACTACTCTTCATCCCTTTGTCTCAATCAAACCACGGCCATGTTATCTGTCCTGTCTTCACTCATCTCATCAGCTGGGTGAACGCTTCTGTCTGTTCCTCGTTCAGCTCTGCTGACTGATACTTAACTGAGGATGAGTCACTCTTTCTGATGACAAAATAGCTTCTGAATATATCAATAAAATGTATTGATAACTTTGTCAGAACCCTGGACTGGAAATATTCCATTCTGGCCTATGTACCTCAGTTATGGTGACGATCCAAAAAACAATAATCGACAACCATTGCATAAATACACCTTACATATCTTAATGTTAGGAACAAAAGAACTAGTAACCCACTTCTGAAATGATAAATTAGCAAATAGCTTGAAGAGAACAAAAAAAAAAAAACAAACAAAAACACAGCACTACAAAATTTAAACCTCCAACCACAATTCTCTCAAAAGAATAAAGAAAAATAGATAAACAACACGCAATAAATAGGTGACAGTATACTTTAATACCAGGATTCTTTCTAAAAACTGAAGAAAAAATAACAAGTTGTTCGAGATAAAAACTTTGCCAAAAGATATTTCAGTCAAATCAAATTATCATAGTTTATAATAAACAAAAAAAAAAAAAACCCTGGGCGTCATGCTTTGCAAAATGTTTCCAGTCTGGCCAAGAAATAAAAAATCATACTAGATTACCCTCCAAACTGCTGAATGAATATCTAATAATGAGCTAAAAAATAACTAAGTGTAGCTATAAAAAAAGAAAGAAGAAGAAGACAAAGGAAGGAGTCAATTTAGATTTAGTCAAACGTGATAAACATTAGCAAACGAACTAAGAACGGTTGCTATTGATTATCTTTAGACAATCTATTTTTCTATTGTTTTTAGATGTTTTTTTTCTTGTGTGTGTTCCAGTCATATTATCTGTTTTAATTCCAGTCTGGAGTGTGTGTGTCGCCTGCGTCTAAAAATATTTAATTAAATGAGCTTCTAACGCTGCACTGCCTCCAGCTTCACCCAACGACCTCATGGCTTTAAAAAATCGCAGCTGATGAAAAAGAGAGAAATATCATTTGGCTTAAAATAGGTCGGCTGTATTTCACAGTCAATTAGCTGCGCGGCCAAACTGGACCAGCTCCAGTCTCACACTGAGAGTCAGAGAGTCACGCAGACCATGTTTGGTCCAGATGGACTCAGTCCTCCTGTTCTCATACAACTGTGAAATTATTAGTAATAAGACACTCACGTCTGAGCAGCCGTTCGTACTGTCTCTGTGTGCAGGTGGTGGGGTGATGACATCATCGTGGTTCTACCTGCCGCACCAGTCGGGTCAGAATGGAGTCTACACTAAAACGTCTGTCATGTTAGATCTAAATACTCTCAGCACCTTTATATGAAGATAGAACTAAGACTAACGCTGAAGCATCCATGATATGTCACACTGTGCTTGAACACTGGGATAACCTTCCAATTACCCTTCACATCCGAGAATATACCACAACATGTCCGGTTAGATCAGCCTCCAGCTCAGACAGTTTTGTTTCTGATCTGCTGAAAGTTGTTGGCCCACAGACATGGAGAATATTTCATTCTCTCACTCAGACGCCGCAGCTTGTGCAGCACTAAAAAGGAAAAGTCATTTCACTTTCACATCCACGTGGATTTGCATGTCGGTGGATTTGTGTGGTCCTGAGATATCAGGATTTTTCTTTTGTTAATGGGCTGCTGAAAGCAGACCACCCGCTCAGCTCCTGCCTGCCTGCCTCTCAAAACTCCGGGGAAGCATTCATGAAAAATTGATTTTTGTTCTGGTGGAGCATTTACCAGAGCTCTGAGTTCAAGCCCTTCCTATTGTACAAACCATACGTCTAGGCCCAGGAGAGCTGTGGTGGGTGTGGGTGTGGGTGTGTGTGGGGGTAAGAGAGGTGTATATGCATGCCAAGGTATTCTGAGGTGATGCATTAAATGGCTCTGAGAACATTATGCTTTCAGTCATTAATTTTCTCCAAGCAGCCAAACAGAATCAAGCTAAAAGGCTCTCTGCACTGGGAGACAGTGGGCTGGATGAATGGGAGATAAGTTGGCTCCCCCATACGCTCAGGCAGGAAGAGAAGGGAAGCCTCTATTGTTGAGAGTGGAATGAGAAATGGAACAACAATAGTACCGCACAACAATCGCACTTCCCTGATAGACAATGTTCAGCCCCAAGACTACACACATACTGTGGAGACAATACCGCTGCTGCAACACTTCCCACAGGACTTCTCTTAATACTTTCCTCAGTATGTTCCTCACACTTCCCACAGCACCTCCTTCAGTATTTCCCTTCATACTTCCTGCATGTACTTCCTTCAGTACTTCCCTCGGTACTTCCTTCAGTACTTCCCTCAAGTGCTTCTTTCAATATTTCCCTCAGTACTTCACTCAGTACTTCTCCCATTACTCCCCGGAAAGATCCAGACTCAGAGAAGGGAGGAAAAAAACCCCAGTTAAATAGTTTTAAAGATATCACATGATTCCCTGAATCATGTGATGATGTCAGCAGCTGTAGCTTGCTTCTCAAATCTCAACCATAAATACAGGAAGAAAGTGGAGGAAACAAATGAAGAAGAGGAGATGAGTTGAAAGGGCGTAAAAGTATAAATAGTAATTATACTGTATTTCTTGCAATAATCACACCTTTTTCAGTTCCATCTTTCTGTCACATGGTAACACTGATGTACACACTACAGCCTGTAGGTGGCAGTAATACATCTATGGTTTATTGTCCAACCAGGAAAACATACAAGAGGATCATCTGGAGCAAACACATTTGTAGTAAAAAGGTATGAAATATTATTTGGTCAATAGAAATAGAAATGAAGTTCTTAGTGTTGAGAAGTGTCTACAATGTGGAAATCCAGGAGGAGCATGAAGCAGTGGTCAGTGGCTGTCAGTCCAGCATGGACTGAAGTCTGTGTTCCTACACACTGGAGCCTCAGTCTGCCTCAGGCTGCCTGCAGGACGGACGTGATGTCACGTTTGTTCACCTGAATATTTGACCAGCATAATGAATACACACTTTCTGCTGGACTGAAATTACTGCAGCCTGTCTGATCATACTACAGTCCATCCATCATTAATCTGTTGACTACATCCATTCGTCCGACTCTTCACCCAGTCATCATCATGTCCATTCACCCTGTTTTACACCTATACATCCAACAACAATGGTCCCTGTCCGTCCATCCATCCATCCATCCATCCATCCATCCATCCATCCATCCCTTCAACAAATCCTTAGGTTCAGTGATTTACTGGATCATTTCCTTGTGTAAAAGAATATTATGACCTGATTAAAAAAAATAGTTAATTGTATTAGTAATTTTTGGTGATAGTAAAGGTGTGGGTGAGGGCCTAGAGAATACATTATGTCTATGTGTCAGTGTGAGTGTCAGTGTGTACTCTGTGTCATAAAGGCTCCAACAACAGCTGTGGGACCCTGTGGGATTCTATCTGCAGAGAATTCTCCCTGTGGTTCGTCTCAGTTCTCCACAGGGACATTAGTTCTTTAAACCCACAGAAGACAAAGTCACAGTGGAATTTCTCTGTTTCTGAAAGAGGAAAAAGAAGGAAAGCCCCCGAAGTACGAGAGTGTGAGGTGTGTATCGGAGAGTGTGTCCTGGCCCAGTGGAAGGGAGTGTTTTCTCCGTTCCACGAGGAATCAATTCTCAATTCTCTGCCTCATTTGTTACTGCTGGCAAACTCCTGTGGAGACTTGGAATCCTGTTTTATAATCAGCCATGAAAAAGCCGTGGATAATGGACGATAATAAGATGCAATTACAGAAGAGAAGATAAGCCGAGTGCAATTCAAATAATGTTCATGTCATACATACAAGGAAAAAACGCACCGTGGTGGAATCTAAGGAGAACATACTGGATCTCATCGTTCCCCTGGACAGAAGGGACCGAGGAAACACCATACAGTTCAGCACACTTTAGATAATGACAGAAACCAGTCATCTTACATCTGATCACCACCGCTTCTACATGAACATCAAGTCTTCAGGCCACACACTGAGACAAACCATTTACACTCCAATCCACACCCACACCTTGAGTCAGAGAGAACAGCTGTCATTTAAGGTAAAAGACAATGTGCAGAAAACTTAATTATGTGGTCAGGGTCAAGGTCATGATCAGGGTCATAGGTTCAGAGAAAACCAGCCAGCAGCTCCTACCTCAGTGATATTACTGATCATCCGTGAGTCATTTTAACAAAACACTGATGCTAAATTGACAACAACTGAGTTAGAACAGCACACCGTCATGTCTCTGCCTCGCACTCAGATAAAAAGAGGAAAACACACAGAGGGGAAGTCACTGCATAACTTATAACAATTTACTGATGATCACCTGATCTAGTCAGATCAATGATGAGTCACTGGCTGCAGTCACAGAAAATAATTTCTCTTTGTCCTGGTTTGACTCTTTGTCATCGACATAAAGGGGAGTTTTAATTCCTGATTGAGAACATATAAAGGTCCAAACGTCCAGGTTATTACTATACTGTTAATGTATCTTTTATTATTACTATTATTGGGATATAATAAATTTAAAAAGGATAACATGTACTTATAAAAGTCAACAATAATAATGATACTTTTTATAATAATAATAATAATATAACATAGTTTTTAGACCAGGTTGATTCTTCAAATACATAAACTGTGACTGAATCTATGTCAATCCAAGTCACCTCTGCTGTAGGTGGCCTTCACATACTAGACATCATCATCATCATCATCATCATCCTACTCAGTTCTGTGTCTCCATGTTCCTGTTCTATGAAGTGTAACTCTATTACACTTTTACTTAAAACCAAAGGATTAAAACTGGAGACAACAAATACTTTTACCAGCTGTGTTCTCATGTCATAACCTGAACGACTGCTGACAGTCCGTAGGCTGCTCTTTTCTGTGTTCTCCACAAACAAGAGAATTCTACTGGGGACAGAAAAATAAAAAACAAATACTTTGGCTTTCAGCCCAGCGTTTCTTTTGCAGCAGAGTTCGGCTTCTCAATTAGCCCAGAGTGAAAAAAAAAAAAGACGCTGCTGTTTACTTTAACAGCCAACAGTTTTGTCTCGTCTCTGGTCGGAGGATGATGTTTTTTTCTTTTTTCCTCATCATCTGTAGCAGATGGCAGCGACACCACTGACAGTCGGAGTGGAAGCTGCTTCATTTCTGATCTCATCTCATGGCTTTCTTACATCCTTCTGCCAAACTTTTAAAACGACATATTTACATGAGTCGAAACGTCTTTGTTAGAAAACTAAAATTACTTTATTTTAAAAACAATTTACAAACCGACATATGGTGAGAATATTTAAAACAAAAAAACTGGTCCATAAAACATCTGAAATGATGATTGTCTGCTGACTTCCGTGCATCCTAAAGACTTCACAGCTTCTCCTCTCTAACATCAGCTTCCTACTGTGTTTTGCTTTTACTGCAGTACTGATCCAAATACCAGGTTAGTATTTATCACAGGAGTTCATGAATATAAACAGAACAGAAATAGCAACCGGGCCGAGCCTTCAAACACTGGGAGTGAACACAACAAAACTGAAGGAGAGAAGAGTGGAGCCATCAATAAAATCAAAGATTAAAGAATAAAAACCATGAACAAACTCCTGAAAATAAACTTCATTTATGACAGCAGTAAATAATACAAACTCACAACTGCTACATTAGTACAATACCACATTACCACATTAACCTGTACTAGACTGATACTTTGTTGTCTACTCTCTGAACTTGTTAAAAAACACCATGAATAAAACAAACTTTCTGTTCCACTAAAGGAAGAGACAATTCCCACCCTGACTCGTGGTATTGTATGACATCATCACAGCACCAGATCGACCCACTCTTACCCTGACTGTACTGTTAACATGACCATAGAACCTCAGGTACAGCTGTGACTTTGTTTATAGTAATGAAGGGTAAAGTATCTGTCATTTTATTGGAGAGTCAGAGTTCAATACCGAACCCCTCACCATGCAACTTAGCAAAAAATACGTTTTTTGTTAAATAAAAATATCTAACTATCTTTCCTAAATAACCAACTAAAACATTTTGATAATCCAAATATTAAAAAAAAAAAAATTATTAACATCTATCATCACGGGCCAGGAGTTTGAGACCACTGATTTGAAGGCTCATCGGATGATCTTTGTATATTGGCATATATTCCATAAATCATGACCAAACAAACCAAACTTCTCCTCAACTGCTCCTGTCTATTTTTACTCAGAGTACAAAGTTTAAAGATGAAATTCAGGAACAATAGAAAAACAGTGGACATCACAGTGGAGTGACAGCTGGATCCTCCTGTAGAAGGACAGAAAAAGTTTCCCGACTTGCTGTCAGTGACACCATCACTAAGTGAACACCTTTAAACTTTTCTGCAGCCGGCTGTCTGTATGCAGCAGTTTTTCCTGCATGTCACTGATTTTCTCCTCTCGGAACTTATCTCTGTGCCGCCTGCACACAGCAGCAGTCCAGGCCTGTCAGTCACTGCAGGAAAAAACAACAAACAATATATTCCAGCCCTGACTCGTGTTCCACTGAATGTTCTCGGATAGTTGCTGCAGCTCTGACTGTGCACGCTATTTGTCACAGCAGCAGAAATAAAAAGGCAAAAAAAAAAAATTCTGTCTAAAAATATTTTGTTTCATTAGAGAGGAAAGAAAGGTTTAAGCAGCGTCTTCCTGTAGAGCTGGCAAATTAGATCCCAAGACATTTCTTCTTTTGAAGAGACAAGAATGCAACAAGTGGCTGCCGCTCATTTTTAGGTCAGACAGGATCCAGCAGCAAAATATAGCAACATTTGAATCATGAAAAACAGTGAGGATGGGAGCACCAGTGACGGTGGTTCATGCTGTGGTTTGTTTGGTTGTTATTGGACGGCGTGTGAGCAGAGAAGGAGCTCCACTGTGAGGAGATCTGACAGGGAGAGAGGAGCCAAGAATCAAAGCTGTTGAGATGGGGGGATGGAGGTGAGGAAGAGAGGAGGGGGAAGAGCACACTCTAGTCCTGGAAGTGTCTCCATGTAAACGACAGTAATGACAGGAAGCATAAGAACATGTGTCAGAGTAATGAAGTAGTTAGTAGCGCTACGGAGGAGATTATACACCTCTAGGCAGTAAAACTCAAGCGTTTCACCTCATACTACCTCCAAAAATATCTGCCTCTCCCAGTACCACCAGTATTACAAACATTAAATACAGCAGCACAAACCTACGCTGTGAAGATAAGATCAGTGTATGGAGAACAGTAGACTGTTTATCAGACACACCAACGTGCACAATGAAGTAATACTACAACAGGTACTTCAATTCAATTCTAAGACAAAAACACACTCCTGTTTACTGATCGTGTAACTCACTCCATCCTAAGAAATCAGATTCTCCCACGTACCACCAGAGAAAGCCCAAGTACCATCAGAGGTTTGGATACCACAGTTTAAGAAACACAGAGTTAAGGTGGATTCCACAAGACAAAAATCCAGCTTGTTTTGGAATCCATTTTAACCCAGTTCATAGTTTTAGTGGGAACGTTTCCAGTTTTGGTGGGGATATTTTCAGGTTCAGTGGAAAGGTTTGGAATTTGGGTGGGAATGCTTCTAGCTTTAGTTTTGGTGGAGATTTGGTGGAATTGTTTTTAGTTTCATAGGAATGTTTCCAGTTTCAGAGGGAACACAGCACCAGTGATCAGCCTGTTTATTTGGAGAACAGTTGACTGAGGAGCTGCTCTGACTCCTAAACCTATTTGACTTTGACTCATATTGTGACAACACTGTTAACTTTTATGACTTCATTTACATATTTATGCTCCTGTATTAATCACAGTGTGTGCGCGCATGTGTGTGCGTGTGAGTGTACAGGGGCTGCATCATGATCACGCTCTCTGTAGACCTTTGCCTTTAGAGACTATTTTCTCTGCATATATTTTACCTCATCTAACTCTTCCTTCATGTCAGAGAAAGTTTTATCATCACCTCCTCCTCCTCCATTCCCCCGCCTTCACCAAAATGTTACGGTTCACTTTTTTACAATACCACTGAAGTTGATTGGGCTCAGTGTAAGGACATGTTTTTTTCACCACTGCTTCACTGCAACGTAAGAAGCAGATATAATCACATTAGCATAGCAATCTGAAGGAGAATAGCTGCTAATGATTTCTCCATCTCTGAAAAACAACAGCTGGATATTTTTGTGGATTTGTGTATACGTTACAACAGAGGAGCAAAAAACTTTGTTTAAATTAAGAAATAATTTTATCCTATTCTACTAATTCTATAATAACAACTCTTTTAATGTGCCCTACATTCGGGAACATCTATAAGAGTAATACATACACTCCAGCCTGTAGGTGGCATATATGTAGAGTGTGTTTCACAGCTAGATGAATATGATCGGTGTAAAATGAGTGATGTCAGTTTCAAACAAGTTTGGAAATATCCTTGGATGAGATCAAGACTTTTCTTTTCACTGCAATACTCTGGAGTATCAACTCAAAGTAAAACATGTTGCTGTGAGCACAGACACCAGTGCTAATGTTAGCTACAACAGTCCTGGTACAGACACCAGAGCTAATGTTAGCTACAGCAGTTCTGGTACAGACACCAAAGCTAATGTTAGCTACAACAATCCTGGTAAGACAGACAAACAGTAAATCTAACCAACAATAGACCAGAGCCAAAGAACTATTCAAACGTTAAATATTTGAATTGAATTTGTAGTAATATTTAAGTGGACAGGATAGAAGAAAAATGTATTTGTGTATTTAAGTGAAAAAAAAAATTGTTCATTGTGTCAGATGTTGTCATTAATTATTTCGCTTTTTTAATTTCATTTTGCATCCCCCTCCCCCCTTGTTTTACAAGAAGGCTTTGTGAAGGCATTTTGTGTGTATCTGTGTGTGTGTATGTATGTAGCCTAATGGCTGTTTGTCCACTCCAGTCAGACTGTTGTATTTATGGCAGAGTCCTGGGCTGACAGGAAAACTAAGTTAGAGTAATATGTCAGTATGAAATAGGACTCTGTGCCAGTATTTCTCTGAGGTTCAGTTTTATTGTGGCCTGGTTTCTCCTGTCATGTCCTGAAGGCACAGGGGCTCCAGAGGTTCTGGCCTTCACCGCTCACTGCCTCTGCCAGTTGATCCCAGCTTACAAATCTCATTTTTCACTGACAGAAATATAACCTACCAGTGAAAACAAAATCCGAGATAAAAAAAATAATTACAAAAAAGAAAAAGATTCCAGAGGGTCTTAAACTTTACAAGATTTGGCCCCAAACCAAATACTATGTTCATGATTATTTTTACACAGTGTTCAAATAATTTCCTTGGCTTTGTGTGAACTGATGTCTGATTTTATGTGTTTATTTTAAAAGTTTGCTCCTGCTGCCATACATATATACTGTATATACAGTATATATATGTACATATATATATACATACTGTACATATAGACACATACATATGCTTATATATGTGTGTACATATAAGCATATAGAAATTTACTTTGCAATCACTGCATCAGTCTAAGCCCCGCCCCATATACATTAATCTCTGTATATAAATCAGACTTAATCTGACTCAATAAATACTCCACAGAGTGTAAAGAAGTCCACAGAACTGATTAAATCAGTGCTGCCTCCATCCCTGGGTTCAAATGCATGATAATGTGACTCCAGTGTTAAAAATGTGTCACTCATATTTACCCGACAGCAGAAACCCACCAGAGGAGACAGCAGTGAGACCTGAGTCTGAGCAGGAAGCGTTTTATCACATGATCCAGCAGGTAAATTGACTTAATGCTGAAGAACGTAATTTCTATAAACTACATCTACAGACTGCAGACGTCTGAGGAGCTGCAGTCTCTCACTGAGGAGGATGAATGTGACATGACCGCAGGCTGTGGGTTTACAGAGAAACAGGACGGGAATACAAAAAATGTCAGTGAAGCTGAACTGGTTCAACATGAAAGTACAACGTCTGATCATGTCATGCCTCCATTCTACTTATTTTGTTTCTATGATCCTGTTGTCAGAGGTCATGTGATGTCAGAGTCAGTGTGTACTGAAACCCACTGCTGTTTATTCTTAGTGACGCCTGAACATCTTTAAAGATGACAATCATTCCCACTCTTATTAACACCTGTGGTCATTGTAGACTGAAAACATACAGCCCACCGGCCAAAAGCGACCCGCTACGAGGTTCAATACGGCCCGCTTGATAAATTTTAAAAGTAGAAAAAGCACAAACACTTTATCTTAACAATGTTGTGTTAAATGATATTTCTTAATTATGATATAAATATAATATATATAATAAATATGATGCATTTTTTAATAGACTTGTACTTCTTTGCATTAACAAAAAGAGACAACATGGAGTTATTGTTATTTATAGGTAATTATGTTATAATTGTACTGGTCCAGTCCACTTGATAACTAATCAGGCTGAATGTGGCACCTGAACCAAAATGGGTTTGATACCCATGTTGTAGAGAAAACTCTCACACTGACACACACACAGAGGGAGAACGTGAGAACTGTGAGGTTGGAATCAAACCCATAACCTCTTTGCTGTTAAACACAATCACTCACCTCCTGGTCAAAGAGTGTCCCCTGGTGGAGGCGCTGGTGCTATGATCTTCCACCCATGTTTGATAGGGTTCTGCCGGGTGGTCACCTGACTTTAAACGCTGTAGTCTGACTCAGCAGTTTTCAGAGACAAGACAAACATCACTCTCTGCCTCCGTCTCCTTCCATCTGTTTGCCATAAACTGGAACATAAAAACAAAACGACGAGACAAAGATTTACTGCAGTACTTTAAAGGACAAAGTCAGTACAGTACAGTAAAACCAGCCCTGGAGTAAGAAACCAAATCAGGAATTATTTAACCATTTTATATTAAGTGTTAGGTTTCAGCTTCAGTGGATAGTGATGCTGGTTTGTCCATTTGTCTTAGAGCTAATAATACAGGGCTAATATTGATCCTACACATAAACGAGTGACAGATACAATTCTTTATATTTTTCTTTTTGTATTGGATAAACAGACCCTGGTTCTTCACAGCTCTCCTCCCTTTCCTCCAACAGCTCACAACATTCTGCTCATCATCGTTTTTTATTTTCTTCTTTTTTTTCTGAAATCACTTTCAAAACAAACCTTAATGTGCATTTAATCTACGATGCTGTTGTTACCCCTGCAATTATCCGTGTTTTTAAAACCTCAGATTTCCACTTCACCCTATAATCAGGCTGCTCTGCTGTTGGGACTTGGTCTGTATTTATCCCTTGTTTTCCTGTGTGTATGTTTTAAACTGTTGTTCTCGTGATGCAGTCATCAGTAAAATAATAATTGATGGAAGCAGAGTTCAAAACTGGGTGATTAAAAAAAATGGACCATTCAGAAGCCCTCTTTTTAAACACAACAAAAGAAAAATTCTTCAACAAAAACACAGATTCCTGC
>NC_024315.1:12947411-12956612 GCF_000523025.1 Cynoglossus semilaevis
ATCAGTTTCATCAGCACCCAGCCATGTATTGTTCCATGTAAGGTTTCAATTACTGTTCTATGTAAATCTCAAATTTAATGTACTTTTCTATTTAATGTTCCATATACTTTTTGATAAAGTTTCATGTACTTTCGACATACAGTTCCATGTAATGTTTGATATAAAGTTCCATGTAATGTTCCACGTGCACTTACAGGTACTTTTTGACATAAAGTTCCATCTACTGTTCTTTGGAAAGTTTTATTTAAAGTTCCATGTAAAGTTTTTATGTAAAGTCCAATGCACTGTTTAACATAAAGATACATGTAACAGTCTATGTAAAACTGCCTGTACTGTTCTATATAAAGGTCCATTCAATGTTTCATGTGATGTTCTAGATGAAATAAGTTTTACTTTACATAAACCCTTACTTCTGCAGCAGAGCTTTTCATGACATGCTACATTGTTAGCTAAGATTAAATATCCGCAGACTTAAACCAAAGGTCACGTTAAACAACAACAGGCCAATTAACTTTTCAGTTCATTAACTTCAGCTCAGTGTGTCAAGTTCCTCACAAAGAACCCTGAATCACCACACGGGCTCACTCTACTCTGACACGCTAATACATTATCATACAGTCTCAAGATAAGAAGAAGAGGAAGACAAAGATGGATGAAACGTCTCTATGTGTCTGTGTCTTCAGCCTGTAAGCTGAGTCATCAATAAAGAAGATATTTCCATCCTTGGATCCTTCCAGACTCTGATCCATCATCGGGTTGAGATATGCTGAACATTTTATGAGTTATTAAGTGACAGAAAGTTGCAGTTTTTACCTCTTTAGTTGAACTCACTAAACCTCCCTCTGCACTCTTCCCTACTTAGAGTGAAAGCTCCACAGAGCGTTAATAAGGAGCGGACACTGTGGTCCAGGTGCTGAAGCCAAGGAGTTGAACAAATACCTCAGTAGTCATGAATAGAATAGAATATAGTAAAACAGACTAAACTAACACAAATAAAATAAAATAGCTTTTATTGGACCTCTTACTCTAAACTGACCATAGGTGTGAATGTGATTGTGAATCTGAGTGTTAAATCAGCTCTGTCCACAGCACGATCATAAAAACATAATTGTTAGAACAAAGCTGTGACATCAGGCGTTACATATGTACAATAAATCTGTCCCAGTGTTAGGAGACAAACATATGAAATCTTCTCTTCTTCTTTGAGTTGACTGTCTCAATCTACCCCTAGTGCAGAGACAATGCATGTGCAGCCAACTTTTAACTATGTTTGAACTTGTCAAACAACTCTATCTGTAAAAATGATTTCTTCACATCAATCCAATAAACAGCCTCCATACTGACAACAGCAGGACACTGACATGGTTGTTGGTTTGTTTGGATTTTCTATTTAACAAACCAAAGTTCACAAATCCATCCAACAAAAAAAAATCTCTTAGCACACCAAAGGCTGATGTTGTTTGGCGGCTCTGTAGGAGAGGAACAACAGAGCTGCTGCTGTTGTTGAAGATGAATGAAGTATAATGCACGCACTGTAAAGCACGAGGTAGCGTCTCAGTGGGACACACATGCCATGCACACACGCACACCAACACACTCTGTGTGGTATGAAAATATTATTTTCTAAACAATGGATCACCTTTCAAACCTGCATGAAAGAAACCACGGAGAACATGTCTGACATTCTTTTGTCCATACACCAAGGTGTGTGTGTGTAGGTAGGTGTGTGTGTGAGAGAGAGAGTTCTTAGTGAAGTGACAAAAACACAAGTCATGGACCAGTGAACACAGAGACGGAGTCAACAGTGACCCAGACCTGCTGATAACATCTGCCCACACTTCAGATGAGGAACACCCTGATGGTGGAACACACTGACGGCGATGGACGGGTAGATAAATTGTGAGGACAACTGAAATCATGTTCTGCTCTCCTTTGAGGTATTTTGTACAGAACTACAGGTCTTTAAATCAAACGTAGAAACCTGTGGTTCATCCTTCATCAGAATGATGTCCAGTCATCCTGGATTATTAATTCATATTATAAATTCAAATGTGGTTTGATGCTGTCACTGTTAGGGACCAGACAGTAAATGTACACACCTTCCACTATATAAATTTGTACATATATGTATATACACACACACACACACACATATATGTACAAATATATATACCTACATATATAAATATATATTTATGTTGAACTCTTAGTAGCACTCTGTTCTCCGTAAAATATAAAATGCTAAATATCGAATAAATATTTACCGTATTTTCTGGACTATAAGTCCCACTTTAGGTGTGACTTGTGTACCAGTATATGCTACTTCTGTACCACTGAAAATGAACATGTTTGTTATTTTCACACTGACAGCTGCAAGAGGGCACTGGTGCGACTTATACTTCGGAGCAACTCATAGTCCTGAAATTACGGTACTTTGGGTTTCAAATGTAGCATTTATTAAATACAACATAGCTCAGAAATCCTTTTAGAATCTCCCAAAGAGCCAGAGTTCCTATTGTTACCTATTCTTATCAGCCTGTAGAGAATGACACTAAATGGAATAATCTCAAGGTCCTGACTTTCAACCTTGTTGTGCAGCCAACCTGTGAATAAAGTCCTCTGAAGGGACTGGCTGAGTCATTTTTAGCAGTCTAAAGGATTTATCAGAGTATAATGCGTACAGCTTTGTGGTATTTGCTGACCCTTCATCTGGTTCACAACAGCTGCACTAGTCACATGATTTCAACACATTTATTACAGTTCTGTCAGAACCTACTACACTGAGGTGGAGCTCGTAAAATCTGACATTTATTCTATGCGCTTGGTGTAAAAGTCGTAGAAACTAAAGTTTAAGACGTGGGTTTCACCTGGACGTGGGTTTTGCCTGGGATGCAAATAGCATAAAGAGAGTTTTAAACCTGATATTGTGTCAAAGTCAGTGATTTTCAAAAAACGATTTTAATTGGATTTGATTGATGTCTCCATGCCTGTGGATTTATATGGCATGCAGCGACCATTAAAACTGGAGTTATGACTCTCTCTTCATTCAATTAGTGCAGAGCCTGCGGTGTTGTTTGCGTGGAACTACTGCCTGGAGGCAAAGCCAAAACGGCAGCAGAGGAGACAGACCTACATCAGAGGACTTTGGACACATCCTAGAAACATCAATATTTTTTGTAACCAATATAAAGCAGCAATATATATTTTTTAAAAAGGCGGATGTTACTTTGGCTGTTGTACAACACACTAATTAAAAATGGCTCACTCGTTCCCTGGTGTAAATCCCACCTCCATGACACAGCAGATTTACCTCCAAAAGGGCAGCGCTCCAGAGGTTGGTGCAGCAGATGGCCCCTCAGCTGATTTCAGATCTGCCTCCTCCCCTGGCACAAAGCCCCAGCGCACCGCTGATTGAATGCCACTTGACATTTTTTCAATAGGTTTGTCACCTTTTTCCTGTTTGGGTGGATATACATCAGGGCAGCTGGAGTCTCAGGAGACACTTCCATCCTTCCTTTTCCTCTCAGCGCTCTGATACTGTCTTTAAGCCTCAGGCTTTCTGCTTCGGCTTGACAAAGTGGAATGTGCAGGGACTGAGGATCTATACACTGGGCTCAGGCACTGGAGACAGTTGGTGTTTAACATCAGCGGGAGGAAGAAAACTGACTGTAAATGATAATTACAGTGAAGATGAAGGATTCTGATGCTGCAGCTTACTGTAGTATTTTTTTATGGATTGTTGTAAAAATGATGAATGGCTCAGAGAGAAGGACAGGAAACAGCGTTGTGATGTAACACATTTCTGTCTTTGTTTGGACTCTTCCTATGACAGGCACAGAGATAAAACTCAAGGTTTGTATAAAAGCACTTGGCAGAAGCAGTGGAGCATCACTCTGGATATTTGTATTTTAAAAAAATATTTTCAAACTGCTGTTTATAGACTATAAGAAGAAACACTTTTATTTGGCACTGCATATACACAAGTACGCACATATAAATACATATTCACATATTTATAAATACATTCACACATACACAAATATAAAAATATATACAGTGTAAATGTGTGTATCTATGTACACATGCCTTGACAGGGATGGAAGATCAACAACCGTCCAATAACAGGCATGGTCCTTTAACTAATAGAGAGATTTGAAAAGATGGAGCTTCAGTCCAAAGCGTGTCCAGTGCCAAACTACTGGACGTACCAGTTGTCAATCACACTGACTATACATTGAATCATACAGCTGACTTGGATGAAGAGGCTGAATCTCCCCTTATCTCTGGCACATTGCTAACACTGATTTGCACACTTCGGCCAGTAGGTGGCAGTTTGAAACTCCTGACAACGGTTGTAATTACTGACACAGTCAGAAGCAGTGACAGAAAAACCACAAGAACTTTGCAGTCGGTTTTGGTGAAAGTGAGAGTAACTAACAGTGAGTCAGTGACAAAGTCAATCAGTAACGATACACTTAAAGGTCTGTCTGACAAACCGACTCTCCTCAGAGCCAATAACAACCTTCACCGGTGTCTGGGGCAGAGGGAAAAGGCATCGCTACATTTGTCTGTGTTGTCAGAGAAAACTTCTATAAACGTCTGCTCAAAAGTTCAAAACTTGCCAATTAATAAATGTAATACCAGAGACGGAAACTGTAAATGTCAGACTGTCGCATGGTCTCCTCGAGAGTGGATACGTGTGAATCATCATTTATTCAACTTTCCACAAATGTGGATTCAAACTTCTACATAACTAGGAAGAAAAACAAACATGAGCAGAGTCAGCTCTGGTCATTTTCATTCTAAAGGTGAGACTACATTTAAGGTCAGCAGCACCTTCAGGGCTTAATTGTTGACAACAACACACAAACAAACAGTAAAATAAGGTAATATTGACTGACATGAATCCCCCACCCCCCAAAAAGCAACAAACAATTAAAAGAAAATAGATCAATAAAACCACACTTTCTGTTCAGACCTTGGGGAAATATTTAAAAAGTCCAGACTATGCATACAGTGCCATGTTCAAACAGTTGAAAACAATGTAACAATAATAATTATTTTTAAAAAGTATGGTAAAAGTTGCAGTGCAAGTTAAATTCAAAGTTGGTTTCAGTTAGGAATTGTTTTAAACGTCCTTTTTTGAAAGGCAAATTCTGAGGACAGAGTTTCAGTTTGTGGTTCAAATTATGACTGTTATTTACTTGATTTTGTTCTAAGTAGCTACTCCAGAAGGTGGCGCCCTAGCTGACATAGATTGGTGTAGAGATCTGTGCTTGAGTCCTTGTTTGGGTCTGTGTCCAGGTTTGTTCTAGTCTGTGTTCAGGTCTCAGGTGACTGGGAGTCTCGGGTTCATCTGCTGACTCTGCTGAAAAATGTGTTGTTCAAAAAAGTGTTGTTCAATTAATATGAAGACCACCATAGGGGGTTGGGGATTGACAAGGCCTCACCTGCTGAGGTTGAGGTGTGTGTGTGTAGCCACTGTTCTTAAAGTGTCAGCTTCTCTTTAACTAAAGCCAATAACAAAGACCTGAGTGGGTCTGAACCAGACACACGCCTCAAGTCACTTTTTTATTTTTAACCCTGAAACAGCAATAAATTATTTATGACCTTCATCAGCCTCTGTACTGTAGCATCCTCCACCTCAGGGTTTAGTCCTGCAGCTCCTCACACTGATATTAAAATGACAGATTTCACTCAAATGGATTTAACAGTGGAAATAAATGGAACAATTGACTCAAACATCTGACCACTTTTTTCCATTTGATATACTTATATATATTTTAAAAGGAGAAACAAAACTATTTCATTCATGCCAATAAAATGAATGATGTCTATATTATTTTTCATATATTTTACTGATCTCAATTATAGAATGTGAGTGTGTTATATTGAAGGTGAGGCTGGGTGTGTGTGTGTAAACGCTCAGTGTTTTTTTCTCGCTGACTCTGTACAATGACTCCCTTCACAGTACAGCCCTCAGGAGAACTCCATACAGTAAGAACATCAATTGCATCAAGGGATTGAACAGGTGTCTTCCTAGAGTAAGACTAGCACTCTAACCGCTTTTCACCATGTGACCAAAGCCAAAGGAATCACAATCATTTCACCTGGTTTTTAGTGTCTCTGAGAGTTTGTCTCTGTGATAGTGAACCTGCCTCTAGACTCCCTGTCTAGTTTGTTCTAGTTCTGCTCCTCGGTTTTTCAACTGTTCATAACAAACTCAAACAACGTCTCATCCCAGAATAACCACACCTTTATTGTCACCCTAGAGTCAAAGGAACCTGACTGTTATTGTTGTGATTGATTTTCACCGCCATCAACTTTGATCTTGTGTCTATCCTTAACAATTGTCAGTATTATATTTGTTGTTCATGTGAATTGGTTGTTTTAAAATATACATCCGTAGAACGTTTCATGTGATGTAAAAAAATGATGTCGTTTATTTTAGTCTGAAAACAGATTTTTTTTTTTATCTGAATAAAAATATTCTGGTTAAATAAAGATTTAATTGAAAGGACTGACAAAAATATTTACACTCCTTGACTTACGTCTCTGGAGGCTTCTGCTTTTAAAAAAAATAATAAACATCAGTTCCTGCAGATAACATGTATAGTACTGCAAAATCTACAGCATATGTGTTGAACTCTGGACCTACACAGCTTGCCCCTTAAGGGCTTCAAAAATATAAATGGATCGTAGTCCCACTGATTTACACATGAAGACCATGTGTCTAAAAAAGGATGTGAACCAGTGACCTTTCTGTCAGGCATGGTTAAGGTACGATGGACTGTAAATGGAACTTTTATTATATTTATTTATATTTTGGCGGTAAAGGACGTGACTTCTGTCTCCTCTGTGGAACTTCTACTCTTATTAAAGAAGCTCTACCAGGTTTTTATTTTGACAAAACTCTTCAGGTGATTATGTTTGGAAGATAATCTGATCTTTATCAAAATAAAACATTTGCAGTAAAATGGAAATAAACGATAAGCGATTTACTGTTTTCTCAGCTGCTACCAAAAGCAAGATGTTTCCATTTTTGTTTTGAACAATGTTTAGTTTGTTTTTTATACGGTTTTCCTCATAAAAACACTAGGTCGTAGCATCCATCCACACCAATCCATTATTTCCTCCTGAAAAGACGGTGTTCTAATCAGTTCCCTGACACAGCAGCTCTCTCTCTGACCGGCCTGATGAAAACTGAGAGCGAGAATCCACACGGCCATAAAACAGAATCACTGACACTAAAGTGGCTTTAAAGCTCCACAGAGGATGAGGAAGGACTGAAGAGTGGGGCAATAATTCTCTCCGAGTTCATCACTCCACCTGACACCTTTTACATTACATATTATTATTAGATCCTTTTTTAATATAGGGGTATTTATATTATGGCAGGTTTAATCAACAGACTGGAGCATCTGTGGAAGTGCAGGCCAATGAAAACGTTACATAAGTCCACTCAGAGTCTGGAGAACCATCTCCACGCTGATCAAAGTGTGCTGACCTCCGGAACAAGTTAAAGTTTCAGGAAGAAAAAGTGAGGGCTGTGCAAATGTGCAGCTGCTGATGCTGCACCTCTGCCCTGGGTGGAACAACATATGGTTCTGATGCTGAGCAGCACAAAAGTTGACTCTCTATTATCAGGACAACTGCATCGTCAGAAATGAAGTTACATGTCATCGGTGAGTGGGGAGGCGTCTTCACAAGGTTGGCAACAGCCTGACCACGGGATCGCGCTCACGTTCACATTTGTATTCATACTAATATTTACGCTAGTATTTATATTCACATTCACACTTATATTCAAACTTACATTTTAAACTGACACTCACACACAGTTATATTCACACTTATATTTACACTTGTATTCACACTATTTTTTACATATATTCACATTCAATCCTATGGTTTAGCAAACCATTAACTTAATCACTCACAATAAGCCTGAGATAATAAGTCTGTTTTTGGACAGTGGGAGGAAGCTGATTCGCTGGTCTAGTTAAGTAAAAAATAAATTAAATACTTGGAAGACAATAACAAAAGCAAAAATAAGTATTTTGCTAATTATTCTCACACTACACTAAAGTGTATTGAGAAAGTTCTGTCAGGCAGTATAAAGTACATCTTCTTCAGAACTTGTCTGTCATTAAAGAACAGAAATTGTTTTTGTGATGAGGATTGTAAGAAAACTTTTCATTCTTTAAAAGATTATCACAGAATCTGCACAAACTTCCTCACTGACCAACATCATTAAATTCTTCAACAGTGTTTGGGAGTAGAGCTCCTCTCCCCCATCCTCACACACACACTGAGGCTCATTAACCAACTATCACACAATTGAATGGGACAAATTGTCCAGAAACTACCCCCCCCCACACACACACACACCTCCTCAGGTAGAGGCCGGCGTCTCCTTGTTTCACCCGCAGCTCCTGCTGTGAGCCGCACACGTAGCAGAGCAGCTGAGGGTGGAAATGAAACATTCATATATTCATGCAGTCCATCACCTTCATCCTCCTGCTGAGACTGAAGAGCCTGCTCATTACTGACACAGGTGATCACATGACCTCCATCACTGCCTCACACTGGAGGAGTTCATGTGTCGGAGTTTTACAGGAAGAACCGACTATAGCCGAGACCGAATCACCAAACTTTGGCAGAGGCCGAGGAGTCGGTGTGTGTTTCTGTCACTGATTGAACACACTTCCAACTTTTAGGAAATGTCAGGTCAAAGTTCTGTCAGTCAGGTCGTGTGTCAGCTAGGATTTTCACCTCAGGAATGAGGACCAGGAGCTTAAGACAGTACAAGGAACTCCACTGTGGAACAGAGTCAGTGATGACAAAGCAGCACAACCCTGTTTGGCCTGGGATTCAAACCAGCAGTCCCCCAATCACAAGCCTGAACTTCTAACCTCTTAGCCACACCGTGTCCTGAGTATCGTATAAATAAAACCTTCAACCTCCATGAGTGACCTTTTGACCCTGTTGTCTCATGAGTGCCATCATCTGGGCAGATAAATGACCATAATACAGTATTTCTGTTTGTCAACAAACGTGTCCTGTGAATTTATTCCACCAAGTGTCTGAGGAGTGGAGGCGGGTTTGGTTCTTTCTCAAAACACCAGAGAGACTGGGATTCCAACCGGAAATTCTCAGAAGACGAGCCATGATTATTGAACCACTGAGACACGGCCTGTC
>NC_024315.1:12956809-12975660 GCF_000523025.1 Cynoglossus semilaevis
AAAATTCCCCCAACCCCCCCCCCCCCCCCCCCCCACACACACACACCTCCTCAGGTAGAGGCCGGCGTCTCCTTGTTTCACCCGCAGCTCCTGCTGTGAGCCGCACACGTAGCAGAGCAGCTGAGGGTGGAAATGAAACATTCATATATTCATGCAGTCCATCACCTTCATCCTCCTGCTGAGACTGAAGAGCCTGCTCATTACTGACACAGGTGATCACATGACCTCCATCACTGCCTCACACTGGAGGAGTTCATGTGTCGGAGTTTTACAGGAAGAACCGACTATAGCCGAGACCGAATCACCAAACTTTGGCAGAGGCCGAGGAGTCGGTGTGTGTTTCTGTCACTGATTGAACACACTTCCAACTTTTAGGAAATGTCAGGTCAAAGTTCTGTCAGTCAGGTCGTGTGTCAGCTAGGATTTTCACCTCAGGAATGAGGACCAGGAGCTTAAGACAGTACAAGGAACTCCACTGTGGAACAGAGTCAGTGATGACAAAGCAGCACAACCCTGTTTGGCCTGGGATTCAAACCAGCAGTCCCCCAATCACAAGCCTGAACTTCTAACCTCTTAGCCACACCGTGTCCTGAGTATCGTATAAATAAAACCTTCAACCTCCATGAGTGACCTTTTGACCCTGTTGTCTCATGAGTGCCATCATCTGGGCAGATAAATGACCATAATACAGTATTTCTGTTTGTCAACAAACGTGTCCTGTGAATTTATTCCACCAAGTGTCTGAGGAGTGGAGGCGGGTTTGGTTCTTTCTCAAAACACCAGAGAGACTGGGATTCCAACCGGAAATTCTCAGAAGACGAGCCATGATTATTGAACCACTGAGCCACGGCCTGCCACAGAATGGTACAAAAATGTAAACTAATCAAGTAAGAGAAAGAAAAAAACAAGTACAATTCTTTCAAATCTTTCCTTTTTCTTTCTTCCTTTTATCTGTTCATCAAAATCTATCATTGGTGACAGTCTCATCTGAAGAGAGTCTGATCGTGACGCCACCTTCACAACGACCGTTTTACATGTGCAGAAGTTTCCAGACAGTTTTGAGCCATAGTTTTTATGAAACCTGGAGAAGGTACTGTGGGAGATGTTGCTGAAGTTACTTTGACAATCACTGCTCCCTGCTCCGCTCCTCTCCTCATCTCCTGCCCTTTTGTCCCCCGGTTAGCTCC
Organism: Cynoglossus semilaevis; assembly: GCF_000523025.1. Taxonomy (NCBI): domain Eukaryota; kingdom Metazoa; phylum Chordata; class Actinopteri; order Pleuronectiformes; family Cynoglossidae; genus Cynoglossus; species Cynoglossus semilaevis. The sequence continues at coordinate 12,957,997 of NC_024315.1, forward strand.
CTGCTCCGCTCCTCTCCTCATCCTCATCTCCTGCCCTTTTGTCCCCCGCGGCCTTCTGCATAGCTCATTTACCAAGTCTGGAAATATCTGCCAACTCGGCTTTCCCACCAGTCTCTCCCTAAAATAGCCTCTTGGTTATGCGGCAGCATAAGCAGGTCATGTCTGTCCTCTTTACAAAGAAAAGGCCGCACAATCTAAAGCCCAGGGGTAGTTGTCAACAAGTCCAGGGGCGGAATATTCCCACGAAGCCACGGCTGGTAATGGTCTTCCTGACATTACACGACCAAAACAAATGGCAGGGAGCAAAAGAATGTGGCAGCGGTGACAGAGACGAGGATGTGGGGAAATAAAGGAGCGGTAATTCACAGAGAGAGCTGAAAAAGTCAGGAGGAAAAGTAAAATTCTCCTCTGCAGGCGGCAGGTTGCATGAAGCCGGTGATTTAGTGCAGAACATTATCAGCAAAGTCACAGGGAATTTACTGGCTGTTAAACATTCATCCTCCTAATACTGCTCAGAGTAATATTGTGTCGCTCATTCTGCCCATCCATGGAATTCATAAACTGCTCAATATTCCACTGCAATTTGAACGTCATAATTCAAACGTACTGCACAGTAATCTGCCCTGAGAGGGGGAAATAAATCACACTCAGCCTCCGCACGGTAATTCACACACGCGCACGCAAGCACATGACTGTGCACACACGCACACTGTTCTGAAAAACAATGACAACAATGTTTGCTATCAGTGACTGCTCTGTTGTCAGAGGCCATCACAACTTCTTTACATAAAGACGTGTTTAAGTTGAAGAACCCAGTACTGTTAAAGTGGAACAGAAAGTGGACCAACACAAGAGGGACCCACTTCCTCTGGTCTGCTTTTTTTTCCTTTGGTCCACTTCAGCCTTAAAGGGACCTCATTTATTTTTCTCCTCATCTATTGTTTCCCACACCTCCACAGCTTTGGATCATGGGTAATTTGTGGTGGTTGATGTGAGGGCAAAAAAGACAATGATTTTGATCATTTAGTCTTAGTCATGGACCTACTTCACCGATCCACAGGTCACCACTTTGCTGCTGCTCATTGTTGCTAATTCCTGTTAGCATTCTTTTTGCACATTTTAAACCAATTAATGGTGTGAATTTTTTTTAAAATTATTTCTTTTATGTCAATTTTGGTTTTATTCATGTGTATTAAGTTAATGTACCCCCATGTTACAATGAATAAAGACTATTCTATTCTATTCAACACAGTGGTTTCATAACATTTTTCTGCAGCGCCCCCTTTTGTAGATAGATATACTGTAGTTTACTTTATTCAAGCCCCACAGACATCAACATAATCACAGCTTCTGCTGCGAAGCTGTGTTGAAGGCTAATGAAACGACTATAAGGACTATGGAATGAAGAACTACTACTTAGTACACACAGATGATAAACTATAAAAATGATTAATCCTATGAAAATATTATCAACCAATCAAGTTTATTGGAATATTAAAAAAAAAATCAGTAAAATGATAAAAACCTCAGTTCAGTCACATGCCTTTTCATTTATCAACGGTATATCCAATCGGCTCTGAAATATTAATTTTAGGAAACTATGACATCATCATACCTCCAACAGCTGTGAGTCTCCAGCCGGCCATCAGAACTCATCAGTGAGTTCTGCTGTTTGTTCGCTGCCCAGGTCCACTACTGTCAGTTATCATCACAGACCAGTGATAGTGAACGTCAAACCAACTTCTCAAAGAAAGAAAAAAATCTAAAACAATGGAACCTTAAATAGAAAACTATATTATATGTGTGTTTGTAGATATTTGCATCTATGAAAATGCCAAAGCAAAGACCATATCCAAACCATCTTCAGTTACATCCCACAACCAGTAGGTGAACTAACACGCCATGAAAAAAATTGAAGTCTGACCTTTGTTCAGTTAGATCCAAACGCAGCTGTTCGCAGCAGGAACTTCCTCTCTGAGCTGCAGTATTGGTTTTTAGAATCCCGGTTCAGTGGGAGAGGAGGAACCTGAAACAGAAGATGATCAATTAACCAACATCGCCTTAGAAGTTCAAGAAGATTTGGTCAAATAAAAAGGTTCTCAACCACCGGGACCTGGACATTAATTATTTGGTGCCAGGCCTCGAAATCCCCCAAAACATATATTTTATTGAAATCAATATTATATCAATATTTGATACATTTTTCAGAAGGTCCACAGATACAGGAGACCACCCTTCAGAAGGGTGTTGTTGCTGGTTTATTATATATTATATTATATACTATTATTTAAAATTTCAGAAATATAAAACAAAAATATCATTTTTATTCTCTGAAAACAATCAATCGATGTCCACCATCAGCTCTCACTGAACTTGGAACTTATCCGTCCATTCTTTCTCAGTTAGGTTAGTTAGTTTACATGTTGTCCTGCACCAGATTTTATTTTTTCCCCAAGTTGCGTCCCCTAGAGAGTACAAGGCATACACTTTGTGTTGCAGTAAAATATTATCTGAAGCAGAGGAAAGTACAAGCAGCGGATTTCAGACCCACACACGTGTTTATGCAGACGACTGCAGTATATTACACACAGCATACATTAAACATGTGGTCCTGTTTATGGATGTAAATCCAGATCTAATCCAGAGACTGATCAGCTCAGACACTGACAGTGAGCAGAGCTGATCCACACACAGCTGCTTCATGAATATGAACTGTTCACTACAAGTAAGTAATAAAATACATACATACAGTCGTTGTTGATAAGTTAACTGTAAACTCCTCCAATCAGAACAAACGACAGGAGTGTTAAAATAAATATTTGACTATACAAATAGAATTTTTGCCTTACAGCAGAAAATGTCAGTGGTTCAAGCCCCGGCTCTACCTGTTGGTCTTTCTTTATGTAGTTCTATTCTCCCTGTGTGTGTGTGTGTGTGTGTGTGTGTGTGTGTGTGTAATGGGGTGTTCTCCAGGTTGTTTGAATTTTAACATGAATGTAAGTGTGCATGTGACTGTAAATATAAGTGTGAATGTGAGTGCGAATTGGTGTTACACACCTTTCAGGATTCTACATAGAAGGAATTATTATTTGATCGGATTGACACCAGCTCCCCGGGTGACCCTGGAAGGCAGAAGGCGGCAATTAAGTTGGGCCACGAGCCAAATATTCAGGGAGCCAGACCAAAGCTCACTTAGAGGAAGTGTAAGTGAATAAAATAAATGGCAACCAACAAGTTCCAAGGACTAAGTGGAATTACTGAGTGAATGAATGAGTTAATGAATGGGTGCATTAGCTCGGTTCTCTTTTATCTCTGAGCTCAGTTTGACTGCAGTGATCAGAGAATCCAGTCCAGAAACTTTATTCCTAACCCTATCCCAATCTCCATAAACTCGTCTTCTATTTTCATCCCTAATCTAACTTGTATTTTCTTTACCTGCAGTCAAACATTTCTTTGACTCTCTATATAGAAACAACTTTAAATTTCAGCACGACCTGTGTAGCCAACAAGTGTTAAAGTATCACAGTGAACCAGGTCCTCGTCCAATTCAGAATAAAAACCACCAAACAAATAGTTTGTTATTTCCCAGTGCTGCCAGCAGGAGTGAAGAGCAGGTGTGGTTTAATTGCCCGGCTCATCTACAGAATGTGAGCATCAGCTGTAACTGTAGCTGTGATCAGCTCTGACTCTGGTCTGCAGACCACATCAGTGTGAGCAGGAGCTGGACGTCTGCAGCACTCACTGCACTTCTCAGACACGGCTGAATGGACAGAGCAGACCATTAGCGGGAAACCATACTGTACGGTATGATGGTGTTGGACCACCAATCAGAGACCTGTTATATTGAGATAATAGAACGAAATCAGTGAAGGTGCAGACCACACAGATGGTTTCTGCTAACAAATCTGAACTGAAGAAATATTCACGATGTGACATTATTACTAGGGATGTAATAAGTTAACATTATAGCTTAAAGTTAATTTCAAACCAATCGCACATGGATGTTAGCAGAGCTGTCACACTAGGTGCGTTCAGTTACCATTGGAAAATTGAGAATCCGACAATTACGCCAGTGTTGTACGGTTTAGGACAAATGAAAAAATAAAATAAAATAGAGTAAATAATTAGATTCCTTTTTTTGTTGAGTTTCTTCATCGCTCCAATTTTGTGAATCTACCCCAGCGCCACTCGGTGGCCCCCAAGGTGCAATGGCCCCCACATTGAAAACCACAGCTCAATACAAATGAGAGTCAACAAATATGTCAGTTAGGTTTATTATCATGTCCACAATCAAAACTACAACAAATATGGCCCAGAACAGTCTCTAGAACAATCTCACATTTATGTGACAATTAAAATCGTATAGTGCATAATAAAAGAGCGTGTGTTTTTGGATCTACTGCAGAGGAGGTTTAGTTCAAATAGAAATATAAAGACAACCGTCCAACCTGGCTTGAAGGTTATTTTTTATTTAAAATATTTTGGGTTTTTTATGTCCACATAACAGACGTTTAAACAGTAGTGGCTTTTATTTGTGTTAAGACATGATTACCACATGAACTGAATTATAAAATATATTAAACCAAAACATCAACAAAAAATAGAAGTTCTTGTAAAAATAAAATTGTATTCTGTCAACTTATAATTTATGTATTTAATGTATATATGTTGTATTTGGATATTGATAGTTATATGGAGCCTTTCTGTGACCATGGGCAGTGTATAAGAAGGGGAAAGAGGTGATCCACCATAATTGTGAGGCTATGGAATCTTTTTTTCTGCTCCTTTTGGGACACATCAGTTTGCATATTGTTTCATTTGCATTCATGTATTTACAGTAATGTACATTTATAAAGTAGAACAAAAGAGTCTCCTGATGGAAACACAGCTGTGTGTGAGTTTGGAATGAGGGAGATGTAGAGGATATGTAGAGAAATGGATTTGTAATTTTTTCTTTACTTCTCAACTTAAACTCTCCAATCAGCAGCAGTGTTGGAGGTCGTACACCATCACACCATGTTTCTCACTGACCTGATGGGTTATTTTTCATGTCGTATTTATTTTTCCAACCATCCTGATTATTGATGTCTGTTAGGACGAGGAGAGGACGGTAACAAATGAGATAAAAAGTGTTGGAGAAACAAACTTTAATACAGAAACAGAGATTAAAAGTGTCAGCCTCTCCGCTGACAGCCTGCGTGAGTGCACAATTTAATCACTGCTCCCTGATCAGTCTCCCAATGTTGTGAAGAGACTGTAATTACTTTGTCTGGAAAATTATAAACAAAACATGGGGAGGCATTTTCCATCTACAGCCGTCAGGCTATGGCTATATCAGCTGTCAGCTAACGTTCGCTGAAATATAAACTCACTGAAAACACAAACTCATGGAGCGCTCATTTAAAGAGACAGTTCATTGTTTTCATTGAGGTATTTTATAATAATATAATTCAAAACCTTGTTCATGATTTTTCTAACTTTACGAAAAACAAATATTTGTTGCTCTCAGTGCCACCGGAATGAGCTCAATGAAATCCAGCAGCACACACTGTTAGACTGTTCAGTATATTACGAAAAAAAACAAAATAAAGATTAAACACACAAATAATGTGGTTATGTAACGAATGTGAATTATGCACAACATTATTAATTGATATACAGTATATATAGAGTTAGAAATATATACATATATATTTCTATTGTGGTGGGGGCCATCAGGGAACATTGAAATCCTGAGATAAGGAACTGAGTGGGAGTGGGATTTTTCCTCTAGTCAAAAATTGAGCAGTTTACTACAGTAATAAAACATTGTGCCCTTATTTCCCTGGTATGTAGCTGGCCTTTGGGGATGTTCATGATTTAAACCATCTAATCCAGTGCCCCACTGCAATGAAAGTCATCATCTCCAGCTGTATACTTGTCAGCGTAGATACAGTATTTCATTGGCTGAGGACAGTGACTAGTAACTAAGTTCTTGTTATTTTCATGTTGCAGCGGTAGAAGAGCTCTTTTCTGGTTCTTTGTGCACAGCGTGATCCGCAGTACTTAGTAGAAAACCCTTAAGTGCCATTTCACCAGCATCAGTGTGAGTCTTATTTATAGCAGGTGTAAGAGTTTCTAAAAAAACAAAAAACAAAACAAAAACACACATTCATTCACTGCTGCCTTTTTTGTTGTTGTTGTTGGTTTTTTAAGAAATTACATTTAATAAACGAAAAGATCATTCTCAAAAACATTTAACAATTCCCAGTTCTCTGTGCTCTGGCTGAACATTTCTGGCTACAGCAGCCGGCAGTCCAGTCTGCAGTCTGGATGTTTTACATGTTTAAAATAGGCCATATCCTCTGCAGAGAATGATCTTCTGTTTTTACTTGTTGTTACTGTATGTTTCATTTCACGAAGCTTCTGTGTTAGACTGTCAGCTCTGGTCAGGTGATGTTTCACTGTGTTGTCATAGTGATGGTGGAGTCCTACACATGTTTAATCAAAGAACTGTAACACCCCCAGTGCCAAAAATTCACAATAAGAAACACTTACTGTTTCACTTAGGCACTTTAACAACTGTAGGACACATTGAACAAAGTGGCTATTTGTTTTTTTTGTTTTTTCAGAACAGTTTTTTAGTTTTAAAGTTTGCTTGGTTGTTAATGCAAACATTTACACACCTTAGCTGTCGCTTTGTCAAACCTTCAGGTTAAAAATAACAATAGCAACTGCAGTTACTAAGGAGTATGACGTAGTAAAGTTTGACAATACTCACAGCGAAGAGGGGAGCACGAGCACAGGGAGCAGGTTAATCCAACGTGTGATAAAATACTAGACAGACTAAGAAAAACAAAAAGGACACACTTAAAGAAAAAAAACCCAGAAACTAAACTAAATATTGTTAATAATTATAAATATTATCATCATAAAAATGTATAAAAATAAATAAAATAGAGCCGTTGTTGACTCTCATCGAACACAGGTGGGACACAGTGGAGCTAATTAGACAACAACAGGAAGAGGTAGGTACAAAATACAGGAAGTGAACAAGTGACGGACCAGGAGACAAACTTTCACAACAAAACAGGAAATAACGAGAAATCAAGAATCCAACGGTGATTAAGACATTAATAAAACACAGCAACACTAATTAAATTTAAAGGTTATGAACCAACGTCAAGTCAAAACATTAAGAAAGTGCAATATTTGTTAACAGGATTTAAAGTAGGGATGGGTCCGATCGATCCAGTATTGGTATCAGGTCTGATACCAATGTAACGACATCACAGGGCTGTTGTTTGACTCACTGTTGCTAACTGTTAGCATGTAATGAATATTTGTATTTGATAAAACACTGTTACAATTGCTAAAATAGATGCACACTGTTCTATTGATAGTGTACTGTATATTTGTTTTCAGGATAGGATTTCCTGTTTTCCTGACTTCCTCTTCTGTCCTTTTACTTGCGTCAAGTTGCCTTTTGGGACAAACATACATGCGATTAAGATAATAATAATAATATTAAATAAACAGAGCTATGGTATTAGAATAGTATTGGCATCATCAGATATCAAAAACTAAGGATTAGAAGTGAACAAATGTGGATTGGTGCTTCCATAGTATAAGGCAGTGGTTTCTAAGTGTTTGTTTTCCTGTGATGACCCCTTTTATAGATGTGACCCCCCACCCCCTACATTTACAGCTTTAACATCAAAATTTAGCCCCCCACATTTACAGCTTTAACATCAAAATTTAATTTTATACGTACAACCAACAGCTAAACCAATGCCCAAATCAAATGAGCTTATTCACACAGCACACACTGAGCCAAGACAGTGAATAATTGTACATTAAGAAAAAGGTATGTCTGCATTTAATGGGCTTAAATGGGGTTGTAGAGAATTTATTCCTTAAATAGATGTGAAGTTGTTTAAATAAATGGCAGAAACTTAACTTTTAAATCTTACATTTTTTGGATGGGGACGTGGAGGTGTCTTGGTGTCCAGAGAATCCCTGGCCAAAGTTCAAACGAATACCTTGTTTCTTTCACACAGGCGCCGATCCTGTCACTGTTCCCTACATGCAGGACATCTGTGAAAGACTGGAGAATTAAAGCCACTCCCGAGAGGGCTGTGTGTTCTCAAACTATACTAAGTGTACTAGTGGTCGTGAATTAAACTGATATATTTGTACTGTAGTAGTGCTTTATAATACAGTGTGTCTGTCTGATAAATAGTCTGATAATCTTGTGTGTATTGTTATAAATCTAATAATAATTTTGCGTGTGCAGTAACTACATTCCAAGCGATCCTCGAAGTAAAACGACAAAAGTGAAACTGGTCGCCATCAGCAGTGAGATTTCTCCTTTCTGTCTACAGCCTCAGACGGCTGCCACTGTACATTGGACCTCAGGTTCCGTGATATTAAGAAGTCGTCGTACAGCAATCTAACACTTTACCATCTGTTTGTATTAGTGTTAATCATATCATGTGCTCCCGCCTCATTGTTCCAGATGGAGCCTGTAATTGCGTTGCATTGCATTGTTTCTCCTGCAGATGTTCCACGGAGCGGTTTGGGAGCGCGGTTAGCTCTGGGTTGATGAAGTACCCCAATGGTTAATGGGAAAATAACCGTTCTCGCAGCCTGGCTCCCAGTTTTTGTCCCATAATCACACAGTCAACAGTGAAATTGCTGCTAATGGGCCACAGAAACCATCAGATGACCGCAGGCTATATTAGCATACAGTTCTATGGAACGGAGGGATCCAAATTTAGACAGCCACAGTGATTGGATCCACCGTAGTGTGGAGAGAATAATCTGTTGGCAGTCAGTATTGTTGAAAGAGCTCCAGAACTACTTTATGCAGGGGCCTCTCATTATTTTTGGATAGAGGGAGAAGCTGAGAGGAGGAGCAGCAGGAGCTAGAGTTCCAGGGATTAAGTTCTTGCAGAGTTTCTTGTTCTGCTCTGTTTGTTTTACACCAGATCAAGATGCTGGAAACACCCGGAGCATAAGAAGAGCAGTGACACTCTGATAGTTTCCTCAGTGTGGAGCAGAATTTACCATTCATTTGAAAAGTCACGTAACCTTCGGGGCTTATGAGTCAAACACCACAGAGTGGATGCACGAACTGGCTGTGCTAGAAGACGCCGAAGCGCAGCCTATTTTCTCTAATGGCCTGGTGAGCACAACACCGCTGATTCAATCTGAGTTTGACAAATGCCTCCGACTAGAAGAGCACCGGCTCCGGCATCTACATAACAATTTTGAAAACGGCCTTATTTTCCCTGCGTCGTCGTCTGAATAGCAATAGAGTCTGCGATGAGCTGGAATCGCATTATCCTGAAGACACCTGAGCATCAGCTGCCACACAGGAGATGAGGCTGGGGAAATGAGGGTCAGGGAGGTTGAGCCCAGCTCTGATTCATCCACTCAGAGGAACAAGAGGTCGGTTCATGACTCCAGCTCATCAGCTGAGCCCCACAACCTGCCAATCAGCAGGGACAAGGGGGAGGGAGGGGTTATTTTAAGAGAACAGGTGAGGGGTGGTGATGCAGAATATCAAACTTTTTAAAACATGTGCTTTGTTGATACAGGTTTCATCATATATTAAGTCTCAACCACTGCTGATAATGTGAGAAGGACAAGTTAAAATATATAAAACCTGACGCGGCAGACCGGTGATGCCACAGTAATATAATAAACTACAGAATTAATTCATGAGGGACTTGAACAACACACTTTTGTCAAAGTTTAGAAAAGCAGTTGCCTTTCTGTCAGTGCTTTAAAACACTGACAGAGAGAAAACCCTCGACCCCAAGCCTTAGAAACAGATCTTCACTCTCTTTGGAAACAAAGCTTTAAGTAAGCAGAGAATCAAATAGAAACCTAACAGAATACTCTAATTAAAGGCTGACCTCTTTAAATCTGTGTAAATAGAAGATTTCTGCTGATCTTTGCCTACAGTGCATCTTTTATTTAATCACTGGAAAAAAAAAGTTGTTCTTTGCAATTGACTCACTCTCTCTTCATCGCTAAGGCCCATGTAAAAGAAACAAACTTTGAAACCCGGCTCAAGAGTTTATCAGATCTTTTCTTTTGCCCTCATGATATTAAAATGGTTATTTTTGTGATATTTTTGTGATTTTTATTTTTTTTAGTGGATTTGTGATGTGGACAACATCTGTTTAATTTGGATTAAAAAATATAAACCTCTTAAGCAACAATGTTTTGGGGGGGTTTTAACGAAATAGTTTTTCTTTCAAAAGCCGAGTTTGTAATGACCAAACGAAGGTACTTCATTTAGGCAAACGTCCAAAATCCACTAAACCGTCCCCAACAACCTGCTCCTCGCGGTGACATCACTGTAATAATGAAAATTATTGCTGCTGAATCATTTGAATCAATGGCAGGAAACAGGTGCAGAATAACGCATTTCTTTTATTAAAGTATTGATATTTGCTGCCAGTGAATGAAAAATTATAATCTTGTCTCCGTGTGATGACATATGACTGTGTCAATATTTAGTTTAATCTCTAATGATGAACTGTTTTGTTTTGTTGTTAAAGTCAAAGGACAGAAAACAAACAGGAATGTTTTTCACTTTTGTGAATAAAAAAAACATTGTTTTTTTTTTGTTCTGTCATATTTCTCCAAGAATATTTTTTAGGGTCCAAACATCCGTCCATAATTAATTCATTAAATTCTTTTTTTATTTGTTCTTTTATTCATGCTTGACTTCTTTCAGGGTCAGCAAATACCTACAATACCCAATTACAGCCGGGAAGGTTCTCCAGTGCATCACATGTCACAAATAAACACAAACACCCTCACATTCACACTAACATTCACACTCACATTCACACCAATAAATTTAGAGTGTCCACTTAACTTTTCCTGTCTCGTAGAAACCAAAGACGCTCGGTAAGTGAAATGCAAATTTGACCATCAAACTAGTGGTATTGCTGTAAGGCAGTGGTTCCAAAACTTTTTCTGTATAGCGCCCCCTTTTGTAGATCGAACTATTGTCTCTTTCCTCTTCCTTCCCCCAATGATATTATACACAGCTTTTAGAAAAAAATCATACCCACCCCAGTGGTGTGTGTGTGTGTTGAGGGGGGACCATTGCAGGCAAGCGTTCTAACTGCGTCCTCCGTGTGGCCCTGGGGGCTTATATTGATAAAAAAAAAATCGTATTCAGCAGGTTTACAGCATCGACTGTTTGAGGACAATGGTTCTGTAGCTATTATTGTCCCGGCCGTATGTGAGGCACTGACAAACACAATAGTCATTTAACAGTGAGGAAGCACAGCAGGAGGTGCTGCGTTCCCTGAATGGAGTCTGGAATCTTTTTTAATTAAATCCTGTTAGATTCAGGACACACAGCGGATGTTGGAGTGCTGTGGATGTAGATGTTGGAGTACAGACACGTTCAGCGTTGAGTGTAAGTGACCCTGCGGAAGATTCAGTTTTAATGACATCACTAAACTGTTAATGTCTGTGGAGGAACACTGTTTGTTAGTGAAGTCACAAATATTCAACAGCTGAATGATGGGTAAGGGATGATACAATGTAAACAAACAACAAAAAAAAAGAATCTCACCAATGCGCTCCATCTCCTCCATGTTTCAGTCTGAACTCTTCGTCAATGTTTTCATTCTCTGTAGAATCCTGGAGGATGACCTTTGACACCGAGTCCATCCTACTTCTATGTCTGGTTTAAGGACTGAAATACAGTTTTTTTTTAAATATTATGTATGATGGGCAGGGGTTCTCTATGACAGTGGGCCAGGTAATCTGGTCCGCAACCAGATTCCAAAACTAACACAAAATTGGGTTATTAATTTGGTGACCCCTGCCCTACGGGGTTCAGAGCTATTGCAGGGGTTGAGACTTCATCTTTGTTGGTGTCAAAAGTGGAAAAATTGCACTGATTTGTAATTTAATTTTGTTTGTTTATTGAGAATGGAAGTTTTCCAGGAATTACCAAGTTTTAAATTTAAAATTTTGATCCACTAGGTATATATGACAACATGGGAATCTTCACAAAAGTCAAGTCATCTACAAAATGGAGCGCCACACAGAAGTGTATGAACCTTTATGTTTTGAAAAATTAAGAAAAAAAGAACAAATATAGCTGGCATAAACCCTTTTGATGGATGTCACTCATCAGTTTTTATTTATAAATGAAGGCAGAGATTTTGTGAAAAGATGCCCGAGAGCAGCCATTTATTTTTGGGCAGAGTCAAAAACCCTTCTAAAAACTCTCTAGTCTCTGTTAAGATAAAAAAAACAAAACATAAAAAAACCAAAAACTCTTTGATTAAAACACAGCATTCACCTGCTTCAAAGTGTGGTCTGTCGCTGATTGTTTCACAGCTGAGAGGGTCTGAAGTGCTCCTTCACAGTGGACAGTTTAGAGTGCTGTTTAGCCATTAGTGAAGGAATAAGTGCTATTATATTTTCTTTATGTGAATATGCAGTAAAAACAGATGCGAAAGCAAACTCAAACTCTGACTTTTCATATGATTTACTGTAACATATTTGTCCAGTCATATATATAAATAATGTATATATATATACATATATATATATATGTATATATATATGCTATACCATTGACAGGAAGAACATTTATGTTGGACTCAGCTCAGCAGGCATCAGAGCCACAGTATGCTCTCAGACTTTCCACAGACATTAGAAATACAAGAGATTCCAGTGGAGAGAAACTCATAGGTTATAATAAACCATGAGGCGATCAGTGTGGGCTGAGGAGGCCGGAGAAATGGAGCAGAGCCGTAAGGAGGTGAACATGTGCTGCGGTCCAGGTCAGGTGTAATGGAACATAACTGACGACCGATGCCATAACAGCCTCTCAGAAATGATGTTTTGTCTCCATTTGGAACAATCTGGCAGTTGAGAGATTTGAAGACGCGTTGTTAAGGTTGAAGTTGAAAGTTTGTGAGGAGGAGGACGAAGAGGAGGAAGAAGAGAGAGGATCCGGGAAATGGATAAAAAGATTTTGTGGAGGACTCGCAAACATAGTTTGGACATTTTTTATTAATTAAACAGAAGGCAGAAAACAGAGGTGGAGGTGAAAGGTCAGCATACAGTGACCTTTTTGTGAAGGTCATAAGCTTGCTTGCTAACAGCAAACTCACTTTTCTTTGACCCCCTTTAACCCAAGCTGAAGGATTGGAAGTTCAAACAAAGGGCAAGGCCAAACACCACAATAAAGAATAATACACCTCACCCCTGGAGTGCGCCATCTATTGGAATATTGTTGCAGGGAAAAGGCAAAATGGCAATAGGCTTACGGGCCGTATCCAGCCCCCGGACCGTAGTTTCCCCAGCTTGGTCTGGAGTGAACAGTATCTGGAACTGCTGGTCCGTACAGAGGAGCAGATAAAACTGGAGAATAGATCGGTTCCAGTGGTACATTTCCAAGACATCTGAACACCAGACATTGGAACGTGTCTAAATCGAAGCCCGTGTCTTCGTTGTGGTTCCTCTCTGAGGTGAACCTGAGGTCATGCCTTTTTCATTTATTCATGACATCAGGTCCGTGCCGTGTGAAGGTCAGTGTAATAATAATAATTTCACATTAACTGCTCTCAACATTTGCCATAAAAGATGTTGACGTTGTGTTTCCCCCACATACGCGATGAAATATTCCAGGGGAATAGAAATTAGAGCTGTCCTGCAGCAGCAGAGGCAGCTAATGAAAATGACATCCACGACTCAGGGGCATCCCATAATCACGCTGAGCAGTCTGATTGCAGTGATGAACCAGAATGAATGGTGGATTTAACATTTAGATCTGCTTGATTGGTCAAATGAATCACTGTGAACGGAAAAGTCTCCTGGGCTTTTTTTTATATTTATTGTTTAAATTCCAACAATCTAACATTTTTTTTAATGATTGACTGTCTTGGCTGAGGCTGATCGAGTTACTGTTGTTGACTCACTGTAATGTGTGAATGTGTGGACCACAATAGTGAGGAGGTCGGAGGTCACCCGTTGGACAGCCAGAACATGCATTGTTTTTAATGAGCTCAGGTAAATCAGTAGAGTCATTTTACACCCACATCATATCATTAGGACAAAGTAAAGGATCTGTGAATGTGGTGTTTGATTTATAGTAACAGTGAAATATCTGAAGACTGAAAACTTTGACACAGAACCTTTTTTCCTATGTCTCAGTCTCCATTTTGTAAAAGAGGTGGATGAAGCAGTGTCGACCGTTTTGAGTTAATGCACTCCTATACCTACTGTATCACGTGGTCTGCATCACGTGGTCTAATGTGAGCTGGTTTCACCATGAGACTCTTTTTTTTACTGTTCATTTTGTCCAGCTGTTAAAATACAGAACACCTTTAAGTCTAAATTAAGCCTAAATTCTTCTTGGGGTTATTTTTTGGTTTTCCTATTAAAAAATGAAACAGGAAGACTTAACCATGAAGAGGAGGTGAAATGTTGGCAGGTTTCTAAATGAGATTATTAGCAGCAGGCCCATTAGCATACACAAACACAGGCTGTTAATAAAAGGCAGCTGGACCACTTGAAGGAGTGTGAGACCGTTTCTGACCTCATTAGTGGGAGCATATGGGAGGCAAGCCTGCGTTACAGCACAGTAATCCAAGTTTGGGTGTGAAGGCCCAGCGTGATCCCAACACTTAACTCTGTGGGCTCAGGCTAATGAACGTGGACCAACTGAAAGTGCTGTGTGTTTGGCTCAGACACTTGGTTTAGAGCCGCACTAATCTGCAGTAATGGCCCCGGGATACAGGACTGTTTGTCACACACTGTCTGGATCTTCTGTGTTGGATTTTGGTTGAGACTGTTTGTAAATGGGATATTATGAGAGTCTGAAGCCGCATTAATGACCGCCGAGCCACTCAGAGCTGGAGAGCAAGTTGAAAACACAGTATCAGAGGAGATCTCCTGGAGCTGCTACAGTGGCTGAAGCACTTGGATCAACAACGTCAAGTGACGCAAAGTCCAAAAATGGCATGTTCAAGGAGGAAGGTGAAACAGTGTTGACTTTTCTTGTTGATTAGCATCTACAGCAAAGGGAATGTTTCAAAAGTGGCATCTGATGTTGTATAGATAGATAGATAGATAGATAGATAGATAGATAGATAGATAGATAGATAGATAGATAGATAGATAGATAGATACATTTTAAAATAAATCTGAAGATGAATGTCTCTCATTTACTTACAGTTTGTTATTGTCACATATATTTCTTTTTTTTTGGCATTGTAGATGTATTTAAATAAATAAATAAATAATAAACATTTAAATAAGTCATATTAGTTTATGGTTCTTGCTTAATACACCATGGGATTT
Source organism: Cynoglossus semilaevis (assembly GCF_000523025.1). Classification (NCBI taxonomy): domain Eukaryota; kingdom Metazoa; phylum Chordata; class Actinopteri; order Pleuronectiformes; family Cynoglossidae; genus Cynoglossus; species Cynoglossus semilaevis. Next base: position 12,973,333 of record NC_024315.1, read on the forward strand.
GGACCTGCAAACCACACAGGCTATGTAAGGAAACTGGGAATCACACACACACTGTACCAATGGTAATCTCTTTAACTGTCCCCAAGGTGTGTGTCCTGTCCAGGTGAAGCCATACTTGTGGGGACACTTTGTTATATGGGGACGTATTGAAGCTATCGCTGAGTGAGAGAGTATTTTGAGAGGATTAGAATTAGACATATACACATAAGCATTACATTATGCATACATTATGGTACTTACGAGCTCACAAAACCGGTGTGTGTGTGTGTGTGTTTATCCTCGTATATCTATATTTGATGGGGCACATTGTCCTCGTGGGGACATTTTTCAGGTCTCACTCTTTACTGAGTGAGAGAATATTTTGGGGACATTAGGATTAAGACATATATTAATTATTTTTATACATTCCTTATTGTTACGCATTATGCCTAAATGAAGTTCTCCCAGATCTCAGTGTGTGTGTGTGAGCCTGTGACTTTGATTTACAGACAGTAATTAACTGTTAGTGTTTCCATTTTTGACTCAGCTGTTCACATGCACGGTCTCCAGCTGACTCAGCATTATACTGGAGCAGTGAACTGACATCAGTCAGACCGTAGATGATTCACGTACAGTACAGTAACCAATGCTGTCCACCGCTAACTCAGCATCCTTCACTGTCTGTGAAGCTGCGTGGAAAACCATGAAAAAAACTGTGAGACTCCATGTTCAAAAGTTGTTTACTCCTCTGTCAGAAGAAGGATTTCGGAAAATATTATAGCAATAAAGAGGATTTTCTTTAAAAACAGAAATTTGATTTAATATTCTTCATAAGAAAAAAAGAGGAAAAATATGATTTTTTTTTCACGAGGGAAATTTACTTGAACAGAAACCAAACCCTCACATAAATTAAGACACATAAGAAAATAACTTTCAAATTTATTGTGCAATATTCTGTCTTTGAAAATTAAATCTGTGCACTTTGTTTGTTAAACAGTTAAGGTCAACTACATTTAAATGATGTATGATTATATGTTATTCTGTTACTCTGTTACTTCTGTAATTTTTGGTACTCATAAAAAATATTTTCAACCAATATCCAACATTTATTTGACTATAACAAATACATAATATACCACCATCATTCTGAAACTTTCTTTTGATGCTAACGTTAACATTCACTGCATCCTTTATCATGTGCTGCTGTCCTTTCATTTGCCTAAACAGTTGTATTTAATGCTCGTGTAGCGGTCTGTTGTCAGAGCAGGCGTAAGAGAACACCCAATAGGAGAGCCCGATTTTGATTCATGACTGATTCTAACAAAATCATCAGTCTCTCAGAGCAATAGCCTGCCACACTGAGGCGAGATGACAGACAAGGGCAGGCTGTGTCCAGTCTTAACTCCTGAATCACCATCCTCAGGGGGCGCTGTTCGTTAGCTGCATTACTGCCAGCTTCCCACTGACAGGAATCAGGAGAATGACATGAAGAAACTGAGCCCGAGAGCGGAGGCAAGTCTTTGGGGAGGTGGAATGGAGCGGCCATTACTACCTACAGAGTAAACTGGCAGTTATTTGCAGAGCCGTCATTGCCTGGGTACTTAGGCCGCCGAAATGTTCTCCGAGCCGCTTGTATGTCAGAGATTTTCACAGAAGGAATTTGATGATGTACAGACATGCAGTGCTATCAAGAACCCTATCGGAGACGGGCTGAGGTGGGGAGGGGGCTTCTCTAAAGACTGGAAATTACAGAATGATTTTGTAAGAAGAAGAAGGGTTCCTGTAAATCAGCAGATGGAGAGTGAGGTGTGGGGAGAGGAGGGCGGGTTGGGGGTTAGAACACTGTGTTTACTGCGTGCTGCAGTTACCTGTTACCTGACGTTGTAGTTCATTTTACAGTTTGGTGTACGATTGTTCTGTTTGGTTAAAGTGGGGAATTTTAGTCATGAATAAAATCTTGAAAATATTTTGAAAATGAATAAGTATTTTAATTATAGGTCAGAGCTAAATTTCAATGAACCCCCTTTAATGAAGGAGTAGTGCCTTCAGGATTTCAATAACCACTGTTGGTCAAGACCCAACTCTGTTTCTGTTTCTCTGATCACAGCTGTAACATTTTAGGACTGGTCATGCAGATTTTATTCCAAAATTAAAAAATGTAACTGTTATTTAAAAAGTAAAAAATGTTAATCTTTACCATGTCCTTAGATGAGAACCTATACTGTACCACAAGTCCAGAGCCATCGCATGTTACACGGTTCCTGTATCATCAGACCTTCCTCTACATTAACCCCAGTTTGGCAGTAAATGTCTTAATGAACCATATACACTGTAAAACGTGTACAGTTC
>NC_024315.1:12975712-12983013 GCF_000523025.1 Cynoglossus semilaevis
GAAACCCCAACAAGCTGCTAATCATTCCCTGGGTCAGGATTTATGGATTACTTCCTCTAATAAAAACCAGAGTGAACAGCTGTCAATGAGGACTTATGTTTATTTATGTCTCTGTTTCTGCAATTTTTGCTCCTATGGGACCCTCCAGCACCCCGCCAGGGTTTTAACCACTGATATGTGAAACGCTGACACAGCAGAGTGACAGATGTCTGTTTGCTGACAACAAGTTTAGTCACATTTGAAGGAGCTTCAATCAAAACCATCGGCTATTTTTACTGCTGGTCAACCATTAAAGCCTTTAATTGTGTTGACTCTCGTGTTTCTCTACAGAAGCCGTTCCCATACTTTACTGGGTTGACACACCCCCTATTCTCCACACCTTTGAAAAAAAATGCAATACATATATAGCCTGCATTTATTTATTAATTTAATTTTAAAAAAATATTATAAGAAACAACCAATGAAATATTTATTTAGACTTTTTTATTGTGTGCAATACTCTCACTTACAGAAACACTCCAAACTGCCATCTAATTTTTTATCTTGTGCACTCCCTAGTGGCAGCTTACGCATCTGCAGATGTGCATGCACCAAATTTTGGGAATCCCTGTTGTACGATTTACATTAGATTTATGGTTCCAGTGGGTCTCAAATCCAAGACCTTCTGCGTATGAGGTAGGTGTGATAACGGCTACACTATAGCATTGCTTTCCAAAGACTGGGTCGCGACCCTCACGTGGGTCGCAAGATATTTTCAGATATTTTTTTTTGCCATCCCTAGTTGTAACCTTTTTTGAGGCTACTGACTGATGCTGCTAGGTCAGAACCTTCATGGTCAAATCCTGCAAGTTAAAGAACATTAAATTCAATTAAAGTGTTAATCAAGAGTCACATACAAGTTTACTATTTTTTTTTATTGAATGTCATTCCACTATACAGGTGGATGAGGTGTGATAGTATCCACCTGTGTGTTTCTCATCACAGCAGAACTTTTCACCTTTTCACAAAGTCTTGCAGAACTTGTCATTCGTGGCTGTGGTCACAGGGGTTAAAGGTCACAGCGGCTGCAGAAGCATGGGTCCTATGGTATAAATCTCTTTCAGACATTTCCTATGACAGATGCTGATAAAAGTCCCATCACCCTGGATCACTCTAGTTCACGTACGGCTCTCATATTTATTACCTTTTTTCATCTTTAGGACTCTGCTACAGAAGTGGTTGCTGTGGCAACAACAGCCAAGAACACTTGGTGTAATTTAACTCTTAAAGAGATTTATTAGTGAAATGAGGCCTAAATTGCGTGAATTTAATATTAGCATGCATCTTTCATTGGGTTATGACTTTACTAAATGAACTGGCTCCAGGCAGTGGGGAACAGTCAACTAGAGCTGAAATGTATGATTGTAATTAAAGGCACTTCAATGAGGAAAGGACTCATTTCTTCATGATTGCCAAAAATGAATCATGGTTCATAATAATGGCTGAACTGCAGCAGGAGCAGCTGTGTGTCAGATTGAAAATATACAGCAGTGCAGCACTTGAACTACACTAGCAGAGATGGTTATTATGGTACAACAGTTACTGGAATACAGTGAATATAGCATTTAAATATTTCACTGATTATTCCTTTAAAGAAAAGCAGATGGGACTGGAGCCAATCCAGTTCACCCTCAAATTCACACTCCCATTTACACCAATGGTTAGTTTAGATTGAAAATGTAACCTAATACACAAACAGCATGTTTTAGACTGTGAGAAGAAGATGGAGAAACCAGGTCCTCCAGAAAGACCAGCAGTTAGAACTGGGGATCAAACCAGTGACATCCCTGCTGTAAGGTAGGATCAGTAACTGCTTTGCACTATTTGTCCATTGGGTGAAAGCAAATGCAATACAATATTTATGGCATGAAGGTTTAACCTTCATGACCTTCATAGTTCTCTTTAACATCAGTCCTATCATTTTATTTTTGTGTTTTTTATGTTTTTGACCCTGTAATCTGCTCTGTGAAAGTAATTGACTACCATCACGACAACCTTTGGAGACCTCTGTAGTTTAAAGCAAAGGATTAATCATCGTAACAATTATTGTTATATGGTGAACCTGAGAACAATGGTCCAGTCCGGTGATTCCTAATCATAGGGCCGTGGCCCAAACTTGCCACCTAAAGGGTCACAAAAACCTTCAGTTCTGCAACTGTGGGCCATAAGGCGCGGGACTGAATGTGTTGAATATGTCAACTGAAGACATAGATATGTTATGCATGGGAAGCTCAGTTACAATGCAGCTTTCGACCATGTGGTGGCAGTTATGCATCAGCCAGTTTTAGGACAAGCTCAAATGTACAGAGAAGAAAGCTGTCTTCTCAACGTTCTCAAAGAATGCATACGTTTTTAGAATAAAAAAAAACGAAGACGAACGTCGTGCAGATCCTCCTCCACCCCACAAAAGACTACGTTTTTGAGTAGCATTATTTAATGGGCTGTGTGCCACTTTGTACTAAAAAATGGGCCTCAATGTCAAAAGGTCAAGAACCCCCGGTTGTTTTTTTTAAGTTCCGAGACTGCTTCAGACTCTCACAACTGTTTTAGTCACTTTCAGTGAAATTTCCTCTTTATGATAAACACAATGTCCTCATGAGTGAATGTTCCTAATGTTTCAGACAAACATCAGAGACATCTGTGCAAAACATTGAGTGAATCTTGGTCTGGGTGAACAGAATCACAGCATGTAGGACTGTGTAAGTGTGTGTGTGTGTGTGTGTGTGTGAGAGAGCATTTTGGAGCTGATATTAAGTTGGTACAAAAGAAAAATAGTCGAGTCAGTTGTGTGTGTGGGTGGTGGTGGAGACAGGAGAAAAGTGCAGCTTCAACAAAAACTGCTGCTTCATCAACTTCCTAAAGGTCATGTGGGAGTCAGACAGAGTCACTGTGCTGCGTCTCCTGCATCCCAGAGTGTGTTATCCGCTACAAGAGCATCCGTCACGGCGAACCAACACCATCCGTCCACATGCTTAATGACTGCAGCCCATTCCCAGCACAGTGTGGCTTCACTGTGTGTTGTTTCAGGAGCAGTCACGGAATCTCGGTACAGTTTACTGTTCACTTATTCACATACCGTCGCTGTCACAGAGGAGAGGGGGTGATGTGAATGCAGAACACCACCCACTGACAGGGTGGAGGCAGACTGAGTTTACTTAGACCAGAAAATAAATTGGTAGACAGGCAAGAATCAATACAAAATAATAAAATAATTTAAAAAAAACACCCAGAAAAAGGTCAATCTCCAGAAAACAGACTAATATAGGTTAGGAAAAAATGTCACATGATCTCTGCCATGAGAACACTGACTGAGATGCCAGTCGGGTCTCACATTGCTAGCTGGTTCAATGGGCTCCTGGTGGTGGACCCAGAGGGTCTCACACAGTGGAGGATAGAGCTGTCAATCAAATAAATGTATCCTACATCACTTCTGACGCCCATGGGTCATCGGACTTTGAATTTGGTTTAAGAGTAGGTAGAATAGAACCATTAGTCTTCTGAATGGCTGACAAATTTTTGAATATACTGTATATATATATATATATATATATATATATATATGTAAGAATGCCCCTGTATTTTGTTTCTCATCTGAAGCAGAACCTTTCACCTTATACACAGTCCTGTAGCACTGCTATCACAGCAGTGTACACAGGGGTTAAAGGTCACTCGGCAGCACTGCTCACTCTGGTTCCACTCTGATCTTTATTACCTAGGTCCCTGACAGTCTGGCGGATCGTGAAGCGTGTTCTGTAATCATCCAGTTAACATGTCATCAGATATGACAGGGACGTTGTTAAAGACAGCTTCCTCTGTCTGGCGGCTTCACTTGTGTTGTATTTGATGTGGAAATGTGACAGTTTAAAGCTTTAGCTGATGCTGTATTAAAATGATAAATTCTCCATAGTCTCATCGGGACTAATATAATCAGAGCGTGATGTGGAACAGTGCTCACAGCCAGGTCTTTGTTAGCGGAGCGAGTCTAAACACGGACAAAAGTGCTGTGTTAATGTTATAAATGCTCTGCGCTGTGATCCTGAAAAGATGTAAAAAAAAAAAAAACTCACTCCTGCATAATTTTCCAGCAGCTCTGTATTTAAGCCTTTAGCATCAATGCTAAGCCTTGTTCAAACATGGGGAGAACGTTAAACCCCACTGAACCACAGTGTTCCACATTGTTCCGTTGTCCGGGATTGTAGCGGAGCGTGAAATGAACACGCTCCGATGAATTATTCATTAACGCGGCCTCTTTCATCTCATACATCTGGAAGGAATCCTCGAGTGCTCCGGTGTTGACGGCGCAGAACCGGACACAGTGTGGCGGCGCTCATTTGTTTCACTTTGAACGAGAGCGTTAACAAGCGGAACGTGGCTGTGCACGTGTGTGAGATAGCGCACCTTCCTCTGTGTCCCCAGGACTTGAGTTCCAGGCCTCCTCAGCTAAGAGAGATATGCCCACATTCACTGCCCTGAGGCCTTTTTCTGCTTCATCTCTCCTGTTGCAGATACAAAGCTCCGAAGAGCAGGGAAGGTCAAATATCTGATGCCTTTTTGATGGAAGCAGCTTGGTGGGAAATGTTGTTCAAGGGAGAAAGTGGAATTCTCCGCTTTCACCTGCATTTTAGAGCAGCATTGGCAGCACAGCTCCAGGGACAGAAGTCCTAGTAGAGTTACTGCAGTAGTACATGAATACTGAGTAATGAGTATATAGAGAGTTGATTCATGTCTGTGGAGAGACAGCAGAACATAAATATGTGTGAATCTTAATTTTTCAACTGGGATGAGTGGTTCTACAAAAAGCAAATAAAATGAAACTGGTTTTACACACATTTGATCTAAAAGCACTGCTCTATGAGCTAAGGTACAAAAACCTCAAAAATAAGATATATTTTTAAAGTTACACCAGTGTTTACATTCACCCTATACTTTAGATCCAAAGTATTCAAGCCTTAAAATTTATAAAATCTTTTACTGCATAAAATAACACTACATGTGGCCAGATTTGTTCAGTTGGTTTGAACATGGTGCTAATAACCAAGGGTGCAGGTTTGATTCCTGTGTCAGCCATGTTTGGCTAGCCAATGGTAAACTGTGGTCCAAGGGTCGTTGGCAGGTTTGAATCCCACCATGAAGGAGATTCTTCTTCTTCTACAGAACCATTACCAGCAATAACATTCATGTACAGGTCACCAACTGAGGTTTGAACAAACAACAAGACAGAGTTTATGGGTGCAGTATATTACATTATGTAATGTTATAGGCTGTAAAGATTATAAAGTGACTGAACAAAGAGTTACATTTGACAGTAGTAAACAAATGCTTTTTCCACAAGTGACTAAATTGTATATAAAACATTTGCAATAGTTTCAATGTTATGAGGTTTGAAATGTACTGTAATTTACTGGCTAATTTACTGACTACACCAAAACAATTCATGTTTTTCAATGTGGTCTTTGTTAGTGAGCGTCAGTACACACCTGTCCATCACTGCATTGTGTTTTTTTTTCTTTTTCTTATTTACTTTTCCAAACTTCAGCTTCCAGCAGAGACATTAATAAACATGTCAGTGTGTAATAAGTCTCTGCTCAGGAATCCTGCAGATTTAACATTTATTGACTTTTCTCCGCCGCTGGCTCTGTGCCTGCTGAGCGGCACGTATGAAGTTTGCTGTATGTGCACGTGTTTACAGCTCTGCATGTTTGCTGAGCTCTCTTGCTGTTTGTAGGTTTGTGGCGACGCTTTAAAAGGCAGACGGAGGGGTGTTTGAGCAGAGACTAAAGCAGTGAGACGACGTCCTCGGGAGTGAGAAACACAAACACAATGTGAAAAGTCTGAGAATGTTCAGTCGGAAAAAGTGTCAAACATTCGTTGTCCTCCACCTTCACAGACAGACATCATGATGTCACCACTGTCTTTGTTTCCACACAGGTCTGTAACTGTAGAAGAACCACAGTGGTTCTGAGGTCCAGCTGCTGAGAACTCTCCTAGATCACAACATTTATTTTTTATAAAAACAACATCAAAATAAAAACTAATACATATATTATATAAATATATAATATAATATATATACTATAACAAACTAATATTAAATCTGCATGGATTTATTTTTTCAGCCTACATTTGGAAAGCCAAGTCAATTTGACCCTGAATTTAATTGAAAAAAAAATATATATAAATAAACTTACAATGTGTTAGGAATCATGTTATGAAGCCCGGGACTTTTCCTTCCTTCTTTTTCAGACAAAGGTTGAGTAGAGAAAAAACATCTAGAGCAGGGGTGTCAAACATTCTGGGTCAGGGGCCACATACTGTACAGCCTGATTAGATGTGAAGTGGGCCGGACCAGTACAATCATATCATAATTACCTATAAATAACAATAAGTCTACGTTTTACAAGTTTATCTGAATATATTCAATTAAATATCATTTAACAAAACACCACGAACATGAAGTGTCTGTGCATTTTTTCACTTTTCAAAATTCATCAAGTGGGCCGGATTGAACCCCCTAGTGGGCCGGTTTTGGCCCACGGGCTGTATGTTTGACCGCCCTGATCTAGAGGCTCTGCTCTGTATCACTGCTGTGTTCAGACCAGGTTCAGAGCAGATGTTCTGGACTCTCCAGAACAAAACTAAGCTGCTAACATCTTCTTCACTTCTTTTTTTTTTTTTAACTTTTCCTTAGATGCTGCAGTTATGAGCCTGGGTGTAAAGAGTTATTGTTTCCTCCTGGATGTGGTACATGAGGGTGAGCTGAGGACCTTGACTCTCACTTCTTTCACCTCCTCACCGCAGCTCTCACTCCAGCTCCAGCTCCTGTGGAGCAGATTACTCATGTTTTTAAACACTCTCACCTTTTTATTGAGTCGGACAAACTCATTTTTTATCACGTCAGGTCGTGAGTAACCTGGGGGGAGGGGGACGGGACTGTAGTGTTAACCGGATCATTTATGATCTTGTCAGAGGAAAAAGCCTCAAACTGTAATGACAGCTTCACCCACTGTGTTTCCTCACCGGAGGCTGCTGTTGGTTCTTAATTGGACCTCAGACTAAAGAGCAGAATCTACTTCAGTGATATTGGCTAATAAAAAAATAAATACTCTGTCAGAACATGGTGAAGTATCAGTGTGAGTATTTCATCTGTACAGATCAAGGTTTAACCAACAGACAAAAGCATTTAATAGCGTTATTACCTTGGTCTTCATAGTGAGAAGAACTGTTATAAAAATGCTGTTTGTAAAAATATTTTTTTCTCAAAA
>NC_024315.1:12983044-12996189 GCF_000523025.1 Cynoglossus semilaevis
TTAATTAAGTAATTAAGAATAATAACTTGCAAATTAGCGCGTGCAGATTTCGCTAATGTGCTTTCTGACCATCCAATCAAATCACTCAAATTGCCAACCTAACTCTGGGCCATTTAGATGGTCTTGCTATGCCAGCCCGATGTCAACTCAAAATCTGATTGGTTAAGGAAACAATCTTATTGCCATTCATTTTTAACTTTAACTTCCACCTGAAGCTGAAATGCGATTGGATAAAAAAATTTGAAGCAGCACAACCAAGACTACCGCCTCTGTACTATGACTCTGTAGTATTTCATAATAATTCATGATAAATATATTGAAAAATAGGTTCTGATACTAACAGAACGCCACTGTGAAAATGTTAATTATTTTCGTGAATTTAGCGTTTCTGAAATAACATGAAACAAAGCATTTGTGGCACTGTCACCTCGTCTCTGAGTAAATCCCATCAATGTTTGTTTGTTTTCATGACGGACATCTTAATCCACATTTTTGTTCCCTGATGCAGTGTTTTTTTCTCTGTGCTGATTGAGCCAGCAGCCGACGGGCCTCCCTGTCAGCGCAGCAGCAGATAATTACAGGTTTGTTCTTCAAATTAAATCCTCAGAGGACGACGTATTATGGAGTCTTTTCCTCAAGGATACATGAGGCTGAGTCAGCAGATCCCGGAGTGATCGTCGTGTTCTCCCTTGATTCCTCTTACCATCAGTATGATTACCATAATCTGGCTGCTGTACCGTACCAAATTACTTACAGTATCTTGTGGTTCCTTTAGGTGTCTTCGTACCATTCCGTATTTGTATTTCTATTTTCTATGTACCTCTGCTGTTGTATTTTATTGTGTTTAAATATACCGGACCGCTTTGACAACCTATTTCCCTTCGGGGATGAATGAAGTCATCTATCTATCTATTAGAACCACGCTGCCATCTGTGGAGCAGGAGACAAAAGCCGGCTCTGATTGAATGCAAACAGCCCAGAAGTGAAGCTGCGGCTTGGGTCTAATCCTTTCACCTGCTCAAACACAATCAATCCCAGAATGCTCTTTGCTGACTGCTGTGCTAGTCTAAACAAGTCGACTCTGTTCAGAATGCTCAAGCAATAACTGAGGCCCAACATCATGAGTTACTGTGGAGACTGTCAGACCACAACAAAACTGACCCTGCAAGAAAATCCCAGGGTTTAAATCTTCCACAAGATCAGGCCTGTCATGGTCATACACGAAAATAAAATAAAATAAAATAAAATAAAATAAAATAAAATAAAATAAAATAAAATAAAATAAAATAAAATAAAATAAAATAAAATAAAATAAAATAAAATGTCATTGGGCGACTCCTAAATATGGTAAACCTAGCATCATCTCTCTGAGCATCGGTGTTTACAGTGAGCCTAAAATGTTCCAGAAGTGTGAGTTTGATTTAACAGCTGCTTTTAAACCGCAGATAAAAGTGTCCCTGTGCCAAGATGATGGCGCTGCCTCGGTGCAGACACCCCATTATTATTCAAGGATATCCTGCAAAGCTGCCTTTTCATTCCAGACTCGGGCTCAATAAAGTCCGAATCAAGGTTGTCCTGAAGTCGTTGACAAGTCTGTTAAGCTCCACAGTCACGGTGAGCACCGGCAAACAAAAGCTCCCACGCTGGGCTCCAGCTGACAGACGTGGAGATAATCATGGACAAAGACCTGGAGTGAATTCATTAGAAGATTCCTTCTCTGTCAGACAATGTGGAAAATTCCTGTCAGCTATTTTTGTCGAGGTGCTGTAGAATTCACAGAGTGGTAATTACCTTACATCCAAGAAGAAAAAAAAAACTACACATACTGTATAAATCTAAACAGATTAAACGGAGAGGCAGCAGAAAATGAGGTTCACCTCCATCCAACGCCCCACGGTCGCCTGACTGCAGGAGAGAAAGATGGGAGACACGAGGACGTGTGATTACTTTGTCGTCGCAGACAGAGCTGTTGTTCATTTAAGCAGGAGTGGAGGGTTTGATTACCCAGGTGTCTGTGAAACAAAGCTGCAGGCGAAACATGTGCTGCCGCAACTCCCCTGTCTGAACCGCAGTTATTTCAGTCTTCGCGGAAAAACATTAAATTGAAGTCAAAGGTAAAGTTACAGTTGATAATGTTTGTGGGGCGTTGACAAAGACTCAGGTCAGTGATGTCATCATCAGCTGGAGACACAGACTGTCACTGGGACAACTGTGCCGGCAGGGCAGAGAGGACGGTCTGAATGACAATGAGATGTTCTCAGACTCTTTTCTTGTGTGTAAACCTATGGTTGTCCAGTCAAAAAAAAAATGGTTTTAATCACCATGGAAATCTAGTCTCTATCAAGAGAGAAGAGTTGAATAAACAACATGTGTGTTTAACTATTAAAGGAACCAACAATAAACTGTTATGAAGGAGGTGGTCGGTAACTTTTTTGTATTTTTTATGCGTTGGAACACGTGACTGGTCTGAGTGCCGTCACATGACTAAAGAACATCTTTAGTAGAACATGTCTGCAGAAGAACACTGTGGAAGGAAAACAGTCTTCAGAATTTACCAGCAAGAGAATGTGTCTGCAGTAAAATGTGTCTGTAGAAGAACATGTCTGTAGTAGAACATTGTAGCAGTAGAACCTGTCTGTAGTAAAAACAAGTCTGAAGTAGAACGTGTCTGGGATAGAACATGTCTGTAGTAGAACCTGACTGCTGTAGAACATTGTAGCAGGATACCTTTTCTGTAGTAGAACATGTCTGCAGTAGAACATGTCTGCAGTAGAACATGTCTGTAGTAGAACATGACTGCAGTAGAACATGACTGCAGTAGAACGTGTCTGCAGTAATACATTGTAACAGAAGAACATGTCCACAAGGGTGTGGTATGAATTTAAAGGGTCATTTCATGTTGTTTTTCAGTGCACTTGAGACTCACAGTCTCCTCCAATGTCTGAGCCGTTAGTTTTGTTATGATCAACAGGGGGCAGAAGATACAACTGACAGAAGTTTAACCCCTGATTGACATGAGACCTTCAGAGGTTCAGAACAGCAGCACAAGAAGCTAATATTAAAGACTCTAACCTAAACCTTTACAATCATGTTTGTGGACCCTGGTTTGTAATGTGTGTGTGTGTGTGTGTGTTGTCATTCTTATTCCCCTCACACTGCAGCAGTGAGGACGGCTCAGTGTAATTAGACCTGGAGACAGTTTAAAGAGTTTGAACAACATTAGAGGATGATTAAAAACACAGTGTGACATGGTGTGCCCAGTGGAGGAGACGGGGGGAGTGACGGCTGCGGTGTCAGGGAGTGAAGAGTCCTCACCTCACATCTGCTGCTTCTCATATAGACAGAGGGGAGAAAATGATGGTTCAGGCTCATTTCATCACATCCTCTCTATCAGCAGTCAGGTCAGACAGGCTTTTAATTAACCTGAGTGACACCAAATGATCACATTTATCATGTGAACATTCACGCTTCACCTCAGTGCTACTGGAGAGGAGAGAGACAGAGGACGAGAGGAGACACCGTCTCCTTCACTGTCCCGTCTTTGTACGTGCAGCAAGAAGAGGATCGGGGGGCAAACACAGACCAAGCAGGGGTCAATCAGAGGCCCAGTTTGAGGACATTCTTTAATGATTAATCTTTGAAAAATGATCATCATATTGCATGTATTCCACACAAATACAAGTACATTAGAATTAATTAATTACAATTGATTATTTTATAATGGATAAAATAATTGTCTTCATTATTATTTAACGTATTAACATAACTATATGTATAACTACGTCCAGCCCTGCAGCTTACTGATTAAAGATGACATTTAGTGTCAGATACCAGTATAGTACTTTAGAACTAATTGATTAGCACAGGGTGTCAAACATACAGCCCGTTGGCCAAAACTGGCCCGCTAGGGTGTTCAGTCCGGCCCGCTTGATACATTTTGAAAATTAAAAAAAAAAAAGTAAACACTTCGTCTGACCAGAGAAACTTCACAGACGAGTGAACGTTGTCATCAAAGGCAAACAGAGGTTTCAGACCAGTGCAGCATCACCTTAAGGCACATTACTGCCACCTACAGGGCTGGAGTGTGTGCAACAGAGTGAGCTGTATGCGAGTAGTTCGGCAATTTGCCCTTTCTTTTTTAGTGCAAATACCTAGTTGATATGTGTGGTAAATTCAGGGCCAACTATCAAACACCAAATGTGAAAGTAAAGAAAAGCAATTTTAAATGACTTGATGGGCCATGTTTGGCCCGTGGGCCATAGGTTTGATTCATGTTTCACTGGGATAACTCTGTGGTGAGGTAATGACTCTTGCACTTATTTCCTCCTGAGTTGAGGATGACTGTTCTATATCAACTCCAGTGAAGGTGGGGTGGCAGTGACGGTTGCTGGAACAGCAGTGAGCCCCAGTGGCTGGGGCAGATGATCCCAGCTTTACCCTCATCCTCATCACTTCAGCTGCTGTCAGGACGGAGCGTCGTCTCACGGTGAACAGCTCTGCTGTGTTCTTCTTCGGGCATTGCTCTCCTGCAGCGTCTCTCCAACAGCTTGTCTGCGCTGCTACGTCTCTATTTCGCTGCCTCCATCTATAAACGTGACTGTAATTATCATCACACTGTCCTCACGGGAGCTTGTAATATTTACACACACACAAACACCGCTGCTCCCCTCTTCCTCCCTCCCCCCTCTCAGAGGTGGGAGTCAGACTCTCATTCACACAGTCTCAGCCAGCTGTGATGTACGACTGCAGAGCACGAGCAGGAACTTAATCGATAGGATCATAGCAAAAATAAATTTGCCGCCTGCTCTCGGGCGTCAATGTTATGCATAGAATTTTCCCTGCTCCCCAATCAGACCAGTGTAATCCCTTCAACACCACCCCCGCCTCCCTCTCCCCCCCATCTCTCTCCCCCGACAGACACGGGTGAGACAATTTAATCATCAGCTCAGAGAACAATCAGATCATAAACAGCCTTGGCTGCTGGTAGACGTGCATGGATCTCAATCTCAACCATCTGACTCTGGCTGGGCGCCAGGTGAGATAGCGGCCTGGTGTCTGAGGGGAAACAGCCGCCCTGATGGGCTGTAGCCCACCTGCTGCTAATTCAGTGCAGAGAGCAGCCGGGCAGGCAGACTGAGGAGTGATTGATGAAGTTGCTGGATTTAATTACTTTTATTTGTTTTGAGTTTTTTTTTTCACTCAGTAATGCCAGACACATCCCCCTCCCACCCCCCCACACATCCTCAACCCCCTAATCTGAGTGACAGGAATTTGCAGACCTGTGTTTCATCTTGTTTGTACCTTAAATTGATTACCATTTATGTGTTTAAGAGACGCTGTACTGAGAAAAAAAGCAGCTTCAGGGGCAACTGTACCAGGTGACCAGTGTTGAACTCTCTAATACAGTGTCCCCAGTTTTATTGACTTGTCATTGACTACAAACGACTAATACCAGTTCAACCCGATGACCAGTACATTCACAACCAGCTGTTTATCACAGTCCACTTTGATCAGATTTTCTTCTCACACTGTGAGAAGTGGAGCAGCGGAGCCTATTAAACCCTGTTGAGGCTCAGCTTTAATGAGCTTTAATGGGGCAGCGCTGGATAGCTTTATTCACTTTGGGAGGTGGATGCTGTGCTCCATATAATGGATGATTATGTCTGTGTAGTAAAGCGAGGGAACTGAGGGGAAAACAAAAAGGTTTCTTTTTTTTATCCGTTCTCGCTCACTGACAGACCTCGGAGATATCGGCTCGATTTTTTTTGGCTGGTAATTTTAGAGCAGAGGAGACGACCGACAGCTTACTTCACTTCAGGCTACTGCTGCATGTAACTGAGCCGCAACTTGGAGGAAAAAAACGAAAGCAGTCAATGTCAGTTCCTGCTACACTTTGAATCTGCTCATCCTGGTGGACTGACCTTAAAACCATCGAGTACAGAGTCAAGTCAGTCTTATTTATTATAAAAAGAATAAATAAACGCACATTAACATTAGCATCAAAATTATATAAATAAATATATTTAAATATATACATGACTATATATTTATATTACATATATACCTACTTATATGTATAAATATACAGTATGTATATATATTTATGTGTGTATATATGTATATATATTTATGTATGTATATATGTATTTATTTATGTATGTATATATATACACATGGACAGATATACCTATACCATAGAAATATACACACACACGTATACCCAAGTTACACATATACATACTGTATATCTAATCTTAATCTTTATCAAAATTGTAATCTAACTCCAATCTTCAGGTGAGCAGTGTAAGCTAACTATCTGCTCTTGGACCGACCCACACAGGACCTACAAGCATTTTGACTGTTACCACCCACAGTCATTAGGGTTGAATCTTTCATATGTAAAGGAGAGCACTCACCCACGTGTCTGTTCCATTTACCTCTGCCACAGTGATAATGAGTACGTCTGCCTACTTCCTGCAGGAGCAGACTTGAAAGGACCCGTCTACGTAGGATGGATCCTTGAATTGAACAAACACCAACTCTCAGCTGTGTGGGTGTCACAGGTGGGTGGTGACACCGTCTTTGTGTGTTTCCCTCTGACAGGAATCTTATCTGTCAGGCCTTGTCAGAAAAAAAACCCCTCTTAAACCTATGTGTTTTGAAAATGAAAATTTAAAAGTAAAGTGTTTCCTCAGTTAATCAGATGGACGTCTCCATCTGTACCTGAGTCAGTGACAGCCGCAACATCCAGCCCACGCACACCTTCATGCCCACAAGCGCCCCCCCCCTCAGCACAGGCCCCAACCCCTGCATACGCAAACCCACAAATTTACAAAAGTGCACATATTACGGCAATAATAATTTTCCTGAGGAAAGCGTCTCCGAGCCCAGAGATGACTGAAACATTCATCTGCCTGTGCTCATTATCCGTCACTAATTGTCAGGTACGGGACAAATGATATCTCCCCTGCAGTTGTTGTTGGGAGTCGTTGTACATTCACACATTATTTTCCTGTCTTCTCTCTGAATAACAACCCACACACCTCCACCACCTACAACATGCACCTGAGACACAATTGGAAATTTGCAGAGGGTGAAGCCAGCACCACCGAATCTCGATTCTCCACACTGACCTGCCTACAAGCAGAGGGAGTCTGGATCAACATGATAGAACAGCGGTCCCCAACCTTTTTTCGTACCATGGAACAGTAGCAACATCCATCTTTAATGAAAAAGTAAAGTGATATGACTGGATTATTTTGGAATGAAGTAAATTAGTAAAACTGAAGTTGACTGTGTCCCACTGCGATCTGGTACCGGGGTTAGGTACCCCTGTAATAGACCATATATAAGACGTGGACAGAGCCACCGCAGGCCTTGGTTGCAGGGAGGAGCCACAGAAGAACAGCTGAAGAACAAGGATTATTAAAAAAAGTCATTCAGTTCTTATAGATCTTTGTGGAAACTGGGACAAATTCTCCTTCATCTTTTACTGTCACTGAACTCAAAGTTGGAAAAAAATACCGAAAACTTTTTTTTCCTAAGTTAGAAAAACACAGTATTCTAATGCTCGGAGGCCATCCATTCACACCTATGCTTAATTAAATGTGTCCGATTGATCTAATCCCAGAGGAAACTGGAGTACCAGGTTGAAACTTGAAACAAACAGAGACGAAGAACACAGAAACACCACACAGCGAACTGGTGACCTTCTTACGTTAAAGCACTTGTGTCAAACCTAAGGCCCAGGGGCAACATGTGGCCCTCCAAGTCATCTTGCATGGGCCGCTGGAGCTCAAAAAAGCATTTAATAAAGTCCATGCAGTAAAGTTTCTTAACCTGAGAAAATGCAAGTTTTTGCACAGTAATGAACAATATTCAAGGGGAATTGTATTGCTGATGTGGCTTATTGTGTAAAGGCAGATGTTCTACGAACATTTACCACTGGGAGTCACTGTAGTTTTTTCTACCAACAAAAATACACAAATACACACATAAAGTGAGGTCTGAGACATTTTTTAGTAATTTCAAATTCAATGAAAAATAACAAACTAAAATATGGTTCTGTGTTGGTGCAGCTTCTGTAACTATGTAAATATCATTGAGTGCCACTCGAAGTGAACGTGCAGCAGCTGCTACACAAGCACCAGTTCAACTCCAGAACCTCCAGAGTTTGGAGAAAATCCATTACCCGACCTGAGGAGACGTCCAGCTGCAGATGGAGCGTGTTCACAGGCTGAGGTGACCATTACCGGCCCATTAATTGAAAACATGTTTCCAATTCCCGGAGCTGTCGCCGCCATCGGTCAACAGGACTATTTAAGTGTTTGAGGCAAGTGGTCTTAAACTGTCACTGTGTCCTTGTCCCGGCCAAAGGTGGGATTAAGCTCAGGGATTAAGGAGTGTGACTGCGCATGAATCAAAGGCCTGTTCAAATACACACCCTCTGTTCTCATTCTAAACAGGCGCAGGCAGAGGCCGCAGTACTTTGATAGTATAACAAACACATCTGTCTCTTTACTTTCCCAAAGACCTTGTGAAAATAATAATAACACAAAAAAAATCACAGTCACCAGGCAACAGCAGCTGTATATGAAAGAACCTGCTGCTGTTTGTGATGATGAAGAAACAAAAGATACAGATCTGAGTGAAAAGATGTCTCTGATTCAAATAAACAACAACAACAACAGATACGGGAAGACGGAAGTTCACCCACACGCTGGCACTCGACCTCGGCCGCAGATGTAATTGATTTTAATCACGGACGTTCTTATTTATCGGCTCTTTTCATTCCGTGCGTTCACAAAGTGGAATGTCACTGCTGGAGCTAAAGACACAGCGGTCATGGTCATCCAGTGTCAGCGTGTAGTATACAGTGTACATGTGTAAACATGTAATGGCCTGCTGACATCATTACTGCTCTGTGTCCATGGAACAACAGAGTGTACTTATGTAGCAAAGATCTGTTGTTGACCGTGAGCCGAGAGCTTGAAAGTTCATTGAAGTAATAAAGATGGCAATTAGCCTTTCTGTTATACTACATTTATATCAATCATATTATTTTTAAAAATACAGCAAAAAGCTTTGAGTCCATTAAAAGGACTAACGGTGGATGATAGTGATGTTCTGATTTTTCTTTTTAAATTTGAATTTCTTTTCATTTTTATACATGTGTTTCATCTCTTTAAATTCAGCAACAATGTTCGTCGTAGATGTAGAACTTCTCCTTTCTCTGCAGGATGAAAAGAGCCTGGACCTTGAGTGGGAGATGCACCGATGTTTGTAGAAGCTCTGAAGGAGCAGCTGGTCTCTGTGTGAGCGTCACAGTTGATTAACACAGGTGGGGACTTGTGAAGGTGAAAGTGGAACAGAACAGTTCAAAGGAACCAGAAGGGTTTCACTCCAAGGTCGGAGGAAATATTAGTACCTGATAGTACTGTGGTGATTCCACGAGAACCCTGAAAGAACTGATCTCTGGCAGAACTCCTGTGTCTCTACAGGAACCCTAGCAGTACTGTCAGTACTGTGGTCTCTACAGGAACCCTAGCAGTACTGTTCTGTGTCTAATAAATCTCTGATAGTACTGTTGGGTTATTACTAGAACCCAGACAGTACTGTTGTGTTTGCAGAAGAACCCAAATAGTACTGTTGTCTCTCTACCAGAACGCAGACAGTACAGTTGTGTTTATACTAGAACCCAGACAGTACCGTTTAATTTTTACCAGAACGCAGACAGTACCATTGTGTTTCTACTAGAACCCGGAGAGTACCGTTGTGTTTCCAGCAGAACCCAAACAGTACCGTGGTGCTGCTCAGATGTTCGTCACCGTTCCACATCTAAATGGTTCTGGACAGCTGCTCATTAAAATGTCCGTCACTCTTGTCTCCAGGCTCTGAGCCACAAACAAAATGAACCAGGAACTCATCATCAACTAACCATCACTTTACAGGCCGCACGTCTAATTGAATGTAAATTGGGTTCAATTCAGTTTGACGGGCGCCCGTTCTCCCGGCCAACGCGCACAATATATGACGCACGTTTCAATCCGCGACCTAATCGACACCATTTCCTCTGCGAACAAATCAATTAGCGGGAGGCGGCTCCTCCGTGTCCATCGCAGACGTCCACATGCATATTTTATTTTCCTCTGTGCCGTTATCGAGTGCGCGGCGCACAGAGCCGGACCACCATTCAAACCAGAATGTTAGAACTCTGAGCGTATCGATCGACGGCAGTGGAACCTGACTGAAGGGCTTAGTTAGACATCTGAGAAGACGTGAGTCAGCAGAGCTGGTGTAGCGGGGGAGAGAGTGATGGGACAGAGGCAGCAGTTTGTCTGCAGCTCCACCCAGGGTCTCCCCCGGATTATGAATCCCAGGAGGGAGTGAAGGTTAAGAACCGTCATCAGATTAGCCATTGATTTCAATTAGTGCTGCTGGTTACCAAACAACCTGTGTCTGTCTGTGATCACTGACTCCTATTGATCCTCAGGCTTCTTCTATTACTTTTGATCACCACCAGCCCAGGATCAGACGAATGCCCCCACCCCACACACATGCACAAACACACACAAACACACACACACACACATCCAGTGTGATTCCTGAGGACGGACAGTTCAGTCAGGAAAAAGGCTGCTAATAAGCTTGGCCTATGCATGCTTTCACGCGGGTTCCGAAAGGTCAGATGGAGAGGCGACCTCACAGGAATAAAAATCACATCATCACAAACGCTGCAGCTTTCATCCACACAGAACTATTTCCTTTCCTATTTGTGCCTGTTTGCCTTTTTTTATTATTAATTTTTTTTTTTTTTATCCCCAGCAAGAATAAGTAAGTAGTTATTATGGATTCAACCAATTAATGGGAGCGTTTGATCTTAGGTTTACACTTGGTATACACTGCACTTACACTTTTATTGCTTGGCAGCAGCAGCTTTGCTGCCTCGCACCACACCATTGCAATTTCGATCACGGCCTTGACTCAAAAATCGCTGCACTCAGAGCATCAGCATCCATTCTGTGTTCAGCCAAACACAAAGAAGCAATTAATACCTTCACACTGGCCAGCCGGTGTGACTGTGGAAACCTAAAGAGTTCTTAAAAGTCGCAGATTAGTTTATTGATTCCTTTAGAATGATAGAAGTATTTTTCTTTTAGCAGGTTTGTAGGGTGTAATGTTTGGGGGTTTTTTTTCCCTGCACAAAGCAACACTTTAGAGCTTAACTCTCGCTCTACCTGGTTGTCAGGCTTCTTGAGTGGATGTCACGTCAGCAGTGGTGTAAGGAGATCACGAGTCTCTCGGTGTGTCGCCACCAGATTTAGGAAAATGTCTCTCAGAGTCAACACAAGGACAGTCCTGGGTTCTCTTGTCAACGGTACTGCAAGAAAAAAGAAAAGAAAAAGAAGTCATTCCACAATAAAATATTCCAAACTGCTTTATATAAGAAATAAAACTACACCCACACATTAAGACACACGGTGGAAAAGTGGTTATTGCTCTTGCCTTAGAGCAAGTTTCCCAAACTTTTTTTATGTGCAGTGCCCCCTCATTGAATTTGTAGTTATTACTTTAACTCTTTACTGACCTTTAGTTTAGATACCATAACTTAAAAAACAAAATTCTATAGTCATTGAATAAAAAAAAAACACACTTAGTGCTGTCACTCCAATAATCAATAATCCTTTGTCCGCTTTTCCAATAGTCCTGGACCACTTAAGGGGCCTCGCCTCACAGTGTGGGAAACACTTCCTGTTTTCTTGGTGACCATTTATACAGTAGACAGATGAACCTGGGTCACACTGTGCTCTTTATCATCATCATCATCATCATTATCATCATCATCATCATCATGTGACATTCATCTGCTAGCGTATCTCCTGCTTCAGCTGGACGTTCATGACCTTTGACACAAAAACCAAACCAAAACTAGAGTTAGCTTCCTCTCACTGTTGTTTACTTGAATGACAAAGTACTGACGAGAGGGCCTGAAATCAAACAGTGGTTAGGGTTCATGCCTTACAATAAAGAAGGTCATCAGTTCTCTGGTTTGATCCACAGTCTCACTGTACGAAGCTCCTCCCATTTTCCCTGTGTGTATCTGGGGTTTTTTCAGAGATTAGAGTGAATATTAGGCTAATATTCACTCTAAACTGACCATAGGTGTGAATGCCAGTGTGAAAGTGAGTGTAATTGGGTTTTAACCTGCTAAAAGGACTAGATCAGAGGTCAAACTCATTTTGGTTCAGGGGCCACATACAGCCTAATTAGATGTGAAGTGGGCTGGACCAGTTCCCCTCTTGTTTTCCTCAGTCACAGTTAATGAAATAAAACTTGACAAAACATCACTAACTTGAAGTGTTTGTTCATTTTATAACTCTCAAAATTCATCAACCGGACCAGATTGAACCCCCTAGCAGGCTGTTTTTGGTCTGCGGGCCGTATGTTTGACACCCTTGGACTGAAGGGTAAAGGATGACTGGAAGTTCTGGATGACAGTTTTGCTAGGGTTTGGTTTTCCCTCTCTTTATCTCTCTCTCACACACACACACACAGTTACACACAGATGCCTGTGCTACAACACAAACCAGATCTTTTAGAGTCACTGCACAATAATCCAAGATGAAAGATGAAAACTAGAGCAGGGCTTCAGTCCTGACAGCAATTAAGTGGCAGTGAGATGTTTTTCACTCTCTGCTCAAACTTTACTCTGCAAACACGACTGCGACTGTCTTGAACAAGTGTCCTTGTGAGCTTTTGTCTGTTTGCGAGCGCTGGCAGATCAATGCACACTCACTAATTGGCCTGTGTTTTCTGTGTCTTCCTCTGACATTTAGCTGCAACACGTCCTCTCCACTGCGTTTATCAGCACTGCCGCAGTGGCTGCATCGGTGTCGCTTGTTTCTCCGCAGTTTCCGCAGAACACGGGAAGAAGAAGAAAAAAAAGGTGAGAAGAGATTATAGTAATGAAACAAATGAACACCTCGTGTAAAAATAGGCACCCTGCTTGGCGTCTCTGCTGAGGGCTCATTTCAACTAATTATTCGTTAAAAGAAGGATGTGTGAGCACAGCGCAGGGGAAAAAAAAAAACAAAACAAAAAAGCAGTTACAGTCATTTTTAGTCCGGGCTTTTATTCCAGAGCAG
>NC_024315.1:12996237-13016503 GCF_000523025.1 Cynoglossus semilaevis
CCGGGGCTTGTATTCCAGAGCAGGAAGGCTGCTAATGAGCTGAATGCACTCTGTCTGACTCCGGTGTCAGCCAGGACTTAACTTACACTTGCACTCTGTGTCTCTGCGTTTCTCTGTGTGCGCTCTGTCACAAATGTACAGTATATGCATGTGCAGAAAAAAAAGTTCAAAGCTGTTTGTCAGCATAAAGTCAGACTCCTGTGATTATCAACAGAAAGAAGCCTGGATGAACACACACACACACAGGCACACACACACGATGTAACCTTCGCTGCACTAGCATGTTTACATATACAACCCCATTACAGCATTACAGTGTCTTCTTACAGACTGGTCGACTGGTGTGACTGTGAACAGCACATATTCTACAGTAGGTGTCTCAACCTCCGGGTCAGGGACCACTTTAAGCCCATGAACCCCAGATAGATATAATGTAATTTTTACCTTTGACGAAATTCATCATTTATATGGTCTTAAAATGTTTTAATTTGTTGTTTTTGTAAAAAAAGATCTGCACTTCATCTCACTTGTCATACTTTGTGTTTTACTGCAGTAGTAGAGTGATTCTCCTCCTCCTCCGTGCCCAGTACAAATACTGAAATCATTCTTTCTTTTTTAATATTTTAATATTTTCCTGCATCAGATTTTTTTATTTTATTTATCATTTCACACCTCAATAGAACTCCTCTGGCGCCCCCTAGGGGAGGCTCACCTCATACTCAAAACCCACTGCTGTTTATATAATTATTACTTTTCTTAAAATACTGAGGAGATCCAAACCTGTCTCCATACTCCTTATTAAGGCTCGTCATTAAGGCTTGAATGACTTCTTCCTGTATTTGAGGATCATCCCTGAAGACCATTGGGGTGCAGAGGTCATATTTAGTTTTTGAGAACATCCTCAGGATGACGGCCTATTCAGACCTGGCCAATCGATACGCTCCATATCCTCAGGCAACACAAAAAAGATGAATGTTTTCATCCATATTAAAGCCTCCTGAAAAGATCCCTGGGGGGGGAATCGTTCACCTCTTACACTCAGCTGAGGGAAAGTGGTTAGTATTCTCTCTGATGGATGAGAGGCTCCATCATCCTCTCATGAAAGGCAGCCACACAGTGTGCTGGAGAAGCCAGAACGTTAGATAAAGACTCTGCGCTGACTGGAGTGGGAGCTGTAATTTGAAGCCACTTTTACACATAAAAAGTCTTAGGAGTCGACTAATGAGCAGATTGGTGGAGCAATTAGAGCCGCTGACTGGATGTGGAACATTTTAGGAGAATATTATGGTGCATCAAGTGAAAAGGCTCATTTTTGTTATTCTATTAGCTGTTGTCACCCAAACGTCCTCAGACAAGGACTGGAACTGTTAGAACATGACATGGTTTTTATTATTCTCACTGATGACAATGATCTGTGAACTTCACTTATGCAAATGTCATTATCTCAGCTGTCAATCACATGTGGTAACCATTAATTTCTTGTCATTTTAATATTGGTCTTTTTTTGCTTTCTAGCTAGTACATCCAAAACATTTTCTGTGGAGCTCCCCTATTCCAGACAGGACAAATGTTGAGCCCCCAGGAGTTCACTCACATTCAAAGCCAATTGCTGCCTTCACCCGCTGAACAAGGAAGCTAAATAATTTGAAATTCACGTGCACCTTGGGGGATTCGTCCCCCACTTTGGGAACTACTGCAATTGTAAGTATGTCAAATCAACCAAAGGTCGGTGGATTTTCTTCACAAGTTCAGGGCTACAGGACTTCAAATGTGGATTTGAATCAAACAACCAACAAAACCTAACCCTAACTCCCTGAACCCCTGACCCCTAATCCTATGATAACCCTTCTATACTTGAACTCATCTGTGTTTAGTTTCACCATTTCACCACCTCAGGTGAAACTATACAATTGCCTTAACTTTATTATTATTTAATCTTGCCTAAAAAAACCCTGACCTCTTTAAATACCTGTAAGCCAAATGATCAAATATGAAAAAATACCCATTTATATCTTTTATTTTTTCTAAAGTTTGCTTGGACTGAACAGTGACTCCACACAGACAAGTCCAGCCAAAGACTTCACACTCGTGGAACAAAAATAACTGAACTGAAAAATAACTGCTTGGACTGAACAGTGACTACACACACAGACAAGCACAGCCAAAGACTTCACACTCGTGGAACACGCCTCTGAACACACACAAGTAACGGTCTGTTATTAGGCTGTTAGGTCACTGTCCCTGCCCTGGAGGTCATGAAGGTGGTGCTGGTCTGTAGACTGGTTTTTACCTCAGCCGTACATGAGAGATTAGTCCCAAACAAATGTCACCCACTGCTGTTGGTTTATGATTTTACATAGCAAACAAGAGGGGGTGTGATCGGTGCCCGGCCCCCGTCTCCCTCGTGAGGTGTTTATGCCTGGTTGCTTTTAATACATCAGCAGAGTAAAAGTGCAGTTGGTGGGTGTTAGCAGGTGGAGATTAATGGCTGGTGCCTGGACCACAGTCACCTCTGTTCTCTGAGACCGAGATTAACCAAGTCTTAATGTAACGGCTACGACATGACTGCATCTGTATGAAATCAATAGCTCATACTTTTGCGAAAATTGAGTTTGGGGAGAACAGGGTGGAAGAGTGAAAAGTGGAAAGCTGAACGAGTGAGAACTCAAGTGCACACCTGAAAAAAAAAATGAAAGAAACCTCACAGCAGCAATCTCTCACTGACCAAGAAAAGTGTGGGGTGCAGCTCTTTTTGGTGGGCACCAGGGCACTTTAGGGGGTTCGGGGTTGGCGTGGGGGGCTGGGGGTTGGCACCAAGCAAGTGACCTACACAGTGGTTGAAAAAAAAAGCACCAGCAATCCTCAGATCACAAGACCAATCTATGAGCAGCTAACTAACCCATAATTTAGCAATCACTGCCTGGGAATTAAAGGGGAAATTATTCAATTATTAATTTCCAAGTGGTCCTATACTTAGAGGGTTGTGGGTTCGACTCCCCCGTTGTAGCCTGGCCAGGTTGCTAACTTCCCATATAAGTTAGCAACTTTTGTTTTACAGTTTAAACATGCTGTTTTCATGTTTGTATCTAGGTTATAATAGATGAATAACCTATATTTATATGTGTTTAGTTTTACAGTGATCCCTCTGAGGTCTGTCTCCCTCCCCCTCCTGCCTGTTTACTGTGTAATCAGCTTCATAACACTCAGGAATCAGTCTTCGCTGGGTCATTCCAATTCTACTAAGTGACTTTATTTTAGTTTGGACTGTTTAAATAAACTTTCTGCACCTGGGCCACGTCTCTCTAGTTCTGCATTTGAGCCTTGCTTGTTTCTTGGTGCACTAAATCGTAACATTCCTAATTAAAGATTGTGGAGAAACTTCATCTTCTTTATTGGGAAACTGTTCTCTATCTGCCGAGCTGGTGTAGCAAGTTAAAGGACGCCACACATTCACAACCAGGGGAAGAATAATTACATGTGTGCCCGGGGATTAAAGGTGAGATATTTCCAATATTAATGTATGACTTACATTGGAGCCGAATGTGAGAATGTTAGAAGATCTGAACACTTTAAATAGGATTTACACCGAAAACCGCCAAAACTGTTGACTTTAAAATACATGTTAAAAAGTGAACAGATGGATGACTCTGCTCTCAGTGCAGACCATTCAGATAAGTGAGTGTCTGATAAGAGCGTCTCCTTCTGCTTGCTGTAGCAGGGATTAAAACACAGTGCATCCTTGCTGTCCTCTAATCTTTCCACCTGTAACACTATCTACACCGCAAACCCCGTGGGACTGTGGCTCAGACTGCGCAAGTGTGTGTGTCTGTGAGTGGGAGCAGTGGTACAGCACACTAAGTACACACTAAGTACAGCAGGGTGGTTATTGGCCTGGCCTTGCTTTTGCCTGGTGAATTCCTGATAATCTGATATCAAAATACCCTTACTACCCAGTTCTTGTCAGTCTACCCGACTGTTGCATCGTCAGTCTACCCCACTTTTGCATCTTCGGTCTCTTCCACTGTTGTGTTGTCAGTCTATACAACTGTTGTATCTTCAGTCCATCCGACTGTTGCATCTTCAGTCTATTTGACTGTTATGTCGTCAGTCCATCCGACTGTTGTGTCATTAGTCTATCCGACTGTTGTGTCATTTGTCCATCTGACTGTTGCGTCATCAGTCTGTCCAACTGTTGTGTCATCAGTCTACCCGACTGTTGCGTCATCAGTCTGTCCAACTGTCGTGACGTCAGTCTATCTGACTGTTGTGTCCCCTGTCCCGGGGAGCAGTGTTTGGGGGCGGTGCCATGCTCAGAGCACCTCAGTGGTAACTTGGCAGCTGATGGACTCGAACCTGAAACCTTCCAGACCCGAGTCTGCTTTCCTAACCACCAAGCCACCATTGGCCATTAAACCCCTAACAACAGTCGTGTTGTTCGGTCAGTACAAACATATTTCAATGAACCTTGACTGAGACACTGGAATGTTGATTTTGATTCATTTACACACACTGTGTAAAATGTACTTTTGATCTCTTATCAGTTCAGCACAGTAGGTGGCAGTAATGCACCTGAATTGCATTTACCAGTCAGAAGAAGTAAAACTTGAAATACCATTTTTTTTTTTTGTTGTAGAACTTGGATGTCTAGACTTTGAATAATAATTTGAAAAGAAAACCTTTTGCTATAATATATAATTTAGAGAAATAAATTAATTAATAGTAATTAATTAATAGTATCAATAGAATAGGCTTTATAGTCATTGTAACACACAAAAATCAAGACAGTTTAAAGACTGAAACTAGGGGAGACAAAACAACAACAGCCCAACAACAGTTGTCACAGTGAACCTTTCTTTCAAATTTGAAACAGTTAAAATTTCCCTATACCTTATCGACCATTAAATGTCAGACTTCCTGAAGTCCTGACTAAACGGCGACATTTCAGAGTATGTTCCGGCGTGGAGTCTCTCTTCTTCTCTTCCTAATTCCTGCCGTATCTGGACATTTCCTCTGTGTTTATTTTTAGTCAGTAAACCACTCAGTGCCAGCTCATCATCACTGGATGCTGACTCCACCTGTTTATTACTGTGCAGCACTTTTTTCCCGGTCCTTATATTCACATAATCACATCACTCTGTATGTGCATCGAAAATCTCCTCGGTGCTTCTCGTTCGCGCTGATGCTAATGTGCAGCGACCTTCACATAGAAGATCTGAGACCTTGACATCTCTCTCAGTGACGTTAATCTTTTTACTTTCGTCCTACGTCAGGTTCTGTCATTTAAACCATAGTTAGGTGTTTAGGTCTTCTTTTCGAAAATCACTCTAGTCTCTAGTCATGTTGACAAAGAGCGGTACTTCCATTAACAAAGTATTGTTAGATGCTTTTGAAACTTTCCAGATACTGATTTTTTAGGAGTTCTGCGACCATTTTGAACTGGTGTATTCACCAGTTTAAGCAGGTTTTGACGCTAGCCAGCTTCCTTTGAGTCTTTCGCACTCTGGAAAGTTTCAGACAAGAACCCGACGAAAACAAAGAATAGCTGAAAAACAGTAAAAGCGGCTCTGGACATATTGTGCAGGACCAGATGTGAGGATTCCAAATAAATACACTTGTTATGTGTGGTGTGCCTCATGGTTCAGTTCTTGGACCTTGACCTCTTTTCTTTCTCCTGTGTGCCTTTTTGAACAGAACATGCTGGTGCAGAACATGCAGATTTATTTATCTGTCAGGATCTGAGTTTGATTTCATTTTGTTTTTTAGGGCTAGTGCCAGATTTATTTATCTGTCAGGATCTGAGTCATAGTCTCCGACATTGTTTCCCAAAGACTGGGTCGCAAGAGATTTTTTTGGGGGGTCATCTCGCATCATGTTTCCCAGAAGTTTATGGATAATATCTATTGACTTGCGTCTCAAAGTTTTGTGACTTTTAAAATATGGGTCCCCAGAAAAAAAGTTTGGTAAACACTGGTCTACGAAGTCTCTACTGTATTATGTAAGTCACATCAAAGCGTGGATGGCCCGAAATTCGTATTGAAAAACGTATTTCATTGTGTCAAGTGCTTCCTCTGACACCCCGTCCAACAACCTCAGTTCTATAAAACTGTCCTTAAACCAGACAGTCATAAACCCCTGGGTAATTTTGGCCATGAAGTTTAAATGACAAAAATAATGAACTGTTGTTCTAAGGTCAGAGTTTCTATTCTGTGTAGGTCTGGATTACTGCAATAGCCTGTATAACAGAATCAGCCACATCACCCTTCAGCATTTACTACTTGCAGCAGAGCGATTGTTAACCGGACCTTGAAGGCAACAACATATTGTCCATTTAGTCCTCCCTTTATTGGCTTCTTGTGCGCCACAGGATTGATTTTAAAACAGCTCTGTGGGCATATAACTGGTCCTGCCCCGCCCTAACTAACAGCTATTTATCAGCTCTTACTATTAGTTCTCCTAATTAAAGTCACAAGAACAACACAGATTAAAAAAAAGGGTCAACTTCATCAGCGACACACACTGTGTCATTAGGTGTGTTAACTTTGACTTTTTTAATCAAGACAAAGGCACATTAGAGTGAAGAGTTTCTCATAAACAACTGGCTTAAAAGATTTTTTTTTTCTCCTACACAGTCTGGTCAAAGTGAGCGCAGCCTCTGAGCTGGGTTTATATGCAGCCCTTCTTTATTTCCCCGATGATCTACACCTGACTCTGAGTCAGCTGAAGACGATCACACAGAGACACAGCTGGTGATGATGGAGCAGTGACCTGAGACACGTCTGCGTCCAGAGCTGCTCTGAAAGCCATCTGTCGTCTGTCAGAGACACGTCACGTCCACCACTGAGCCGTCCGCATTTAAAATGTACTGTATTTACTGAGTGTTTTCAACGCTAAACAATGTGTAATAAAATAATTAGCTACAATATCATTATTTTGTGTTGAAATTAGTATGAAATGGCTCATTTATTAGCTACTAATCTCAGCTAAAGTAAATCCATTATTATATAATAACAGTGAATTAGTAACAGTGAATTTGTTCTTACACAACGTTACCCTGATATTTGCAAACATTCCTGTACAGGTGTACACAGATTTGGTCACAGACATTAAGACGTTGGTGCTTTGAACAGAAACTTAAGACGTAACATCAAAGAAGACAGAAAATAAACCACAAATGTCTGTATTAATAATAAACCAAATCTCTGATAACCTTTGAAACGACTTCACAAAGAGAAGTCACCTTAAATGTTATCAGAAATAAAGAGCAGCAACATCAGAGGAGCGTCAGAGGACGTGAAACACTTTTGGATTCAGAGATAATAATAAAAAAAGAAATATTTTTATGTCTTCACTTGCAGACAATTTAATATCTCATTAAATTTAGACACGACAAACACTTCTATGTATCTTCAGCAGCCTGCAGCCGGAGCAGCTGTGTCCGGTTCTTACGTACGATCTGTGATTAAACCTTACTTTGTTATTTTTCTGTTTAAGCAGCTTTTTAAATGAAATGTGAAGAACAAGGAAAATTCATAAACGTCTGTTCATAGTTCATCAGAAAATCTCTTCAACGGTGATGAACGATATCCCGCTCCTCCACCTCCACTCTACTCCGCCCTCCCTCATCCTCCTCGTCAGATTCCCGAGGATCCATTACCTCATCTCCCCTCCTAACATCTCATATTCTTCTCAAGGCCCTGACACTGACGACTAATGATGGATCAACAACTCATGTGACTGTCACCCTCCAGAGACCAGAGCTCACTTTTTATTATTTTAATACTTTTCACACCTGTCCCTCCTCCCCCCACCTCCCTCCCTCCCCCTCCCCTCTCTGTGATAACTCTAGTATGCAGGTCTGCTGGTAACTCAAGCATCCAATTTAAAGGGCCGGTCTGGGAGTTGAGTCCACAGCAAAGGCCTCATAATTGGCATCCTTCTGGTCTTATTAGGGGAGAAGGTTCTGGGCTGGATCCCTGAGCCGGAGCTCAGCCTTTATTGGAGCTGTGTGTGTGTGTGTGTGTGAGCAGAAACACACACGTAGAGAAAACACAGACACACACCGTCGCTCCTCACCGACCGAGCCTCTGTTCTCAGGCAGCCAATTAAAGTAATTAACAACCTTAAATGAAATTTAATTGGTCTCAACATAACTCAGGTTACAACTGTGCAATTAAAATGAAAGTTTAATCGCCGAGAGTAAGCAACGCGTTGAGTTAGTCTGCTCCGTTTCAATTAGCGTTAATTAAGCCACGTGATGTGTGACTTAATTGTTGGTTCATCGCTGAGAAATAAAAATGTCACTGACCCAGGATGAATCACATGACAACTAATTAACTGGGATTAGACTAGAGATTAGGGTTTATTTCACAGCTGTTTGACTCTGAAAATGGAAGTTCAGTTTGCTGCTTTTTTTTAAACCTCTGGATCCAATGTCATCTGAAACTGAAACCAGATTCTTTTTTTTCTGGATTCCTAGTTGTTCAGAGTCAGTTATGAAAAGTCTTCATGGTGAGTTGGTCAAACAAGAAGTCAGGGAAGAGTGAAGTGGTCAACAGGTGCTGACAACAGGAAGAACAAGTCTTGTGTCCACAAGATGTCCATGGGACGACCGGGCTCAAACAACACAATATTCTGCTGCTGAATACACCCCAGCCAGGGCTGAGCTGCTGCCCCCTGGAGGCACCAAACTTGCCGAGCAGGTTGTTCGTGAAATCGTGTGGATGAAGTCCAGTCTGAGTGATGCTTCTTCGGTCACATCTCCTGTAAATCCTCAGGAAAAATATGCATTAATATCACGCTCATGCCAAGTCAGCATTTAATCTGAAGAAAAAAAATCAATCTGGCTGCTGCCTGGGTCAGAGGTCACCGTCGTAAATTATTCCTATATTGGAACCGTCTTCACAGTCAATGTTTCTCTCAGACACAACCATCCTCACCAATGAGAGTGAAGCTAACTTCACACTGCAGCTCTGTTCTGCTGAGTTTGGATTTTTTTTTTATTGACATTTAAATTTTTTATATACGTGACCTCCACCAGACTCCAGTGTATCCAGTCCACAGTCCTGAGGGGAAACACATGAGGCGACATCACACAGCAGAGTGTGTTTACAGGAGTGAAGGTGGAGGATAAACATGCCCTCGTGTGTGTCGTGTGTGTGTATCAATTTTGAATTTCTGTTTATTTTTCTCAATGGTTTCCATCCACCTGTCATCAGTCAGAGAGCCTCCATGTTCTCAGCTGGGTTCATCACCCACCCCTCCCCAGCCTTCCTCCCGCTCTACTCTCCACAGCTGTGCTAAGACCAGAGCTGTTGAGCCTGAACCCCCGCGGTACACTCAATCAGCTGAGGAGTACATAAGCTTCAGCTCCACGAGGGCTCAGCACCAGCGTTTGCCAAGCTCATTTGGTAAAGTTGTAGACTTTTGATTCGTTGCCTGGTTTACGCAATGAAAAAAATCTTTGTTTTTTGCTCCTAGTAAACCCTGGGATTTTGTCACGTTAATATAACAATACCTGTTTGGATCTGTTTGCCTTTAAAGAGACTTTGAAGCATACTTTTATACCATAAACGTTGTTACTCCCCTGCAGTAATCTCTATGTATTGGCTACTTATTGTTGTTAGTGAGATTAACTCTAGATAAAATACCCTTCATATCAAAACATTTTTCACCATGCAAGTAATTGTTATCTAGTACTATCTAGACCAGTGTTTCCCAAACTTTTTTTCTGTTGCGATGACCGTGAACTCCTGGGATACAATGCGAGACGACCCCAAAAAAAATCTGATGCGAGCCACCTGACGGCCATGACCCAGTCTTTGGGAAACAATGATCTAGATAACAGTTGTATCTAGTAGTTATGTAATACTGGGCTGATGACGACCACCTTTGGTACTGTTGACCAGGAGGGTTCTGGAGGAAATTGGACTACTGACCAATGAGAAACAGAAGAGGAGGACGTGTTAGGAGTCAGAAAGAGAGTGGAGCCAGTGTGAAGTTTTCAGCAGACAGTAGTGACACCTGCTATGATGGGCGTTTTGGAGACAGGCTGTGTCCAAAACTACTCCCTACACCCTATATAGTGGGAACGCCATTTTGTAGTGGTGTCCTAATGTGTAGGGAGTTAAGTTGTTCGTTATATAGGGCACTCAATGTATCCCACAATGCACCGGGAAATCTAGTGTACATCCAGTGTATACTAGCCAAACAATATATCCCATCATGCATTGCAGTCGTGTTAACATTGTGGGGACAAGAGCAGAATCTGTTCGTACAAACTATAACTCCCTAGAAAGGGTGTAGGGAGTAGGGAATGACTGAGTTAATTCGGACACAGCGGGTGTCCCAGGCTAAAGGACGGGAAGTTGAGCTGGAAGTGGAGGAGATGATGATGCGGAGATTGTTCCTAAGAGTGACCAGAATCAGAAATTAGGAAATCAGAGGGACAGTTTAGGTGGAGCAGTTCAAAGATGAAGTTAGAGAGGTGAGGTGGAGATGGTTTGAACATGAGCTGAGGAGACAAGATAAAAATGATGGCCAAAGGATGTTGGAGATGGAGATGGAGACCACAGAAGACATCTGGATGTAGTGATGTAGGACATGGAGATAGTTGGTTGAAGAGTAGACCAGATGAGATGGAAGAAAATTATCTACTGTGGGGAGCAGCAGAAGGAGGAGATGACACTTGCTAATATTGTGTAATTGAACCAGCACTGCAGGAAACTCATCTCCATTAAAAAGAAAAAGGACGAAACACGGCTAGTGTTGTTTCTTTTCGTGGTCTACATTTTCATTCCCACTGTAACACAGCAAACATCAAACGTGTCAGATTCATCTCTCCAGTCAGTTAAAGTAAAAACAAGCTTCCAGCACAGTCACAGCAGTGAGGCTGATCACGGTGGCCGAGAGTGTTTTGACGGCCGCAGGCTGGATGGACGAACTATTCATTGTCCTCTTCACTGTCCAGCATATTTCTGAACAAAGCGGGGGGTGGAGAAAAAAAAACATCTGACCCCCTTTTTTTTTTAATTTAAAAAAAAGACTATTTTTGTTGCCTTCCCAGAAGGATTGAGTCCTTCATAGCTGGAAACTTGTTAAAGCATCACGCTTTAGTGAAGCAGAGAAGCAGTGAATCTGTCAGCTCAGTCTTTGTCCACAGGCATCAGAAAACGCTGCTGCACTGGAGACTGAGCACGGATATAAGGGTATGCTGTCATGAGAAGCATCAGGCCCTTGAAAAAGGAATTTGAAGGCATGAATTGTAACAAAAACAGAAATACAATTTTACATTTTTTGACAAAAGTTGAAGGGAGTGATCTAGCTCTGAAAACCTGTGACGTTTGTTTTTAAATAGTAATAACGGTTGTACAGATGATAGAGGTAATGTTAGCTAAAACAATTCTGGTGCAGACGCCAGAGCTAACGATAGCAACAACAGTCCTTGTACAGATAAATGGTGTACCTAACCCACGTCTGGTTTACGGTTTAAAGCTATTCTATTCAATTATTGAATAGAATAGCTTTCACTGTACTTTGAGTTTGTACTAATGTGTAGACAGTCTACGGATGTACAGAGAAAAAGCCATGAAAAATAACTTTAATATATAATTTGATAATTTTTGTTCGTCTTACTCGTTTCTCCTATGCTGTCCATCACTGTCACTGTGTTTGTTCTCATTTATTTGTCCCTGACATGTTGTGTGTCACTCCTCAGGTCCGTGCCCCTGTTCCACCTGCAACTGCCCTGAGTGATTACAAACTCCTCCTTAACGTTCTCCACCTGTGCCTCGTCAGTCTCCTCTCTATTTAACCTGTGTTCTCTCTGCCGTCTGTAACATTCTTTTCTCTCTGTCACCACTGATCAGGAATGTCTTCCATTCCTCTCTTCACCCGTTAGCCCACTTTTTTTTGCGTTTGCTTTCTCACCCAGCCTGTAAATTTCCTGTGAGGACTTAATATTCAGAGCTGAAACTTTGTATATTTTACTAGTCGTCCTGATAATAACTGTCATCACTTTCTATCTGACTGGAGTCGTACATTTCCTGCTATGCCTCCAGTAGTGTTTTTAAAGTTTAGAAGTAAAGGTCTTCCAGCTGAGGGGTTAGTAAGACTTTTAAAATAACCAGTTTCATATCTATTACTGACACCGGTGATCTTGTCAAATTATCCTCAGACACAGAGGGAGAACAGATGGAATGTTCTGTTTTATCCTAGAACTTCTAGCTCTTCCCAAAAAACCCTCTCTTTTCTTCATCACAGTGGGCTTTAATAAATGTGCAGACTTCTTTCCGCCTCTTATCTCCTTCTACTCCAATCAAGTCAATCTCATCAAGGGGGTCTACCCCCCTCACCCCCCACAACTTGTAAGAGCATTCAGTTGTGCCACGGTGATGGACCGGGTGAGAACTTTGTCGGGCTCTTTAACAAGATCTCTCCATGGCTGAGCAGTTGGAGAGGCAGATGATACCAGGCCCGGCTCCTTAGACCACGGAATTAGGAGTGATAGGCAGGGCTGGAGGGTGGAGGAGGAAAGAGATGTAATTAGGAAAGAAGATGGAGAGGGTGCAGTGACAGAGAAGAGTGAGGGGAAAGTGGCAAAAGGCAGTTAGAAACAAAGTGATGGGGAAAAACATGGGAAGAGGGGAAAGAAAGGCTGCGAAGACGGAGGGGAGACAGTTTGAGCTAAAAACCATTCAGAGCTAAGCTAAATGCCAGCTAAGAATAGATTTGAAATCAATCACGACCAGGATCTGCTGCAGGATTAATATGCCCACTCTGAGGATTTTCTCTCCACCTGAGGGGTAGAAGGAGGACGTGTGTTTATCAAACCGCTCCGAGACCATTCAGAGCCCCAGATGTGAAGCGCAGGTCAGGCTTTCAGATGAAGTCTGAGGACAGGAAGGAGATGAAATAAATATGAACCACAGAGAGAGAGGGAGAGAGAGGGGGAGATAGAACACCATTCGTTAGGAACATGAAAAACTCTGAATCGTCATTAGTGAAGTGAACTTCAGAGAGAAGATCAGTTGGGAATACAAACAGAGCTGTCAATCCAAATAATTGTTTACAAAAAGCAAATTATATCAGGATTATATCTTCAGACATTTACACGTTTTATTAAACATTTGCTGTTGTTACCAGCTCTGTAGTTACAATCAATGCTTGAAACGCCTACATTCTGCCGCTTCATTGTTTTTGGATCATCGATTTCATCCATTCACTTCATCCCCACTTGTTTGTACAACAAACCACAACTTGGTGTCAGAGAAATGACATTGGGATGAACCAAAAGTCGTGATTGGATGTAGTAGCGCAACGGTACCTGAGATGTTCCGATGCGCCAAATGTTGCGTTGGCCCATAAGGTGCAAATCCTGCAACACTAACAAATTCCACAATACTTAAGCAAGTAGATTTTGTGTGTACGTATGCATGGAGTAGTTGCGTGAATTGACAAACATTTCTAAGCACAGTACAAGTTGGTAAATTCCATACGTTGCGTGGGAATGTTCGTACGCACTCATTACGCACACTTCTGTGTGTACGCACGACTGATGAATGGGGCCACTAGTCTTCACTACCATCTGCAGAGACTGACACGGTGGTGAAGAGTGTGTCCTAGTGAACAAACTGCAGTGACTCAGTAATCCCCAGCGTCCTTATTCAGAGTTAGCAGAACGTTTGAGAACCAGTAGACTGGATTAAGATGAAACAAGCGGCAGTCGTGTTGCTCAGACTTGGTACGGATTTGTTTTCTCTTTAATTAACCCCGAAATCAGAACTCATCGCCGGTCGCCACGTCAGAACATAAACACATTCTGATCAATTTTTCACACTGCAGTGAAATGAATAATTATCTGCTGTGCAACAACGCATTCAGACATCACAGAGCAAAAGTTGCCGTCACTCAGTTTCAGGAGCATTTTGTGTAAACATGTCCTTCCTGCTGCACGTCGTGGAGTCAGATCACGTGTTCCTGCTGAGAAGCAGTTCTGCTCATTCTTTTTCTTCTCACATCCTGGAGCAACAGTGAAGAAACTGTAAAAAAAAAAAACAGGAGAACGTGTCGTCTGGAACCTGTGGAAAAACAGGACAAAGTAAAACTCTTCACCTGTGGTTTTTTTTTTTTTTCACCATCCACCCCCTGTGTCAGGTCAGCAAGACAAT
This sequence comes from Cynoglossus semilaevis, assembly GCF_000523025.1. Taxonomy (NCBI): domain Eukaryota; kingdom Metazoa; phylum Chordata; class Actinopteri; order Pleuronectiformes; family Cynoglossidae; genus Cynoglossus; species Cynoglossus semilaevis. The sequence continues at coordinate 13,010,403 of NC_024315.1, forward strand.
TATAAGACACCATGCAGCACATCATTTTTAACACTGCCTTTTTAAATTATTCAACCTCCTCCTGCAGTTTTCATGAGCTGGATGATTACATAGTGAATTGGTACCAGGGGCGGAACAGGGGACTGTTTCCAAAGAATTAGCAGCAGTGTGGTGGGGAGGGAGGAGGACTTTTCCAGCATGTTAACAGAATAAAAAAACTTCCATCATATTCGGAGTAGAGAATGTGAAAATGTCTGCAGCTTGTAATGAGGGTTAGAACCTTTGGTTTGGCTCCTGCACCAGGAGGAGACTGAAGACCTGCATGAATAATGGAGGACAGTGTTGAAGTTAGTCATTCAAAAAAGTTGTCAAGTTGACGACTGTGTAACTTCTGTTTGTACTATGACATAGTACACACTCCATATCACTGATACATGTCTTATTTTACAGGTTCATCATGTTCACTCAAACAGGGATTCTTAACGGACATTAGAGAACGACTGTGTCTTCATTGTCACAGGTTTAACATTTCCTCCCCCCAAAACCTCCTGTCCCCTTGTTCAACCTCACACATTGAAGTCTTTAGTTTTAATGCACATACATTTAAACAACCTCTCAGACACATGAGTTTAACATCTGAAAATAAACAGCATTCAATACTAGATTTGATCTGACCAATGTTAGCTCCTACAAGGTGCCTACAAGGACTGTCGTAGCTTATATTAGCATTGATGTCTAGACTATTGAAGCTAACGTTAGCTCTGGTATCTGCACCAAGACCATCGTAGCTAACGTTAGCTCTGTTGTCTGTACCAGAATTGTTGGAGCTAACATTAGCTCTGGTGTCCGTACCAAGGACTGTTGTAGCTAACATTACCTCTGGTATCTTAACCAGGTCCTGTGTAGCTAATGTTAGCTCTAGTGTTTGTACCAGGAGTGTTGTAGCTAACATTACGCAAAACTGTTCTGCGGGCTGGAAAAAAAAAAAGATTGTTTAGCTTGAATGTTCCTAGAATTACCTACAGTTTCAAATACAGAAATAAAGTCTCTCCTGTCTGTGGGAGAAAGACGGAGACCACATTGAGATGTTGAAAATACCACAACTGTATCCACAAAGAGGGGTTTAAATCAAAAACCTTTTGTTCGGCTTGACACAAATGTTACCCCACCGCCTTAAAGTCCTGCATAAACTCCAGATTAAAAGTCATAACAAACCAGCATCATCCAATGGAAGCTAAAGGTCACTCATCACTGGGTTAAAAATTGTCAAAAACATCATCAGTATTTAGTATTCACAAAAGAAGTCGCCTCTTACTGTAGCCCACTATTCACTTCTCCTCTAAATGCCACGCCATTTAGAGAAGACCTGGAATTTCCTAGGAATTATTTTCTGATCGTCCAGCTGACAGTTCACACTCCGGCTGTGACAATTTGTGTCAGTGGACGACTCATTAACCTGAGAGCTGGACACCACATACTGCAGACCTCGCATAATGCAAAAACAAAAGAATAAAGTTCTAAAAAATAAAATATTCATAGGACAATTACTTTACTATGCGTAGTACTACATATAGTGTCAACTAAAAACCTGAATTACCTCCATCAAAGTCACAGTCACTGATGTCAACTGTACATCGCCAAAATATTTTATTGGTTTAATCCAGTGCTTCTCAATTAATTTCTGTAATCCCCCCCGAGACAGAAATGTTTTCACCCCCCAAACACCCCCGACCCACACCCTCACAAATTTAAATACTATTGATAAACCTGATATCCTGTATATTTTAATCTGTACAAACCACTGTATGAGTTGCTGCCACCTAGTGACTGGAGGCTTGTTATCATTCAAGCACACAGTACTTATTATTAGGGATGGCTCGATACAAATATTTCATGTCCGATATCGAAACTGCACCTTGGGGCCTTGGAGGCTGCTGTTGCTGGTGCAATAGTGTCCCTGTTTATAGCATGTCGTGTTAAGTTGAGCAGTTGAATTGGATGGATAACTTCGATCTTCGATTCCTAAAATGTTTACCAATATTGGACCAGTACTGTTGCTAAGTATCGGATTGAGCCAGCCCTACTTATTTGAGCAAGGCAGTCAGGATGTTCTATGAGGCTGGTTGTCAGGAAAAGTCGCTTCGAGCAGGGGTCCACGACCCGCAGTCCAGGAATAGGTGCTGGTCTGTATGTTATTTGTTACCAGGTTCAGTTTTACTAATTCACGTCATTTTCAAGATTCCAACCATATCTCTTTACTTTTTTCATTCAAAGATAACCTGACAATGTTTCAAAACGACAGGTCATTCAGACTCTGATACTAAGGTTTTATTTTGAAGATTCAATGATCTGACCGGCTGGTCCTTGGTACAACCCCACCCTTTCCTGTAAGACGTCATCCATCGTCCGTTTCTTGCTTGTGTCTTGCTCGTGTGAGTCTGTGGGTTGGAAAAATGTGTCCTCCCGATGAGGCTTGAATTCAGACAGATTAAGGACTGTCAGCTGTGCTCACTTGAGCTTTGGAAGTCCTTAAATCCGGAGGCCGGGACGATCTGTCTTTGTCCGAACTCTCCAGGAGAGAGATAGATGCATCCAATAAACGCGGTCTGCAGAAGTCTGTAGGAAATGACGGAGAGAGATGAATGGGCCGTGAGAGGTTTTCGCTGACGAAATCTGGCCTTCAAACACCTGACGGCACCAGCCTGATGATAGACGAACAATCCTCCACTCAACTGTAGAGAATCTGCAGAAACATCTGGTCCGATCTGGTCCAGTCGGGTCAACGTTTTTTGACAAAGTTCTCACCTTTCCTGACTCCACTGTGGATGTGATGATCAGTGAACTGCCAGTGGAGAGCTCATGGTGACAGAGTGAGTCTTATTTTAGTTCCAGGATCCAGTGTCTGCCAACACTCGGGAAGGAAAACAGAACCTGTGCAGAACTTTTCTCTTCACCGTTCAGATGTACTCCACGGTCCGACATGACAGAAGACATTACTTACATTATTTACATATAAGGTAATTCGATTTTTTTATGTTTGGTTTTTTCATTCATGTTTTCATTTTACTCAGTTTTTCTATCATAGTCTTTATAAATGTATATATTTTTTTATTTTATGGTGATTTTTCATTGCGCTCTTACTTTTTTTTTGTTTATTTTTATTATTTTTTGTTTAATTTTTATTCCATATTTATTTATTTTACTGTGTATCTCCACCACTCTGACCTGAATTTATTTTATTTTATTTTATTTTATTTTATTTTATTTTATTTTATTTTATTTTATTTTCAATCCATATTTAATTTGACTTCCCCTTGTTTCGCCATCACTCTGTCACTGAGCCGTTTAACCCTAACCCTCAGACAGCAGACGCTGATTCAGACAGCAATGGCGGACTTTTAAATGCCATCACATTAACGATGCCTTCAGGGCACAGAGAACTGACTCTGAGCAGCATGTTTGGTAAACACAGGCTGGTCTCCTCACTGCCCTCGTGTCTGTCCAGGCTTTTTAATGGCCTCCTAACTGCACTATCACTTTAATGACTTTGCTGTACAATCAGTCAGAGGACTGACCTTCTTTATCAGCCTCAGCACCAAAGGAAACCTGCTTCCACTCTGGATTTTTCATCTCATCTCCAGGTGATTAATTGAACATTGACGGCCAGCTGACAGCTGAAATACTGTCTGTGACTTTTTTTTATTCCAACAAAAGGCTGATCCATGATGTGTGACTTTCTTATATACTCTTTTAAACTGTGACTAAAATGCGTGTGTGTGGCGTTTGAAATCTTATTTTCATTGTTGTCATTTTTCATCCTAATAAATGCAGAAGCACATCAACCTGCGGTGAAAGCTAAACACACGCAAACAGAGCTTATTTGCCCGTATTTAATATTCAAATCCACAACATACCACCGTGACATGGCGAGCGAGGATATGAAGGGTCCGCCCGCTCCCGGCTTTTATGAGGAACTAAGTAGAATTTAAAAACATTTCTTCTACATCCATTATTTCCCTCTATACCCAAAGTCATTAATTTTCTCCGGAGTTCCAAAATAATAAGTGTTGTGTTTAATCTTTCCTTCCTTCGCCCCGCGGCAGAACAATTCATCATTTGACGGTGGCTCAAAAGAAATATTTAAAGTATCGTCTGAAGCGTGATAACGGATTCACTCACCTGTGATTCCCAGATATAATTGAAAACATGCAAGAAATATGGGCTTTAACAACGTTGGAAATAAACAGCAAAAAAAAAATCGTAAATAGGTTTGAAAAAAATGACTAAAACATTAGCAGAGAAAAATGTCATGGTGGTTTATTTTTGTCAATAGACAAGATGTTAAGTAGCTCAAGGAGCAAATTAAGTCAATATCTGCTGGAAACACACAGCAATTTCTTCCAGGAAGATTGTTATTATTATTACTATTTTTGCCGACCTCAGTGAAAATGTAACTTATTAAGGAGATAAACTAAAAAAAAAGAGAAATTATAAAAAGAGGAAAACACTTAGTACTATGTACACATTACTACTCTCTCTACATCTTTATGGCACATTTAAACATATTTCAGCAGAAAATGATTTAGTATTTCTAAATGTGTCACACAGTTAGATATTGAGAGTCAACCAGAAGCAATTTGTTTACTTTGCACATTTTCATCTTTGAATTGGCAATAACTGAGAGAGTTATTAACATGCAGCTGTTGTATCTCTCCCCCGCTGTCCCCCCTCACCCCTTCCTGCCTCGGCCGTTCTTTGGTGTTTGCTCTGGAACTGTTTTCCCTCTGACTTTCTCCTGACCCCTGTGGAACGTCTCTGCTAACACACACCACTGACTCTGAACAGGGCTCAGATCTGGACTCTGTGCCGGACAATCTATTTGTGAAAATGCCGACTCAGGTTCTTTTGCCCACTCTGTCACAATTTGAGCCAAATGAATTTTGGCGTTGTCATCCTGGAAAATGCCTGTGCCACCGGGGAATGGAAAAAAAATCTGATGGCTCATTAGAAGAAGGTGTTCGGCTGCACACGTACAAGAATCAGTCCCAAACAGAAGAGGAAACATGAACAAATTTTAAATTTTAAAACAGGCTGATTTCACGTGTGCAAGTGTAAAGGTGGTCACTGAATATTTTTTTTAATTTATATTTTTATATTTTTTTTAAAATTGAAGTTTTTAAAAATATTTAAACTCCCTTTTCTAAGTTTCTGGCACTGATGCACACACTCCAGCCCTTAGGTGGCAGTAATGCAACTCAGGTTTGAAGAATGAACAGGATACATATGCACATTTTTGTGCTCTGACATCAGAGCACAAAAAAGTTAGTTGGACAGTTATGGAAGAGGAAACTGAATTGTCTGAATCGTTCACCCGAAAGTTTTTTTTTTTTTTCAAGAAAAGAAAAAAATCTAATTTTAAAACTTTTTGTGTTTTTTATTGATGACAAATTAGTTGCTAAACAGCTTTGAATACACATACAGACAAAACCACAGGTCACAGCAGGGAGTGTTGGTCAGTACTGCCTTGGGACAGGCATTTTCATGTGCCTTGACAAATTTGGAGGCGGAGCTAAGATTGCCGCAGCGCTCACATGAACACTTTCCTTTTAATTTCCTTTTTTGTGCAAGGACTGAGAAATTGAAGTTTTTCATCACAAAAATATTTTGAGTTTGATGTTTTGCTGAAAAGCAGTACGGACAGTTGATGCCACAAAAATATGCTTCTACAAATGCTTACAAACCTAGCAGTACCTTTAAAAATATGGCTTTCAATTTAATACTTTTAAATTTAATAACGTTTATTGCTATGTACAATACAGTTAAAAGTGATTGTTTGCGGAAGGTTCTTCAGTTATCACAATATATGTATGGCTCAGTTTCACTGTCCTGGCCAAAGTTTACAGTGAAACGTTCAGCTAAGGAGTTGATTTATTTCAGTGAGGTGAAGTAATCCTTGTGTTTCTATGGAAGAACAGAGAGAACTCGGCACCTTTTTCATTGTACTTCCTATTTCCCTGGGTTCCTTTTTTTTTTTGGACTTCTTCTCCGAGTTAATCAAGTAGACGTCAGCGGAGAAAATCCCCAGGAGCCAGTATCCCTGGACAGAACAGATGTGTCCCCAT
>NC_024315.1:13016545-13046679 GCF_000523025.1 Cynoglossus semilaevis
ACAACTAATGTCGATCATGGACATTTTTCTACCAAGAATTAGGCTGTTTAATTATAAGACTCGGAATTCAATTTTAACTGTGCAGCAAGTTTGAAACTTTTGGGAAAATTGTTCCACATACACTATATATCTATACATGTACTGTATATGCATATATGTATATAGTGCATATGTGTACATATGTATAGATGAGTACTTACTGTATTTATTAGGTACATATTGGCATATATTGGTCTGATGTAAGCTGGGCAACTGACCTGAGGTTAAAGCCTCCACAGTTGAGCTTGGATATAAGATGGTATATAAATCTCCAGGTGTTCAGAGAAATAAAAAACTTTTTTTCCAGCAATGTGATGTGTGCAATGTGATGTGTGCTCTAAAAATAGTTTTGGGGATAAACGGCTGTATATTAAAGTGAAAGTCACTAGATGGCAGCATTGTTGCTCATTTTATTAACCTATTTTAATAATCACGGGACTGTATGCAGAACGCTGTCCCCAGCACAACACAATACAGTGGTTTCCACAGATTAATAGATAAATATTACCTATCGCTATCAGTTGATATCGGAATCGGAAATTGGGTGTTTGAACGATATCCACATATCAGATATCGGCAAAAAGTTAATATCATACATCCCTAGCTGTAGACCAACCTCTTGGGGCTGCAGGTCATGATTTTAGGGCCGTCAACAAAACCACATCTGCATACAGCAAGTATGAAATTCAGCAGAACCCAAAAGCAAAGAACTTCTTATTCTCTCTGTGTGTCTGATTTAAACGGAGGTCATGATAAAACGACGGGCCAGCGACGGTGTTCAACTGGATTTATCTGCCTGTAATTAAACTCTAATCTCTCACGTTTTTATTGTTGTTGATTTTGGTACGGATACTTTATCCGTTTATTTATTTATTTACTTTGAGGGCAATAAAGTTCAGTAAGTGTAAGAGTCGCTTTCCTTTATGCACTGTTAACAAGGTAAATTCAGGCCATGGTGTGGATTATTATTATTCCACGAACGCAGCACGTTAATGATATGTGTGCAGTTGGATTCGGCGTCTCTGCCTGTCATTATTCAACCATTTCTCACATCAGGGAAGAAATGGGTCTAGTCGCAGAGAAAGGCAAATATTCTCCTGTAATTACAGCCTAATTGAACCTTTCACAGTCACACCATGGCCGACTGTTCCTCAGGTCAGAGTTGACTGTGTGGTGTTGGGCAGTGAAATTTAAAGACATCATTAGCGCAGCTACACTCATAATTATCTCCTTAGGCCGGTGGCTCTGCTCAGATGTGAGGTCGATTAAAAGTTCGCTTATTTGCATTGGAGGTGACTGTAGGTTTACAGTGTAAGGTTTAATTCTTATGAGCAAGTAAATCTGTTTTTACAGTAGGTGTTGAGTCTCGAAGAAATCCCAAAATGAAAACACATCTCAGGGCAATATTTATTTAAATGTTGTTCCTGCTCCACTTATGCAAAGAGCTAATTGTTAGCATCGAACTATTTGGAAAACAAATAAACAAATATTGTAAGTCTGTATAATTTATTTTCACTCAAGTGGAATATGTATTTTGACTGATCTGTTAAAAGAAACGCATTTTAATTTTTCAGTTAAAATACAAAAATATAAAATAACAAAAATATACATTTTTTGTAAAATGTATCACAAAACACATTGTATTGCAGTAATATTTTGCCACACATTTTTTAAAAATACTTCCCACTAAAACTATAACTTTCTGCTGCTGAGAACATGGTGCATCATTTTACAAAAAGACGTCTGCACACAGCTCTGCAGGGGGCGCACTTAACATGTAACTCATAAGATGCAGATTGATTACAGTAAAAATATGAATTCATTAATGAATACACCGAAACACAAATTATGCAATATTTGTATTTTAGCCGCAACAATAATTGTCTGAAATAACTTTTATCCAGTGGAACAGATATCGGTTCCGTATTTGTTTGTAGTTACAGTAACACAGAGCAAATGCGATTACTTTAGCTCCAGTCTGAGCAGCAGATGATCATGTGACCAATCGTCAGTTCTTCACAGAAGGGTTGTTTTTGCCTCCATGGCAATCTGAATCTGAACTCTCATGGTTACAGAGATGGGGGCTTTGTGTGTGAAATATTCACGTCCTGGTCGGAGTGAGTGGGTGAATGGATGAATGAATGAAGCCACTGTGTGCTGACACACACACACACTCTTCTGTCCTTCTTATGTTTCACTGGCACTAACATTGAGGAAGTGGGTTCAACTTCCTGTATGATGTAAGCAGCAAAAACCTAAATATGAATCATTGTGCTGGCTCCGTTTAAAGCAGTGTTTTTCAATCTTGGGGTTGTGACCCCACAAGGGGTCGCCTGGAATCCAAATGGGGTCGCCTGAGTACTTGATGATAAAAAGAGTGATAAATATATTTTTTCAACTAAATATTATTCTTTTTTTAAATTATTAAAACTTCAACTGTATTTTTTTCACTTTCATGAATATAGAATATATATACACCTGAGATGTTGCATCTTAATTGACTTGGGTTTAAATCAAATACAGCTACATAAAAACACCTGAGATGTTGCATCTTAATTGACGGCTGCAGTCTCCCACACTTCAGTCTGTCTAAACCAGGCTTGCAGTCAGTAGAGAACAACAGAAAACAAATGGAAAAACAAACGCAGCCGACCGATCTGGTGGCAGACGCACCACTGTTTAGCAGGAGGTCTGTCATAGACCGACCACCACACTGTCTGCTGTGCATATGTCTCTGGACAAGTCATTCATCTGAAGTACTTTTTCACTTGAACGCAGAGAGACGACCAAAACAAAGTCGCCTCACCCACCTCTGTTCCCTCTCCTTTTCTTTCTTCCTTTTTTTTCAACACATTTTTTTTTCTCTTTTTAACTCTGACTTCTTCACCTAGAATCCTTTAAAAAAGCTTTTTTCTTCTGCGTTTATTTGTTTCCCCCCCTCTCTTTCAGCTGTTTTGTTAAAAACTAGAAAGTTTTGGCTGAGGACAAAAGTCCACTGTTGATCTCTCCTCGGAGTTGAACTCCTGTTTCTGTTAGTCCTCTGAAGCATTTACTGGGCCAAGGGTAACCCTGGGACACGGGCAGGAACAGAGAACAATGTTCTAGAAGGTGGGGAGAAGGTTTTTTATGAGTCCTGGTCCTGGATCTATCCAACAAAGACTGAAGTATTATGAGGTTGGTGGTCCTGATTAAAAGAAGTACAGAAGTACTCTGTTTTTTTTACATAAAAAAAATGAAAATAACCAGATAACCAAAAATAAGAACATTCTTTCTCTTTTTTCAATTTTAGAATGGTTATTTTTTTGATGTTTGCTCATGTGTTGACTCTGCATTGAGTTCCAGTTCAAATACAGAACACGGATTTCAGCCCCGCAAATAATACTTTTTCCCACTCATCTTCAGCCATTTTAAGTCTTTTTGACTTTTTTATTACCATGTAATTAACTTTTTATTTGTCCTAAGAAAAACTTCAAACAGCTTGAATTTCAGTGAGGACTAGTTCGTCCTGCATGGCAATGGTTCTGGATGTTACAACTCCGGATTCGGTTCAGATACCTCTGTATTAATAAGCAGGGAAAATGAAGAAGGACTTGAGGTTAATGGTCCAAAGTGCAGAGCGTGAGTGACGTGGTTCAGTTCTAACCTGGAGGACAGCATGACTCGGGTGAGTCTCTGCCATTCATTACCATCAGTCTGTGACATGTGGTGACTGAAATCTCTCCTCTGCTGCTCTGTTTAAACCACACCGACCTTAACCACCTCAGCAGAGACTCTGAGCTCAGGGCTGCTGGGTTTGAGACATCAATCAACCTGAAGCCAGGATAAAAAAAAATCACCGTCAGGTCAGAGGCAAATGTGTAAATCACCCTTTTCTACTGGGTTCACTGTGGTGACGGAGTGCACGCAATTACATGATGGTTTTAAAGGTTAGTTGTTCCTGGTCATCCCTGAAACCAGACTAGAGCTCAGAGGGTCTCTGGGCTCAGCGGCTGCAGACCATAAATCCTGGAACTGGCTTCTTTAAAAATGAGACAGTCTTTTTTAAAGGGCATGTATTCTTTTGAATGGACTTTGTCAGGGATCTGTTCACATATTATCATCTCTGGAGTTTCTGTCTTCTCCTGTTTTTTTATTGCCTGTTATAGTCTGACAAATTTGGACATTTTAGCAGCTTTGTGTGTTAGTTTCACTTTTCTGCGGGCCCACCAACTTGTACAACCCAAAAGCTAATTGCTCATTTAGCACAGCGCTAAATGAACAGCAGCTACAATATGGAAACACTCGAGGCACTAGAAGTTCTGTAACACCACTAGGGGGAGACAGTCAGCGAAGTTGTGTGACTTTGGTTAGTCTTCAAATAAACATCAAAGTAATGTTGAAGTAACAAAGTCAGCTACTCACCACTGACAAACATCCAGGGTTCAATCTTGACTCTCCACTCCACTCTGGATCGAACATTTACACCTGCACCGCAGTATCCTGACAGTTTATCATACCTGCCAGAATGGCATACATAGCCTTACTAAGCATGTGCTCACACAAAATGCTCACTTGTGACCACACCTGTCAGAATCTACTATTTAACCATGAGCCATTTCTTTCCTACTACTCAACTGTTGCCATAGTTACGTCCCCAGGTCTTCCTTTCATAACCATTTTAAAGGAAAAAGGCCAGTTGTTCAGAACAGGGCTGTTAAACAGGTCAGCTTCAGTTTTTTTATTCATTAGATATTCATTAGACACTGAGGAAACAGAACCAACATAAACATATTTAAACGCATTATGTATACCTTTCAGGTGTCAGTTTATGCTGCAAGGAAAGAAATGTTCTGAGAAAAGTGGCAAAACAAAACAGGGAATGTCTTCAAACCGAGGTGTAATAAAAAACTGGAGCAGAGATATTCTGTAGAGAAGTGACAAAAAGACTAAAGAGCAGAGACAGTAAATACAGCAGGGACACAGGGATGATGGAATGTAGGTGGAACTGGAAAGACAGAGGAAAATCAGAGTGAGGAGAAAACAGGACAAACAGCAGCTAGAGGGAGACGCAATAAAAAAAAGTAATAATTTGTCAAGAGAAGAGAAAACCTAAAAAAAAAACAAAAAAACCTTTCACCACTGTAAATCAATAAACTCCGTGAGAGATAAACAAAAAATGTCAAAAATAAAAAGTACAGAACCAAAGTGAATAAACATAAAAAAGTCTCACAGTCACAGAGCGCATGAAGGAACGGTCAGTCAGGACTTTGTATGAACGCCTGAGAAAACTCTAACGCCAGAGAGAGGCAGTGTGTTTGTCAGCCATGTGTGAAACAGGTGAAGACGTTAGGTCTAAAGTTCTGAAAACAAGAACAAAAACATTTTGTTATATTACACTTCAGACACAGAAGAAAAATATAGAATTATTATTGATATCTATATTTATAAAAGCTCTTATTTTTAATGTAATTACAGCAGTACACATTAATTATATTCAATTAAAATGAAAATTATTCTCCGAATAAATCCACGAAGCAGGGTAAAGGTACGAAAGTATAAATGTAGTTATCATAAAATTACAATTATATGAACAAAACACAGCAGAGCCGAACGTGTTTTTAAAGTTATCAACAACCTTTCAACATTTCATCTGATTCTCTGAGAAAATGAGTGAGAAAAACACAGAGACAACAAAAGACAAAATTGCACAAAAAATTATTTACAATACAACTGTGGAAAAATGCACAAACAAACCCAAAGAGATTAAAACTGCAGCGGGAGCCTGTCCTCCAGTCATGTGATCCTGGCTAGTGATCTAATGCTATTATTTTTATTATTTTTTTTTTTTTCACAGAGGCCTCAGTCCCTGAGTAGGACTGGTAGTTCATTGATCCTCAGACACTGACAAAGACATCTGACTCATTCTCCTCTGCTCTGGGAGCTGGTTTTTATAATTATAATGATTATTATGAGTTCATATAAATCATGAAAATCATTCCTACTTACTGTAGTTTGTAAAATTTAATAATAATAGCCATATATATATATATATCAATATTAAGATGTAAGATTACGACGATGCAAAGATACCGTAGGTGTTTCATCACATGGTGACTAATACAGATACTGTAGTTGGTGTTGTTTGCCCCCTGCTGGCAATAACAAACCGTGCCGACGGTAGAACTGATTTATTTCTCTAAGCTAACAGCAGACAGTGGACTGCAGTTCATCTCTTGACCACTTTCACCAACTTCACGTAGTACTGCTGCAAAAATGGTGCCATCAAAAAAGTTCAGCTTCTAAAACACTTTATCCAATCAGCGTGATGAATATTGGCTTTAGCGCCCCCCGCATCCCCGCCCCCTGCTCCAATGGACTTTCATTGATCAAATCAGCACACAGCTCCTACAGTAAATGAAGCTATCCTGACGTGCTCCATTGAAACTGAGCTGAGCTTCAACAGGGTTTAATAAGCTCAACACAAACAGACGACTGTGAATGACCCCGTCATAGAGTTGATCGTGGTTCGTCCACCCTCTCCTACCAACTTCCACAGCTTTGACCACCTCGAGGGGCATTTGCAGTCCAGCGGGGTCCAAGCTAATCTGACACATCAGGCCTGAATATTGCCTTCTGCTACATCCTCCAGAAATCTATTTCTGTTATTGGCAGGATATTGATTCTGTGTGAATGGATGGTGAGTCTGGACAGGAACGGGTAGATGATGTGATGTGGGACTGTTACTGCTGCAGTCACACACACACACACAGACGCACACACACTGAGAGCAGCAGCGGCGGGTGATAAGTGTCGGTGCATCATCCGTGCCTGTTCATTGCAGCACCATTAATCCAACACAATACGTCTGCGTAACGCTGTGCTCCAGCCGAGGTGACACTTATCATCTTTAAGAACATGACTGAGGAACCATGACTGCCCGAAAAAGAGGCCGTTATCGCACTTTACGCGTAGATTGAAATTTAAAGGCCGGTTTCATCCACATTAACCGGAACATATGTGCCCCTGTAAATAGACGTGAGGTATCAGCACCAGGATGTCACAGCACTTTAAGAAGCAGAACAAGAACATCAAGAACATCAGTGGAGCAGCGATCAAACCAGTCAAAGCCTGTGAGAATGAAAGAGAGAATGAAATCTGGTGGTGGTAAGATGAAGTTAGTTAGGTCTGAAGAAGAAAAAGGAAATGAAGAAGAAAATGAAGAAGAAGAAGACGATTTGTCAAGTACCAAAAAAAAAAAAAAAATCTGTGTCTGAGACATTCTGAGTAACTCAACAGTTTCTCAGTACTTGAGTAGTTTTTTCTCTTACTCAAGTAATTATTTGGGTGACTGCTTTTTACTTCTACTAAAGTAATATTATTCTGAAGTAACAGTACTTTTACTTGAGTACAATTTCTGGCTTCTCTACCCACCTCTGGACCTGGCTCAGGGTCAGGAGGCTTCACACAACTGCAGTAATCGTCTCTGCTACGAGTGCTTTAGTTGTACAATACTGGTAGAAAAGTCATGAATTTAATGGAATTGATTGATGTCACATTTCACTTGTCTATTTGAAGGTAGAAGGTGGAGTATGAGTGAGTAGATTAGATTCTTCATTGCTCTCGTATTCTAAAGAAATAGTTCAAAACATTCCAATTAATCCAAATACTCTGAAGAGCAAATACACAGAAACGATTTAGTGAATATAGTACCAATGTTAATCCTTTTATTTTCTGCATGATATTTATTCTCCAGTTTCTGCTGTAAATGTACAACAACTCTGCCTGATTATTATTATTATTGATCCTTGGGTGTTTTTGAATTGAATTTTACTGTAGCTCCTGGGCAATGGCTGCAAACTTAAAGCAGTGCTGAGCAGAGCAGCCTGAGTGAGGGAGTAGAGAGGGACGAGCGAGCTGCGGAAATATTCAACAGTCTCTGTTACTGAGCCTTACTACAGTTGTACTACTACACTGAGGGGAGTGTCATATGCTACGTCAAAAAAATCCCTCACTTCTTTTTCCTGCCGGAGGTTGTTTCTGCTGGTGAATATAGATCAGCTCTCCAGGCACAGTCCAATCCTTTAACCCCCACGCCCCCCACCCCTCCAACCCCTTCTGCTGTGAACTAGAATGCAGCCAGCTGCTGTGCTGGTGTGTGACAGTTTAGAGTAAAATTCCCTTTGTGTTCCCAGGACTCATCAGCAATCACCATATCCTCAGGTCATTAGAGGCAGAGAGGAGCGGAGCCAATGTTAAAGAGATTAACACCACCTCCTAAGTGTTTCACAATAACAATGACACTTTTAGCTGCTGTCAGGGTCAAAACGATGTCATCAGAATTATAAATATTCATGATGGCTCCAGACTCAACATCTGACCGTCCAACCACAGCTGTAAACTAGTACTCAAGACTAGTCAATGCTCAACCCTTGACGTTTGACTTTAATCAGTCAAATGTCCATTTATTATCCATAATCCAGGCTCTTCAGATATTAAAAATTTAGACATATCTACAAAGAACTGATAACGGTACCGCTTCAAAAACCAAAATGAATGAACTAACAGCCTATCAGAGCACCGTTGTAAAGTGCAGTTTTAACTAACAGCCTATCAGAGCACCGTTGTCATGGAGATAACAAAAGGTTTACACCTGCAGACCAGACCAAATCACATGCAGTGAGAGATAAGAAAATAGCCTTCTTTAAAACATTTAGCACATGGTCCACATGTATATGGCTCACGGGCCGGATGTGGTCCACGAGCCACAGATTTGATGCTCTAAACTGCTGCTACAGTATGTTTCAAAACAAACAAAATCATTCAATACTGTGTCCCATGAACGATAACTGTGATGTTGTTGTAATATTTTTATTATTCATAACTTTTATCTTTTAACTTTAACACATTGTCACTGGTCACTATGTGAACAAGCAACTCTTTGCGATTTCACGAACTTTCTGGTTCTATAAGTTGAGGTCTAAATTACTGTAGACTTTCTTTGTACTAAAAAGACAGGTACACATTAACTGGCATTATCTGTGATGACAATATTTTATATATATTAAAATACCATGAAACCAACTAGAAATTCAAATTTAATAGGTTATTTGTAACTGTCCCTTTATATGAACGTGTTTTGTTTAAGTTTAAACAACCAAAATAACCAAATTTAGTTCAATAAAACAGTTACTTCAGTAGTACGCACGACTCCGAGTACATGTATATGATGAATTACGCACTTTAATATAATAGTAATTTTCGCCATTACAAAAGTATATATTTTTAATGTGGTCCCTTATGTTTTATATATTGACATTTCTAAGACGTTGTTATTCGCAGCTCTTATTACGTCAGCAGTTAAACTCGTCATATTTCGACTCAAATAAAAATAAAAGTACAAAATATGAAAAACAAAAACGAAAGACCGACTGTGTGAGTTCCACCTGATGTGTGTTTGTGAACATTTATCACCTGCTAAATGAAGTGATTAGTTTTCCACTGGGGGCTGCAGGCTGACACGGATCTGCGGCAGGAGGAGAGAAGCTGGAGCCACGAGACTGCATGGAGGAACATTTGGAGAAAAAAAAGAAAAAAAAAGAGCAGCAGGAGTCTTTAAAACACCGCCCGTGTCACTGCAGGCTGATCTAATCAGACCACAGCATATGGTGTCAAATACAGACAGTGGCCACATTATCCTCCATCTCTCAGCCCCCCCCACTCCCCCTCCTCACTCAGCTCCTCCCCCGTGCACGCGTGCGGGGGCTTCATTTCATCAAATCCTTCAACTTAGACCACTTGTGCTCAGCTGCACTTTTTCACAACACTGCATTCGGGCAACGCCACAACTTGCAGCAGCAGTTTCCTCATCCACCGCGACCACCGGGAGCAGGGACAAGGAGAAAAGGAGAAAAGGAAAGGAATAGGAGGCTTCCGAGAGGACTTTTGCTCTTCTTTCCTCAGCATCCTTCTCTCCTCAGCATCCTTCTCTCCTCTGCCTCCAGTCATGGAGACGCGGCAGTTCTTTTGGCTCCGTGCGCTTCTCCTTTGGCTCCTCGTCATGTTCTGCTCCATCTACGCCACCAGAGCGGACATAACCTGCAGGACGTGCCAGCCTGGAAATAAGTGGCGCGCACGGGAATTGTTGTTGAAATTTGACACGAGCGGATCCTCAACAGGGTCGCGGGGAGAGGAAGTTTTCGGACGCGGGGGTGAGTCAGGGAGAGCCGCGGCCGGAGGTGCTCAGAGCCAGTCGCGCTGCTCTGGCGCAGGCGGCCCGGCGGAATGCGCTCCGGAGCCGCGCGTAAAAGGCGACACCGCGGAGAAAGAGTTCACCAAAGGGAAACTTTCTTCGGTCATCTCCAACAAACACAGAACCAGAAGAGACAGCACCGCCCGTAAGGTCGGCCGTGGTCCGGAGCCGAGACCGGGCGCAGGCTCGGCGGCGCCAGGGCGCAGAGTGACGCGCTCGGACGTGCGCTGGAGCGCAGAGGAGCGGAGAGCCGCGGGTGCCAGGCAGGAGGAGCTGAGGCTCAACAGCTCCACGTTCGCCCTGACCGGGGATTCGTCCCACAACCAGGCCATGGTCCACTGGTCGGGACAGAACAGCAGCGTGAGTCAAACTCTGTGTCCACGTTAAAACACACAGAGATGTGTGTTAGTGAGGACTGTCAGCATACACCAGCCCGTGTGTGTGTGTGTGTGTGTGTGTGTGTGCGTGCCCTCACACTTGTTTTGTAAAATTGTTACATCAGTGCAGTGGCGGTTCAGGATCAGTGGAGACAAAGAAAAAAAAAGAAAAACCAAATAAATAAATAAAAAAGTCTCTGATGGAAGAAAATGTAAATTTAATTTTTGTGGCACTAAAGAGAAAGATTCATAGCCTGTGTATAGGACCAGACCTGATCTCATGGTTCCAAAAAAAAAAAAATCCCCAGTTATATGGACTCAAAAATTGGGATTTAAATAGAAAATAAAATAATGGAAATTTGTGGAAAACTGAAAGTCCAGATAACCCTAACCTTCCCAACTCCCAGCTCTCATGAAACTTGTGACCTTTTGTATTATTACATAATGAATCATATAGAAATTATATTAAAATGACAATATCAGAAGGCAGTGGCCTGACCTGCCTGCCCTTTTGCAAATGCCCCTGCTTTCAGTTCAAATGAGTGAAAACTGTGTTTAAAAACCTGTGCATTGACTGAGGTGTTTGATTGGAACTATTGCCTGCACTCAGTGGAACTGAGGGGAGAGACGAGGAGAGGAGGGTAAAAGAGGGGGACGGAGGGGGAGGCCTTATCTGAGCGGCTGCTCCTCTCTGGGCCAGATGAAATGATGTCCAGATAAAACATGTTGAGCACTGAGCAGCTCTGGATTTTGTCATTGAGCTCAGCAGGTTGTGGGAGAGGTGAAGCTAGAAAAACAACTACCTCTCTCTCTCTCTCCCTCCCTCTCTCTAACTCTGAGTTTCTGACTCACCGACTTCTCTGACTCTCCTTATGACGCTTTCAGTCTGAGTCTCAGCCTCTCTCTCTCTGACTCTCTCCCCCTTTACTCTCTGCCTCTCTCTTCCTGAGTTTCCACTGACTTTCTCCGACTGTTTTTTCCCCCCCTGACTCTCTCTCTCTGACCCTTTCACTCTGACTGGTATTTTAGGTTCTTTCTGCTGAGGCATTGAGAGGATGTGATTTTGTCTGGGTGACAGCAGGGGTCACTGCAGGTTGGGGGTCACCTAACTCTTAGGCACCGATAATGAATGGCTTTATTATCAGTTTAGCGCAGGTGTGAAGCTGCTGACTCATCACTTCACTGACTGCTCGATGAAAAGAAGAGCAATTAAAGGGACGACTCAACATTTTTTGGATTGAGATTATTTTTCAATTGAAAAACCACTGTATGAAAAAAAAAAAGAATGAGTGAATGAGAAAAATCTGCATGTGATTGACAGCTGGCCTGTATATTGGTAAACCACCCTAAAGTTGGGGAATGTAAAAGAAGGAAACACATGATTGGTCAGGGGACCTGTCAGATTATATATATATATATATATATACATATACATATATATATATTCCTTGTTTTCCTTATTCAAGTGTCAGTAACATCACTCCTGGTCTCCACACCCGGCTGTGGATCTGATGGCAGAAGTTCCCAGTGTGATGGTGTGAGCGTTTTGTCTGACACCGTCCCTGGACTCTGCTGTCCAGGGGATGATGATGAGGATGAAGATGAAGATGTCAAACAGTGTCTTCACCTGAGTCCAACCCTGACTGACACCAGCAGCACCTGCAGCCACGCTGCTGTCACAGCGTCCGTTTATTCCGGTGTGTACATAGAAAGACAACAGGGAGGATGAGTGATGTAGTCGGTGACACCCTGGTCTGAGTTCTGTACATGTGTCAGGATCTGTTTCTGCAGAAATATCGGCTCGAGCCTCCGCAGGTGCGGTTGAAGTCACTGCAAAGAAGTTGAAGTGTGACCTGACTGTCCTCAAATATGACAAAAAAAGTATTTAATATACACTGAGTCCTACGTGTTTGGTATAACATGTTAAAAGTCGAATCTGATAATTTAACAAATTGATGTTATGTCGTACATATCCTTGCAATGACTGCACAGACATTTTGACACGGGTTAGCGTTTAGCATTATTTCCGTGCTTCTGGTTTTGCTAATGTGGAAGGATTCCTCATGTGCAGCTTGTCCTGATTCTTTCAGTCCACACAGGCAGCTCAGTGACAGAAGAGAGGAGTCCCATTAAATATTCAGACTGGTGGCTGTGAGTGGGAACAGACGTCCTTCTGTCTTTACAGACGGAGCTGCTGTAGAAACAAACGCATGAGGAAACAAGGTGGAGCCGCGGTGAAGAGATACAGCTCTGAGCCGGGCACACCGGTATAAGCTAAAACAAAATGTCTCTCCAGCAGCGGCTTGTTGGACAGGTCAGTTATCAGAAAGTGATGGGATGACCAACGTGGAACAGGTCGAGCAGTCGTGTGATGACTTCCAGAATGTTTTCTGTGTCTGTTCATGCTGCTAAGGTCACTGAAGGGTGACCAGACTTCACACAGGGATTAGGTTTTTCTTTTTCCAGAGACACCCAAAGACATGAAGTACGTCCATTGTTCACATGTCTTTGTTATCACTCAGCCACAGCTCTATCTCTGTTAGAATACAATTGAATTATTATCGTTATTATTTCATCTCAATAAGGAACTGTCAATCTCCGTTACTGTAGCAACATTTGAACTGGCAGCTCTCTCCTGATGACAGGCTGAGTCACTTGCACATTTGCAAATCAGTATTTTATTTTTCTTCAGTTTCACTCTCATATTTCATGACACTGTTTGTGAAATGAAAACATTTTACAGTCAAATATCTGCAACAATGATACTGGAAGGACAAGAGAACATAACAATAGTTAACAGCCGACGTGTGCAATCAGTATAATGGGTGGGTGGGGAGAGAGAGAGGGGTGAGGAGGGGGTTGTCTGTGTGTGTGGTCTAGGTACAGCTACCCGTGTGGGGACTTTTCCCTTGGTAAATTGTTTTGTTGTGGCGATATTTTCAAGGCTCACACTAAGAGAATATTTTGATGAGTAACATTTAGTTTGGAGTTAGGATCAGAGTTAGTTAGAGGAAACATTAAGATTAGGCCTGTGTTTCTAATGTGTAAGGTTACGGTAAGGCAGTGTTTTTCAACCTTGGGGTCGCAACCCCACATGGGGTCACCTGGGATTCAAATGTCTAGTAAGTGATAATAAAAAACAATACTGATAAATATATATTTTTTTAACTAATTATTTTTTTTATTATGATTATAAACAACACACTCATTGTTCTTCACTCTCTGTATTTGCAACACAGTAGAAGAACCATGATCAAAGACTAATTCTAGGGAATAAGGTCTTACCAGTGTGTGTGCGTGTGTGTGTGTGGCCAAACACCTGCTGCGCTCTTGGCTCCAGCAGAGCAGCTCTGAGGTTTGCAGAGAAAGGTTAGAGTCAAAGATCAGTCTCAGTGTGGCTCCTGTGGCATATCGCTCAGATGGATGTAGAACATGCAGAGGGACAGTATTATTTACATTAGAAATGTCAGGCATTAAATACTCTGGTGTGTCACTCTGGTAGGTCCAGGCTGACGTAGTGTCTGTCTGTTCACGGTGGGGACTGCAGGGGCTTCACGGGCCTATTGTCCTGTTGCTGGCTGCAAAAAAAACAAACAAAGGCAGAAGCATCACCATGTGACACCTGACTGCAGGCAGAGGTCGTTTTCATGGAGAAGAACTCCATCTGAAGGAGTGTGCTGTTGTTCACTGTGTTAATGATCACAGGAGCTTCTTTATGTCATCATGACAATGGAACTCACGCTCACATGGTACATATGGTACACTTCACCACCTCGCTGTTGTTCTGTGTTCTCTCCCAGCCGTGGTAACAGCCAGTTTGCCTCCAGCTCACGGACCAGGTTTTTCCAGAGTCCCAGCTCTGCTGTGCGCTGACATCTTCTCCACACCATAAAGCCATCATAATGTATAATTTGCAGACTCTTAGGGACCGGTGAGGGTACACAAAGCTGTGGTACCAGTAACAAACGGAACACATTAACAACCTGCCGGTCCAAGACGGAGCAAATCAAACGTATGGTTTGGGAAAGACGTCGGACGTAATGACACTGTTTTTGTTATCGTGTCGTTATATCCAGGTGACAAGTGGATTTGAGTCAAGGTTACTTTCTCCAGAGTCTGGGTAATATTTATGCTCTATTCTCTTTTTAATAATATTAGTCTGTACTTGTGAGAAAAAAGGTTAAAACAATATTTAAAGTCAGCTCTCCATTAAAAGTGATCTTCAGGAAATATAATCTTGCCACCTGGAGATAACAGGAGAGGTCAACCTAACTACAATTTATGATTCATTAATTTATTCACTTATTCATTTTAATCGTTGACTCATTAAACCGTTCATCTTCTACTATTTTATTTTTTACTTTGTTTATTGCTTTACTTATTTGATCATTTTTTAGGGTCGTAGACGGGGTCACGCCTTGTGCAGTTCTGTAGTCTATCAAAGGGTCAAATGGTAGTATCTCGATAATGTATCCTCATCAAACGATGTCCGATGTCCTCGACCTACGGTGTTTCGTGGTCAGGTCTCACTCTCCCATAAATAATTTCAATAGTCTCGTCCCATTCTAACATATGGCCTAAAGAACTTACCGACTTGTTAGCACTGGAAACAGTTGGCAAGTGGAGCGGACAAATACTACAGTATATGCGGATGACGGCTTTGTTTACATTGCTGGTTGTACACCATACATTGGATTGTGCTTCATTTGTTTCCTTTTGTTTGTATTGTTCTTCTGGGAAACTTTTTGCCCTTCATTTTGGCTCCTAGGTGAAAGTTGGACTCTTCTGATGTTTTTATGTCCTAGATTATGATGTCACCACTTTTGTAGCGTATGTAAGATCTGAGTTATGGCGAACATCAAGTTATGTCATACCAAAGGAACCTCATAATTGATTCAACTAATAGTCATGACAATAAGATTCCCCTGCTTACCACTAGGCAGAGCCTAAGTGCCGTTCGTGGTACCTGCACCATAAATTGGGAAACCACTTATCTGAGAATGTTTTGATTCCTGCCACCAGAAAGAAAAAGAAAAAAAAAATACAGAGGGAGAAAAAAGAAACCTTGTTGATGTTCACAGGAACAAATATGTTCTGTCAGACTCTATAATACCAAGTATCTTATTTCTGAAACTGCGACAGTCTGTGTGTACTTACTCATACTGTAATAAACAGATATTTATATTATGTTAAAGGAACCAATCGGATTCCCTGGTTATACGATAAAAATATCATTTTGGTCTACCAATCACTTTTGTATTTTTGGCCATTGATCGTCTGTCCTCATTGATAATGGTAGGGATAAGATTGATGATGATGATGATGGTGATCAAGACAAAGAAAACCATAACCAAACATTTCCGTTGATAAACTGCTGAAAAGCGTTTAAACCCACTAAACCTAATAAATAAATGATGATGATGAAAAAAAAAAAAACAACGTGTTTTTCACAGCATTATTTTATGAAAGAGGAAAAATAACTCCAGGGAAACAAAAATCAATAATTTATATGAGTTTCTTTTGAAGGTGGAGAGAAAAAACACCAACTATAATCACACAGTTTGTTTTAAGCAAACACAGAAAGAGCAAATAAATGAGGCGGTGGATCGGACTGAAGCAACGATAAAAAGTGGGAAGTTAAAAATGTCACGTTAGATGTTCACTGTTGTTCTGACGAATGAAGCAGGAAATAATGCAGGTGTGGAAACTCAAATCTCACCAGATACACACAATGGTAAAAAGTTGTAAATGTGGTTAGTTATAAATGTTTTACTTGGGGATGTGCCATCACTCACACTACCATTCACACCTGTGGTCAGTCAGGAGTGGACAATTTAGCATCTGTGTCAGTGAAAAGTTTGGGAACCTCAGCACTGAACTGTGTGTGTGCCTGTGTTTCCAGTAGTTACTGCACCTTCTGCTCACAGCCAAGGATTTAAAGACATACTGGAACGTAAAACATAAGTGGAGCCAGTGCGTGTGTGTTTGTGTGTGTGTGTGGATTGGATCATCCTGTGGACATGTTTTCCTGGGAGCGATCAGGCAGACAGACGCTGACACACTACACTGAGCAGACTTGTACTTGCCATCAGGCTGCGAACATCCATAAACAAAACAGTTTTCCAACAACATTCCCAGGTGAGACAGACACAAATTAATCCTTTTCCTCTCAGTTTTAAGGTTGATTTCTATAAAACTCTGCAGCAGTCATTGTCTTCCTGTGCGCAGATCTTTCACCAGAAAAAAAATACACATTTGATGGTTCACATGTGGGAGGCCAGGTTCAGTCCAGGGACTCTTGGTAATAATGTATATAATTTATATAAAGTCAATATTGTATTTAGACTGTATTACTGAGACAAAGTAGAGGGAGAAAAAAATCTGAAATATCTAGCATTAGCTACAACAGTCCTGGTACAGACACCAGAGCTAACGTTAGCTACAATAGTCTTGGTACAGACATCATAGCTAATGTTAGCTACAACACTCCTGCTACAAACACCAGAACTAACATTAGCTACAACAGTACCGCAGGAACAAGCGCGGTGACGGTCGCACCCGCTGTAAACAAAACAGTACAGTTCCGTTACAGCTGCTCATCTCGGACGAATGGGAGGGGGTTCATGCGCCCACTTGCCTTTGCCAAAACCAACCGTTTGACCGAGGAATCAACCACTATGGGAACCACTGGTGTTCAGTGACGTTCCTATTGTCATTATGTCAGTTCAATTTACTAAACAACTTCACACTGATGTTTTCTCTCCGTGTCGGTACAACGTTGACCAAACATATTTGCCCGCCCACTTTATTTTCCAAAAAAAGAGGGGTGAAGAATCAACTGACGTCTGGACGCCACCAGGTTTAAATATAATCTGCTTCCTTTGACATTTCTCCCTTCAGTAATTCAGGCTGACAGGGTTGGAGAAAAGGCAACAGCGAGGCAGTCAGGATTTTTTGGGTGTTTTTTTTTCTGCAGACAGAGAGTCCCATCTGTGGCACAAATTGATTCAGTGGTAATCTGTAAACCACAGGAAAGTGTCTGTGAGTGAAAAAGAAGAGGAAGAAGAAGCCTGGAGAAATGTCTGGTCAGACTCAACTAAGCACATTTGATAAACAATAACATAAAAACACAAGGAGTTTAGGGTGAAGTAAATCTATAAGACAAAAACTTTGAAACTCAGGCTCTGCCCCTGTTCTAGAATATTCATTCATTCATTCATTCATTCAATCATTCTTATACCACTTAGTCCTTTTAGAATTAGAGTAGAATGAGCTGCAACCAATCCCAGCAGTGACGTACAGAGACCAACAACCATTCACATTCACATTCAAATCTTTGGTTAGTTTAGAGGGAACCATTGACCTAATGTCCAATCATCACATTTTTGGTTTCTAATCGTTGTGTGACACGGGCTAATTATGTCCACGCTTGGGATCTTCCTGACTTTTTACAGTAAAACATCCAGTCTTTACTTTGACTAATTACAATTTTGTTAGACACAGAGGAGTAGTAAGAAGTAATTGGCTGCTAATTGTGTTTGTTGAGAGGTTGAAAGGTTTTGTTCTCTGCTCGTAACTCAACATCTGAGTTAACACCTGAGTTAACACCTCAGTTTGGTGCAAGGGAAAAAACAAAGTCAAATTGGGAGTCCGTCATTGTCTGAGTCAAAGTGAGAGAGTCAGCGTTCGAAGTTAATTGAGAGTCAGAGTCACACAGAGTCAGACGGCACGTGTCACGTTTAATTCAGCTGTGAGAGGAAGCTGCTGCTGCAGATGTGAAGTTGGTAAACCGGAGCGTATCATCTCCGGCAGATCTTCTTCAGCGGAGGTTGCGGAGATACAGTGCAGCTGAATGTCAGACTGCTCTGCCCTGACAGCTGCGCCATTTACTGTGAGCTTCTTGAAGCTGATGCTGTTTGATGGACAGATGTGCAGTTTGAAATGGTTTTAACTGGAACACAGGAGCCGGTGTTGGTGAAAAAGGCCTGAAACTGTGACGATGAACGCACACTTAGACTAAGGATGGGACCTTGTGAAGGAGGACTGGGAATTGGTAATAAATATTTCATCTTTTTAACTTTGGTTTAAGGAATAACATAAACATACAGTTGAAAAGTGAATTTAAGGAAGTTTGAATTTCAAGTGGAACACGAAATGAAAAGAAAGAAAAAAAATTTAACTGAAGTGAGAACTGTCACAGAGCAGACACAGAGCTTTTAGTCATTAAAGTCTTCGCAGGTGATTGGTTTGTTGTGACTGTTTAAAAACAAAGCAGCAGGACGTGTTCTAAATGCTCAAAAAATGCTTTCCTTTTGTGAAAATAATTTTCTTTTAGTATTTTTTTCTCACAACATGGCCTCATCATCTGGCCTAACACATTCTTGTTAACTGACTGAATTTATTTTTCGCAACTACTTTGCGGCTGGCAAATTAATAGTCATAAGAGTCATATTACTGCCACCTACAGGCTGAAGATGTACATTAGTGTTACCAGAGAGCAGGAAATTAGGTCGCTACTACTTTTTGTCATTGTTTTTTTTTTAAAAAACTTAGGAATGGTCGCTGCAGATCTCCAGAGGGAGGAGGCAGAGCAGAGAAAGAAGGGGAACTCCTTCTGAACGATGTTCATATGAGTGAACCAGTGATAGAGAGAAGGAAGTCACTGACTTCATTTTAGCAGATACCATCTGTGCAGAGAGCCATCCTTGAAACGACACATCAGGGTCGGATGAAGACATCTGGAGTTACAGTAGCTGCCACATCTGCTCACGTCAAAACACATTTACCTCAGCCCTGTCAGGACCATGTTGAATTACCATATATCTGTGGGATGGAGCTTTGATCAGTGCCAGATCTGGGAGCACCAGCTTTTGAAGCCCGCGTTCAGGCTTCACCGTCCATTAGAGAGCAGCAGAGTGAGCATGTTGAAACCAGGGCTACTTCAGGCTGTGGAGAAACCTGAGGTGAGAACAAAAATAAGCAGCGTAGAGACGCTTTGTACTTACATGATACACCTACTGAGCTCCATGAAGATGATACTATCCTTGTTTCTTAATATCAGACACGGAGGGGTTGCTTTACTTTGACATGTTTATAGATGAACTCCTGATGTCACTCAGTCCATACCAGCGGTCTTTATGAAGGCGTGGTCAGCCAGACATCTTGAATTGGTCGCATTTGAGTAATGATGAAGAAGACAATCATGGCCTGGGACAGACAGAAAACCACAGGCATCATCACTGCTGTCCAATAGAAGTCACCAGACAGTAGGAGGAGTCATGAAAAGATCATCAAAGCAGCTGATATGGACTTGATGTTACCAACGTCCTAGTGCTTCAGCACAGAGGTCTCACAGATCAGTCTGATCACATTCTCATACTTCCCTGTAGCAGCGGAGCATATTAAACCCTGTTGAAGCTCAGCCTCTATAGGCTTCAATGGGGCAGCACACTATAGATTTCTTCACTGTGCAACCACAGTGAGAGTCTTTGTAGCAGTGCAGCATCGCAGTAGCTGGTCTTCCGCATGATGGTTGTGTTTAAGGAGCAGAACTTTACACATTGACAGAAGTGCAGTATTTTCTGTTTCTGTCCTATATAGAGTTTATGAAAGAGCTGTAGAAAGAAATTTGAGCATAACTGTTCTAGTTGTTTGTTTGTTGTTGTTTTCTTTTTACACTCGTTGGCTTCTGAGCGTAACACGGCGGCAGAGTTGTTCTGTTTATTTCAGTTTTAGTTCAGAATGAAAAGGTGGCTGTTGAATATTGTTGTGTGTCGCAGCTTCACTGCACAGAGAACAAAGCTGAATTTTGGAGAGAAAAAAAAAAGCTAATTTGTTAGCAGGAGGCACTTCACATCTTTGACTCATCACTTACCCTGCCGGTGCACTGTGGAGGTGTATGACAGTGGGAGGCACACAAGAGGAGAAGCGGGAGGAGGAGAACGAGAGTCAGAAAGTGCTTTACTATTCTGGCACTGAGGGAAAATTGAAGTTGTGGTTTGGAGGTTTTTAATTCAACCGGGAGTTTTTTCATTCAAACCTCTGTCAAATAAATTCATCTGTTTAATCTTATTTGAGATTCAGTGATGTTATTATTAGATCTCAAGTCATGTCACGACTGGGCTGGGCTGGACACAGGTCGTGACTGATGTTACGCAAAGGTTTAAAGAGAATGTTTGTTAAATATATCTGACTCTGTCTGGTGTCATTTGAAGACATCTGTGTGTCAACTCCAACCCTTTTATAGTTGACTTTATTCTAAACCTTTTTAGCAGAGAGCGGTGGAGAGGAGTCTGTTATGTCACCTGTAGAGGTGTGATGTCACCTCTAGAGATGTGATGTCACCTCTTTAAGAGTGATGTCACCTGTAGAGGAATGATGTCACCTCTTTAAGAGTGATGTCATTTCTTCAGTTTGTTTCACGCTGATCAGTCCAATATAGTTTGTCCATATTTAATCCAACTAAAACTTAAATCCAGATATATATAAATTAGAATTCCTTTTGTATCAGGTAGTCAACTACATAGTAAGCAAATAGAGTGCCAAGAAAATCCATTATTATAAAACCATAAAGTTGAAGCTGGTTGAATACTTCTTTCTTCTGCCTTTTAGCAGCAGCGGTGTAGACTCACTAGGAAGACCCCTCCCTCATTATCACCCTCCACTCTGCAGAAGAAAGTCTAGATGTGTTGGAAGACATTCAGTTTCATCTTAGGGAACTTATTTATCCTCGTTATCTGAAGGACACTTTTCTTTTCCACACGCCCGCCACCTTAAAGACATTCCTCCTCTCTGGAGGATCTAGAATTCTGCTGCTACCAGCACATTCACTCCAAGTCATGGCAGGAAATTTGCAGCAGGGAAGTTTCTCTGTTCTCCAAACTGATCGGATGTCTTTTCCTTTCTTTTTCACACTGTTCCTAAACCTAAATGCCGGGATTCCTTGTGATCCACGGGAGAACGTATGGGCAGTTGTGGAGGAAAGAAGTCTCCTAATGAGAATCCTCATCTCCCATCCCCATCTCCTCAGTTGATTTGCCTGCAGGCTTCCAAAACTATGTTCAGTTCAAGTGAAGGCCTCTTCTCCGTGTATTCCCCAATCCAGGGACGTCTTCGGATTCACACCTGCACTGAATCCTGCCCTGTTTGATTCGTCTGTGCTGCACTGATGTGTAGATCTTGTTGTTTTTGTTGGATTTAAAATGCTTTCCTCAGATGATGACACAGGGAGGGACATCATCTCTACCACCGCTCTGTAGGCTTTAATTGTTTTGGGAGGGATGCGGGAGAGGGGGGAGTAAGATTGGAATGATCCAGGCGTAGTGTCATTAGATGGAAGCTAATTAGAGCTGCATTAACTGAAACGTCTCTCTTTGACAGATGGCGGTGCTTACTCTGTTTAATGAAATCCCCCGAAATATTTAATTCTTTTAGTTTTGCATCTGCATTTGAATGAATGAATGAATGAACAGTTTTCAACTCAAATGTCCTGCGAAGACTACAGTTATGGTCTCTGGCCTTCTTCCCCTCACATTGTGAATGAATGCATCTGTTGTCACATGGTCTTCGATGACCAATATAGATGAACAGCCAATCAGCCAATCAGATTTACACATCAGTGATTCCTAAAGACAAGGCCTTACAAATGAACAGAGAAAGGAGCAGCGTAATAATAAAATCTGAAAAAGTTGTTACCTGGAATAGCAGAGGACCTGGTTTAATTTCTTGGCATATTTGATTGGGGATTGAGGTGAAAATTCTTTTTGTTGCCAGTGTTGATCAACATTTCCTGTGTGGCTGACGAGTGTGAATGTAATAAAATGTACAGTCCAACTGTAGCAGAGAACACAGCAGGACATCAGGGCTTTGGTTCAGAACTGTCAGAACCACTCCACACTCACACCAGTAAAAAAACAACATATTCTCCTGATACTAACACTGGGGACTGACAACAAGATTTTCCCCAGAATTCCTGGTGTTAGTCAGGTTTGAATTTTCTGGGCTGTATCTGGACACAGTCAGGTCGACTGAACAGAAGAGAGTCTGGGACACAGGAAGTAGAGTCAGAGGACAACAGGAAGTAGAGATAATATCAGTTATCAGAGTTTGATGTCTTCACTTGTAATATCACATGTAATCTGAGGATTGCCGGTTTGAATCCCAGCCCTGGCAGAACGCTGGTGTGTTGGGCAAGCAACCAAAACTATAAAAAGTGCAGCTCACTGAGACAGAGTGTGTCTGAGGTTCATCACTACAGTGTTTCACAGAGGGTCACAGAGGTAGTGGTCTGTAAAAATGTTTTTTATCCTTACACTTTCTGGAGGAAACACTGAGTTTATCTGTGATCTGTCTATTTACATCTTTAACCCCTTGTAATTCTTTGCAGCTGGATGATTGTCGTGAAGGAAAGAGAAGAAAAATGACACGTTTCGATGTCACAACCAAAGCTGTCCAGTCTTAGACTAGACACTTGATTTCACTAGGAGCAGGTTTTGTCCTCTTCTATATTGTCTTTGGTTCTGCTCACTGTGGTGTTTTGTGTCAAAGTAGAGGACAAGATATTAGGGACGTGAAGAAAAACCCAGTGACTCTTCACTAACATAGTTAGATGACCTCTCTGTGACCCTGCATTGTTTGTTTTATGGATCATCAAAATGGTAATATTTTAAATATCACTCTATTAAAAAAGCTAAATACATTCATTTTAAAGGGCCAGTTCTGACTTTTTTCAGAGCATCCACCGCCCTGAAGTTGGACTTCCTTCAGATTTGAATCACATGCAGAAATCCTACGAAACAAAAGGAAGAAACAGAGATGTTTCCTCTTTTGTTCTTTTATTTTTCTATGTTGCATTTCTCTCCCCTGTGTACCTGCGGGGGTCTGTAGTTCTGGCTCTGTGCTGTGCTGTGATGAGCACTGACTCCTGAGCCTGCCTCTCTCTGATCCCCCTCCCCCAGAGGACCGTTACTCTCTTTATAGTGTCACTGACATTTTTTTTATTCTGACTGCAGCCTGGCAGTGCCCAGAGGAGAGGCCAGCCTGTGTGTATCCATCAGTCAGTCTGCATAGTCATTACATGGAGCAGAAATCGACCAGGTCGCAGTCTCAGCTCTGATGGTCACTGGACTGAGATTAGATTTTTTTTTTTTTACCCTGCTGTCTTTGATGTTAAAGAGAGAGAGAATTACTGTTGAGTTCTGCAGGTCAATTGAAGTTGTGTGACTTTACCCCTGCCTAAAACTTTTGCACAGTATTGACAGTATTAAAGAATAAATAAAACTGTTCTCCAAAATGAGAATGAAAACCCCAAATAAATTGGTTCAACTGTGTTTTAAATTAATAATAATAATAATAATAAAATAATAAAATAACAACAACAACTATTATTATTATTATATTAATGACAACAACAACAACAACAATAATAACAATAATAATAAAATATTCCAATAGTTATAACGTCAGAATATACTCAATTGCGATCAATCATAAATTATTCACAATTAACATTACAATTCATGTTATTTTACCAGGATTATTCCTGTGTGTTCTTCATCCACCCAGACCCCACCCTCCTCTTCTTCATCTCTTCCAGCACTGACCCTTGCTCTTGAGTGGTTGACCTTATGTATTTAGGCCCGTCTCCCTCTCACTCCCTCGTTACATTTTTCACCTCTGCACCTGTCTTACTCTTATTTACAGACAGGTATTTTCTCTCCTGCTGCTCTCGACCTTCCTCTCTCCCGTTGACCTCCACCTCTCCTCCCCCTGCTGCCTCTAAAAGTGATGCTCTAAAAGACATTTGTGTGTGTTGCGACCTTTGGCGTACCACAGCACTTTGTTCTTGGCAGGAATGTTTCGTGTGACTTTCTATAAATAACATCATCATTAAAAAATCACTAAAGAAAGCGTGCACAGCGTCTACATGACTTAATTATGATCACAGTTAGAGCAGATCGGCCTCGGGGTGATTTAACATTATCATATGTGTGGCTTCCTTGTATTCATGCCACTTAAAAACTGCTGATTTGACAGGGAATAAATATTCACTGAAAAACACTCTGCATAATTTATATCTTTAAATAATGGATCGTCTAAACATTTGCCACCTTAGACTCCGGGCTGGGCAAAAGTTTTAGGCAAGTGCACACATGCACTACGACACTTTAGTGCGGTCATTTTTGGAGTATTTGAGAATCAAAAGAGCATTCTAAACAACAGACACATTCAGAAAACACGGATTGTTTCATGTATTCAAGAAATGGATCAGGTTGCAGAAAGACGAGCCTCATCCTGCAGGACAGCCAGGCCACTGGAGCTGTTCATCCAG
This sequence comes from Cynoglossus semilaevis, assembly GCF_000523025.1. NCBI lineage: Eukaryota > Metazoa > Chordata > Actinopteri > Pleuronectiformes > Cynoglossidae > Cynoglossus > Cynoglossus semilaevis. The sequence continues at coordinate 13,041,519 of NC_024315.1, forward strand.
GACAGAAAAGTCGTTTACTGGTTACAGGGAGGCAGACCGAGCTGTGACAGTTCCTAAAACATTTCCACAGTACATATTCTGTAAAATAATAATAATTATGTGCAATTAATCAACCATTTTTAATGTGTAAACTGTGATAATTATATGTATGAAGGTATTATTATATTAATAATATTGCTATTAATATTTCATAATAATGAAATATTAATAGCAATGAAATATTCTGATAAAACAAGCATTAAATAACTTTTTTTTAAGTACAAAAAAAACCCAAAACACACAGATCTCAGAAAGTGAACGGCTAGTACAGGTTCATCTGTGAAGATTCTCCTCGCAAGACCATGCATCTTGCTGTTATTACATCTGGTTCATGTCACTTATAAACAGTGCAGTGATGTTAGTTACAACATCATGAAATAAAAATGTGTCCTTTGTTTTAATGATGTGTTCCTCTGCCGCAATGCTGCCCTCTGTCTGCAATTTCTAATTATTTTCATTTCTTTTGACTTGAAAGAAAAATAAGAAGCTCATGTTCCGTAACAGTTGCTGGGGTTCAACGTCGCAGGCTGGTTTTGATGATGACTCAGTGACAGGAGGAAGAACTACTGTGGTCTAACATTAGCATGTTTGAGCTGTTTCATCCTCAGATGCTGTTGTGTTTGTTTCCTTCCGCATATTTCCAGAGAAGAGAGAAGAAAGGCCCGAACACAGTGTTGAGTGTGAGCTTGTTATCCCTGTTAAACAGCTGCTTCACACACACACACTCACACACACACACACACACACACACACACACCCCCCCTCTCTACCCCGACGCTTGTTTTCCTCTTCCCATATCAAAAGGCTGCAGAGAATAGAGCTTTATGAGCAAATTGCATTACGCTGCATAATTACCAGACATTATGCAGCATCATTTGTCATCCGCCGCTAAAAAGCTCATCAGACAAATGTTTGGTCTCTGACTTGTTCCTTCATTTGTAATCATGTGGAGTTTCCTTTCAGAAATGAAACACGGTCTGTCCAGTCGGTTGTTCTAGAATTCTCTTCCCTTTTATTTATCTATTTTATTACATTTGCTTTTTTAAAGATTTGAAAAAAAAAAAAAAATCCTCCCTGAATCGTTCGTGCGGGAAAACAGTCTCATATTAGGTACTGAAAAAAAAAATCAAGTTATGATTTTAATCATAAAGTTAAATGACAGGAAAGAGGAATTTTGTTTTCAGGAAGTGCCTCCTTCCCTCCAGGGGGAGCTATACAAATGTATCCTAGGTATTTATATTTGATTTTACATTTTTGTGCTCGTTCTCTCTGTTGTGTTCATGAAATGATACATTTGTTCTTCCTAAAGAAAGTTCAGTTCTTTGTTACAAAAACAAAAAGTAAATCTGCATTCAAACCTATTTTCAGTTTTGTTTCTGCTGCCGTTGCTTCACACCGACACCTTAAGACCAATGAATGTAGAGAGGGACGATATTATTTGGAGGCGATTTGCAGGGATTGACAGAACTACATATTCTGCAGGGACTGGAATAACAGCATGTCGTTACCAACATGTCTGGGTGAGCGTGGGCGCTGCTAAATGAGGAGCCGAAGAACCAAAAAGCTCCTGCTGCTGTGGGTAAATCAGGCCCGCGCTGAACACGCTCACCAGTCTGTGGGGATGGAGGCCTGTGGGCGCACAGGCATGTGTGTATATGTGTGTATATGTGTGTATATGTGTGTATATGTGTGTATATGTGTGTGTGTTTTAAAGCTGAGACTACTTTGTCGGATTTGTGTGGATTTGTTTTTTTTAGTGTTTGAAAATCTCTGCTCTTTCAGAAATGTGAGAATCGTCTGTGTGGAACAGACTGTCACTATTCAACACTATCTGTCCTGCATCATAAAAAGTGGGTTTTTTTTTAAAACCAACTTATGCCTAAACTTTTCCCAGCTTTGTAGAAACTTGTAAATGTTTATTTATCCTCAGGATACTGCAAAAAGGGTCAGGGTAATCCAGTGTATTTATCCTCAGAATACTGCAAAAAGGGTCAGGGTAATCCACATACTCAAGCAACGAGCATTTGTGGATTATAAGACGGTAGTGAGATCTGCTATGATGTATGGTTCAGAGACCGTGTTTCTGTCCAACAGTCAGGAGGCTGAGCTGGAAGTAGAGGAGATGAAGATGCTGAGATCTTCACTGGGAGTGACGAGGAAGGACAGGATCAGAAATGATCAGATCAGAGGGACAGTTAAGGTGGAACAGTTCGGAGATGAAGTCAGAGTGAGGTGGAGATGGTTTGGACAGGAACTGAGGATATTGGAGACTGAGTTGCAAGACAGAAAAATAATAATAAGAACAGTGGAAATTAAGTAGACCAGGGTTGATCCACATGGGGTACAGATCCTGAACATTTACAGCCTTGTGCAAGTTTTGGACTTTACCTTACCTTGACCTTAGCCTTTTTGCAGCCTTTTCATATCAAATGTCGAGAACCAGAGAACATTTTCCAGTTTGTTTGGTTGATTTGGTGATTGGTGACTTTAGTCCTGAATTTAAAAGTAGCAATTCTTGACTGTTGTTTTTTTTCTCTTTCCCCTCTTGTCTGCTGCCCTGGCTGAACCGGTCTGTCCTGTGGTCCTCGACCCAGATGTTTTTTTCAGAAAGAAAATGCATGTGCCGTTTGAGGTTTAACGAGAAAGCTCTTCTTCTTCTCTACTTTTACTTTTAACACTTGCGTGGTGGGAAGTAAATATATACGCCTGCCTAACTCTTTTGCTCAGTCCCTGTAGTTCCAGACCTCTCAGATCCAAGCGCCCACATTTGCCTGCTCTAACGAGCACAGGTACCCGCACCTCCTGCTCATTCCTACCTGTCGCGGTGGATTGATTTGTGACTTTGAGGCAGAGCAGCTGTGAGCCAGGAGAGAAAGTTTCCATTCAACTCATTAAAGTTTGTGTTATCCAGTCTTTGGCAGACTGATTATCACTAAAGGAACCAGCTGCTTGTGGGATCTGGACTCCCATCACAGCTCTGTGTAATTTAACAAACTGAGTTTGTCTCTCCCATCACAAAATCACCAGATCCAGGGGGACGGAGCGGAGCACTGCGTGGTGGAGACAGTGGAGGTGTGTCTCTCCACTGAGTGGAAGTGAATGGAGATGATGTGTTCAAGGCAGCCCCACGCCTCGCCCTCTGTATCAGTCAATTAATGCACTCAGATATTAATCAGCTCCCGAAAATTGGATTGGTTCACAGAGAAGTGACTGTGTCTTGTTTCCATTAGAGAACAGCATTAGCCTCCCACTCTCTGCTCTGTTAGCATTCTGTTCAGGAATAAACTGGGATGTTAACATCCTCCCACGTCGACGCCTCTTCCTCTGGTCTAATAATTAAAAGCTGATGATGATGGAACCACTGGGATGTCCTCATGTCCATCAAATGTGAAGACGGAGCTGCTTATTGTCCACTCAACCCAAAGACCAGGTCCATAAAGACAGCACATGTGATTATACACAGCGCTAAAAAAAAATAAAAAAAATACTGTTGACCTTTATTTGCACATTGTAAAAATTAAAAAACTAACATCATATTTCTAAATAGTACAAATATAATGCAATTCAATATTAAGTATGTAATTATTATATTATATTATATTATATTATATTATATTATATTATATTATATTATATTATATTATATTATATTATATTATATTAAGAAAACCTGTGTGGCTGACCTAAGAACTGTTTTGAAAACATTAATCTCACCTGTGCCGTTGGAGCGTACAGTCCTGGGCTCAGATTTATTTGGGACTGAGTTTTAGTGTCTGATTTAAGCGCCGGCTACATCTGTTTGCGCTAATATAACCTGCAGCTTCAGGAGGATAAAACATGTTCATTACCTTTTAAAGTTCACTGGCTTTTTATCAGTGCTGTTTACAGGCCTTTAAGTGCCTTGTTAAGTTGGCCATTAATTCCGAGTGTATTGATTGGATTTGGCCGCCGACACTTGGCTTAACGTCATATTTCGGAAAACCTTCTCCTAACGCTGAAAAAAATGCCTTTATGTTAATTATTTCTGAAACGTCGGAGTCTTCTTTCTCACCTCTGAACATGAGTGATCGATAGCGTCTGATGTTCCTCTGAGCGTGATCATTATTTGTGTCACCGCTGCAATTACAGCCGCCTGGCCATCGATGCGCGGCCTCCGCTCGTCTCCAGGGTCTTACGGCGTCTTAGTTCAACCTGTGGCAGCAGATTCAGCCTTCATCCTCCGCTAATTCTACACGTTTTTCAGCAGCCAGACACCATCCCTGCTCTTTCCTCCTCAGATGTTCCAGTCAATAGCGAGTGCCGACAGCCTGTGATCCTGCTGCTCAGTGATTTTCTGTCATCCTTCCACCAGTTTGCTGGTGTCCACCCACAGTGGTAGAACAATCCAGGATGAGAACTTACAGCAACGACGGTCTGAGTGCAAGACAAAACTTTTCTAGCAGCAGCAGCAGCAGCAGCAGCAGCTGTGACAAGACAGAATAGAAAAACACAGTCACCTTCACACGGAGTTTGTTCCCGACTCAGTCAGGACCAAGTTTGAGAGAGTGTTACAACTTTTTTCCCAGCTTTTTCCTGTGCCTGCCTCTCACACATTAAAAGGTGTCACCCCCTTCCACTCCCCCTCCCCGTCCCCCTCTCTTCTCTCTCCTTCCTGTTTGCTGTCACATCATGGGCCTGACATAAATATAGACACGTCTTTAGTTTTTCATTTGCTATTTACACTCGGCTCTGCCTGGCAGGCAGATATAGTCCTGACACACGTGCACCTGAAAGTGTGACTGTGCGTGAGCGCATGTGTGTGTGTTCAGCTGTCACAACCACTGATATGAAGTCAAATGCAGAGATGAGTCGACAGCAGCCAGAACCAGGGAACCTGAATATAAAATAAAGTTTATATTTCTGTTTTCAAAAGTGATATTTGACAACTTATATTTATAATTAACAAGTAACAGATATGTTTAGTAGAATGTTCTACTCATTTTTTCTTAATCTCATCTTTTTCTTATTCTTTTTTACCATAAATCAGAATATGATTTGATATAGTTGAACTTTTTCAAATCTATGATTATTTATTTAAGATTATTTCATGTTACATAAATCTATCCATCCATCCATCCATCCA
>NC_024315.1:13046756-13102404 GCF_000523025.1 Cynoglossus semilaevis
ATCTATCTATCTATCTATCTATCTATCTATCTACCTATCTATCTATCTATCTATCTATCTATCTATCTATCTATCTATCTATCTTGATTGGTCCTGTGACCTTTCTTTGATCAGCATTAACAGGTCAGACTGATATTAACCTGGTTAACAGGTCAAGTGTGGTTCAGGGCTGTGGGAGTGGGTGGTCGTCTGTAAAAGATGTGTGCAGGTCTACTGTATCCGCCATGGTGATGGAGGAACGTTGTCTTTTATTGATTTATTCCGTCTTTGTAGTTGGAGGAAGTGTAAAGAGCTGCTAAATGCTAACAGAGCAGAGGTCTCCCTGCTCCGTCATTAAGAGCCTCTCCAGGACTCGTCTTGTCTGAGAGCAGATCCTTGTCTAACGCCAACACCCCGACACACTAACTCCACTCTAATGAGCTCTGATTGTGCTCGTCTTTACCTGATCCCTCACTCTTTGTCTCATTACACAGACAAAGCTCTTCTCCCCCTCCGTCTCTCTGTTGTTCTGCTGAGGTGCCTGTGTTTGGTTTTCTGACTCCCTCTGCGGCACAACCATCTGCTTTGACTCATTTGGATTCAGGCGGAGCGTGACCGTTGTTGCCGGGACCGCATTCAAAGCAACAACAACATATTTTCACAGTGATATCTGAGATATCCTGCTCGTGTCACAACCTCCTCTCATTCAAGTTGTGCCAGAAAAACAAACGGATAAACAAACTTTGAACCTGCAGCCAATAAGAGCTGACAGCCGCTGAGAACCTGGACAGATCTGTGGTCCATCAGTGGACCAGCATGGGGACACACACCACGGCAACTATGTATACGGCCCTTAGGGAGGAGACTTCAGATGTTGTGTCACACTCATTCATATTCATCGTCACAACAACAGACCACATGGTGGCGATGAGCCAGGGGTCGGCGCATTATAGTGACCTCATTGGACAGTAACTGTGTAATGTAAGAAAACCTGCAAAAAGAAAAAAAAAAGATTTTAACAACAAAATACAAATACAAATGCATTAATATTTAAATATATAGGCCATAGTTTGAGAGTGTTGTTAGTGCATTACAACTGTGGTACACAAAGTTTTTCTTTAGTACTTTCTAGATAGTAGACAGGCAGACTTTTACAAAAGTACAAATGAGTGAAATTTTTCAACTGTGGGAAAACTAAAAAATGTAAAAATTAACAGTGGTTTGTCTTGTCATTTAGATAGCGCTGCTCCCCTCGGGTGCATACCCTACACTGGGAAACCTCTCTTTAATCCACTGTTTAGGTCGTGTCTCTAACCAATGGTGTGTCTGTAGGTTTAGAGAATGAGGACACGGTTAGTTATTAACTCTTAACTGACCGTTGGTGTGAATGTCCAATGTGTAACCCCTGCCTTTACCTGACGACTGCTGGGATTGGCTTCTCTCATCACATGACCATTGAAGGAGATGACCTAACACGTGTACCCAGATCCTCGGACCTCTGGACCTCACATGGAGGTGCATCATGAGTTGACAAAAAAAGGCCAAATACTTCCTCATTTATTCGTTGTTGTTGTTGTTGTTGTTGTTGTGCGCTGCATCACTGAGTTCACACTGTCAGTGGTTTTACCCAGAGGGAGAAGAATTTAGATTGTTCTGTTGACAAGCAGAGGGTTCTATATGGACGTGTCAGACGATATTTCACTAACAAATGAAGTCCATCATCATCTCACCCTGCAGCCGCTTGATTAAACCTGGGGCAGAGGGGCTGAGGGGGAGGCTGAGGGCCGGGGGCCAGGGCTCTGGCATGAAGCAGCTTCTCTCTCTCAGCGAGGAGCCCACTGTTCATTCTAACCATTGAGAAGAACAATGACCTGTCTACAGTGATTGATCGGCCCCTGCTGGCAGCTGGACAACATAGTTTTACCCCCCCCACCTCCTCTGGCTCCTCCAGCCTAGTGCTGCAGGAGAGTGCTGAAGGTCAGGCCGACAGACATCATTCACTGGTGGTTGATATGAGTATTCCACACACACAGCATAACATGTTTCGGCTATAATTGAGGAGCTCGTCTGTGTGTATCCCTCACTGGACTCTCCAGTCGGGTCAGAACCACACAGTGCAGACGACCATTTATTCTAATACATGGGAGCGGTGGCGTTTGGCAGCGTGTCCCTGTTCTGGGACGCAGCGTTTTTTTCTGAGTTCATATGTGGAGATATTAGAGCAGGGCAGCAGTGTGGAGCAGAGCAGGGATTCAGGACAGCAACATGACACTGATTTGGATTCATCTCACTGTGCAGCAGCAGCAGCTTCTAGAAACAAAAGTTTGTTAAAAAAAAAAAAAAACTCTCCATCACCAAAGTCCACTGAGAAGATGTACAATCTCATCTTTCTTCTTCCGCTGCTGCGACTCATTTGTAATGTTACCATAAGTTGTTTTTTTTTTAAATGCGCTGTTTTTAATTGAGTTTTTGTGTAGACAAAAATATTAATTTAAAAATGCATTTGTTTTTCCATGGCTGTTGTGACATTACATCTAGGGAGTTATTATTTTGGGTTTAGTTCTGGGGTGGCCTGTTACCTAGTGAACAAAATATCTGGCTCGGTTCAAATCCCAACCATGGATGGACTGCGGAGAGGCACCTGAATTCCGTGCAGCCCACGGCTCCTGTATGGAGGACTGAAGGTACCAAAAAAAAAAAAAAAAGAGGAAGACTTTATTGAAGCTGTAGGACTTATTTCCGACCAAGTTATTTACCACAGAGTGACTGTTACTCCAGGACCAGGGCACAATACACAGAGAGACTGCAGCTCTGGGGCATCAAAGTTCTTTGTGGATTTCCAGTTGGTCAATTTGCAGCGTTGTTCAGAGTGTCCTTAAACCTCTTTGTTCCGTGTTCCTCTTGATGGTCCTCTCTAACACTCAACATTCTCAACATACTGTGGGTCAGCAGGTCCTTCTTCTCTGATTGGTCAAAACTGCCCCTCACCAACTCCCTTGGATGCTCACAACAGCCCTCTATTGTATTTCTCCAGGCATGCTACTTCAGACCAATGGATCACACTAGATTAGTTAGCCCCGCCCACTGACTTTGATGGGCGAGTTCGATAGATAAAATTAATTTATGATCGAATCAAAATCGTTAAATAAATAGTGAAAATATTATATATGTTTTTAACATGAAATTAATTTGTATTAATTATTGACACATTTATATATTTAATTCCAATTTTAATTAATGACACATTTAAGTGATTATTTAATTATAAAATTGATTTATTTAATGACACATGTATCTATTTAATTACTTAATTACACATTTAAATAATTATTTAACAATGTATTTATTCATTTGATGATGGCACTCTCAGTCCTCCATACTCCTGTTTATCCAGTCTTAGTCACTGGAGTGTTTCATGCAGACTTTCCTTTAACCATTTTGTTGCCCCTGGCAAAATTATGGTTTGGCGCCCTCCTTCACTCTCAATGCAATTTTAATTATTTATTTAGTTGTGAAGAATTACGTCCTTGACCCCTCCTGCAGATGGCGCCATGGGCAACAGTCTGGGCGGCATATTCCAAGAGTCAGCTCTAGTTTAATGAATGTGTATCGGAAATGTGTGTTTATTTTAGGTGTAATCACAGTACTGACCAAAAAAACTCATAAAACATACTACACACATACTACACCTCTGGTAAAAGGTACATTTATAAAAAGAGTGGATCGATATGATGCAAATTGGACATTGAGAGTCTAAGGCAGAGGTTTTCAACTGGTGGTTCGCAGCCCCAAGGTGGTCCATGGAGTCACCCCAAGGTTGTTGTTAATTGCATTGGTGGTCCCTGGATCTAAATTGGTTAAAAGACTGGTTGAAATAACATTTTTGTTCTTGGACGTCACATGGGTGTCTTATTATTAGTGGTCAAACACATTTGATTTAATTTGATTTTTAAAACCTTTAATAATGTCGCAAATATTTGATAAGATGTGAATAATTAATTACACGGCTTCTAATTAAAGCCATTAACTCTTTAATTGAGTGCCATCAGCAAGATTCATTAAGAAAAGAAAAAAAGAAAGAACGAAACAGAAGTGAAAAAAAAAATGAAACTGCCTAGATACACATCTTTGCAGACCATCCTGAGGCTTCTTATTGGTTAGTTCATTCACTCTTTAACTTTTAATTCTATAGTGTGGTCTGGGCTGTGTTCATGAATTGTTCATTGTGTAAATAATTAGCATTCATACGAAAGAAACGCCCGCACTGCAGGTAAATCTCTCAGCGCATAAACAATTCAGGAAGTGTCATTAGGCTTGGAGGAAAACAAACTTTTTTATTTGTCTTTCGGAAAATGATGACAGCTGCAGCCTCCAGACCAACCGGGCTCTTTAGGAGGAAAATGACACTGATGCACAAGCTTTTCTCAGTGCAAATGATCGATGCCTCGCACTGAAAGGACTAAATTGCCACAATTTGTTTAGATCCCAGGCAGAGAATATTTTGCATTAATAAAACATTATCCATCATTAGCCCGGAACAGTGTGTGTGCCCATGTGTGTGTGCGCGTGAGCGACTGTCCCATTTTTAGCTCACGAAGTGCCTGTGCCTCTCGGAAAAATCAAAACACATATGTCTTGTCAGCGATGATCCTCCCCAGCCTGGAGATTTGAATAAGCCTAATAAAACATGTTGGTGTGTTTAAGGCGTGTGTGTGTGTGTGAGACTGTGTGAGTGTGTGTTGTCACAAACTCTGACTGTCCTCCTTCCCTGTTGAGTGATGACGTCCCTGTGTGAAAATGATGGGATGCATTTAAAAGTCATTTATCAGTGAAATTAAACATCAGTTTTAAGTGAAACGAGGACAGTCTTTTACAGAGAGACCAGGTGGAACCAGGTGAGACACTCTGACCAGGATTGATCTGAATGAGGACTTTTTTCAATTTGGTCATCCATATATATGTTCATTAGATCCATGTTCTGCTTCCATCTCGTCATCTCAGCAGTTCATTTTTGTTATGTTTTGAACGAAAAATAGTTTTGACTGTTTTTGCCTCTGGGTTTAGTTTTAGTTTTTGCTTTTGTTTTTTAAGTCAGTTTCCGGCATCTTCTCCAGTGGTGCTATTCTTTTCATGGGTGGATTTGTATCCAATTTAAAGTCTTATCTTTAGGACTCTTCCTTTAATCCTGACACAGTCTGATTGTATGAAACCGTTGTTACTTGTACAGTTTGTTATCTTGGGTTTTTTATCTTCTGTCTTTTGTTGTTGTTGTTGTTGTTGTTGTTGTTAAACCTGTGTTAAATCTTTCTGCCTTAGTTTTTTTTTTCCTTAAGTCTTGTATAAATATACATCTGACTTGACTTGAATGAATGTTTTTTCTAGGCTGAAAGTACAACAAAGACTGGATTTAAATGTAAGAGCAGCTCCAGTCTTCCCACTTCATCACTGAGAACAACTGCTGTGTCTGTCCTGCAGCAGGACACCTTCAGTGTAGGCCGTAAAGCTCAGAGTTTCCACATGATGGTTGTTTTCTCAGCACCATGTCAGCATGTTTGTAGAAACACGGAACACTGATCTCAGTACAACACAGAAGTACCGTCCTGGTCTTTAGGAGCAGAACCAGGAGCTGAGAGTCTTTTGACCAGGTTCCTTAAGACACGGTTTAAGTTTGCAACATACTGTAAGTCAGGGAGCTTCAACAGAGGGTGCACAACCCTCCGTGGAGGGGTCATGGAATATTTGGTTGAGAAGCTCAATCTCGACATCGGTTTAATCAAAGCACTGGACCAGATGTGACGCTATAAGCTTTCTGCACACAAGGAGGTGCCATAAGTGTGAATGGATGTCTATACATTGTATGTGATGCTGTGAAGGACTGGAGAACTGTCCAGGGTGTAGCATGAAGATTGGATTTGGCTGCAGCTCCTGTCATACACTTTATCTCCCCATCTTACCATTTCTTTGAGGGTCCTTGGCTTGAAAATTTCTGAAGACCAACAGCTTCCATCATCCTGAATGAACAGAGTAAATTTCCCATGGTTATAAAACACTCCATCAAACTTCCTTAGTCTTCTTTCGACTGAGGTATTTTCAGCAACATAACAGCAAAGATCTGTCTTTGGTACATTTTTACAGACAAACAAAAATGAAAATCAAAAAGGCTTTCATTTTTTTTATAACTTCAACTAAAGTAACTGAGACTGGAATTGAAGAATCGAACGAACAGGTACAAAGTGTCAGCAGCTGCCCTTTATCTGCAGCCTTACAAATGTCTGAGGCCGAGGGTTCACAGTTCGAATGGTTCTAATAACCACGACTCTCAGGAGGTTCCAGTTGAAGCTGAATTCCTGCCTCTTGTGTATTTACTGGGCCAAACAATTCACCTGGAACATGAGTAATGACATAGGTTGATTTTTAGAGATGGTATCAGAAATGACTGCTCCCCTCTCCAGAGTGACAGCTGACAAAATTTAAAATAGTTACATCTTCCCATGGAGCACAGAGGTAAAATATTCATCCAAATGACATATTTGCAAAGACATCATCCACCCACTGTCAGAAAGGTCTCTGGAGTTTTGTATGACGAGCTCGAGCACACACTCTAATTCTTTCTGTTTTAATCTGCTGTGGAACGACGCATGTTTGCTGTGGTTACACCTGACTCTGCTGGGAATGGTTCTGCTTCTGTTTCAGCTTTTATAACCAAAGGTGTTTTAGACCTTGTTAATAGAAGTAAACCCTTGATATGAAATCACTCAGTAAACAAGGAAGTAAACCCTTGATATGAAATCACTCTCTTTACGTAAAAAAAAGAAAACAAAAACAAAAACTTTTTTGACTACACATTAGATGTCACCTCTGGCAATGTGTTTTACAGATTTGTACAAATAGGCAAATGAGCTGAAAAAAAACATCTTATAGGATTTTTAAAAAACTCTTCATCTTACAGTACAGGTTAGTGGTTTGTTTGCAGTTTATATTCCTTTAGTTTCCTTTAGTTTATATGCTATATATATCCTCTGCAAGAGACCAAGCCTTAAGTTGTTTATATTCTGGCTGTCAATAAACTTCATTTATAGTCATAGTCATTTATAGACATTCATAGTCTTTAATGAATTATATTGTTAATTAGAAATTAATTGCTAATATGTATATATAGCCTATACAGTATATGTATAGATATACATATATATTAGAAAATAATTTCTAATTAACAATATATTATATATATATATATATATTATGGGTGTACTAAATATAACAGTTATTTGCGGTATTAAGCGCTACGGTTAATTTATCGTAACGTTTCCTAATGACCAAAGTCACAAAATAATATGCCGGAACTTTGGTTAAGTGCAACTCAAACGGAACCAAAAAAAGGTTACACAACACCCATGCGTTGGCTTGTTTGTTGTTGTTTTTTTCTCGGCCCCTGCAAGTTGCAGAAAAAACCACGATGGGAAAATGGCAGAGGAAGAGTTATTCACATAGACAGCGCATTAAATCAGCCGTGTGGGAATATTTTGGCTACTGAAGAAAATAACCCGGCTTGCCAGCATTTAAAGCATTCCGGAAAAGTGCGGCGAAAGGAGGAAATACATCCAACAGGTTTCATCACCTGCGGGGAAACCACCCGACATTGTTTGCCAAAGAAAAGGTAAACACACATTAACTGGTTTGAATTACGTCTGATTTCCAGATATTACATTTTACTTTTCGTATGTAAACGTAACGTATAACGTAACGCTTTTTATAAAATTCAATTTTGTTATGTAATTATTTGATATATATTATATAACATTATTAATTTTAAATGTAATATAATATATATACTGTATATTATTGTCAAATTTGGGTATTGTACATTTTAGTTATTAGAAATTAAGGAAACTTAAAGACCTACAAGGAATGTTCGTGTGATTTTACACATTCATAGTGTTGTAAAATCAATAAATGTATACTAATTATGATATTGTAATATCCCGATAAATTCTCTGGCAATAATTTTTTATACAGAAATATGTAATTGTGATATCCCTAATTTTTACTGATGTATTATTATAAAAAAATATAATGCAGAATACAGAATTTATACCAGGCCATTAAGGGAGATGCACAGTTGTTTTATTTTATAAATACTCCATTAAAAAATTACGGCCAGTACATATTAAACACGCTGTAAACCATTCCTGAGTGACAGCATTAACTCTATAGTGAAGCTATACAAATCAAGCTGTCGTTCTTTGTGACCTGGTGAACCTGCTGATGTTCTGGACATCTGTGTTCTTCAGCTGTCATTCACAGATGCTGTGACGTGACACTCTTTGGTTCTGATGTTTCCCCACATGCAAATGAAATAGACTGTGTGACATTTAAGTGAAGGCAGGGCCTTTGCCTGTGCCTCCTCTCTGCCTGACTGTCTCCCTGACGGTGTTATCTGTGAGACTGATGCAGCCAGTCCTGGTGACATGATGGCTTGGCCATGGCTCCTGCAGAGGAACACTCTGTATCATTCACTTAGGCTCACACACCACAGCATGTGGCACAATAGTCTGCAATCTGACCTGAGTGCCAAAAAGAAGTTGTCAAGTCTGTTCAAAATTTTGGGAAAAGCCTGCTTCTAGAGGCAAATCACCGGCCCTCATGTTGTCACGTTGAGTTCTTGGGGCTTTTAGCTGAGAGCCTTTTGCACAGTTTGAGGTCGGGTCACTTGGGGTCAGAGCGACTTTGTACAAAGGGATACGATTTTATGGTACGATTGTTACCATAAATAAAAACCTTTTGCATCTGCTTGCTGTATTTCAAAGTATTAGTAATATACGTAACTTTTTACTTATAGAGTTGTTGGTGAAGGGGGTGTATTAAACAGATTTACATTTAGGTTCTATAAACTAATGTAGTCATCATAAACTGGCAAACCTACAGAGATGACAATATCAGTTGTTTGTAAAGTTCATTTGTGTTTTCACCTGGACATATCTCTGATTACAACTCGTCACTGGAACAACACATGAGCCACGAGTTCATTCATAGACTTAAATAAATGTAAAATATTGGTTTTGGAATTCTCCTTCTGCAGTAATTGGGAATTCAGTCTGTGTTATCTGGGGACGTTGTCGCTCAGCATTAAGGCAGAACTGAGAAAGTGTGTTGTTTTTTCAGTTTTCAATTTATTTCTTTATGCCTGATTTCATATTTATAGGATCCCAGCACTGTTCCTTTTTGATGGCGGTTTTACCCGAGCATATTAAAAATGGACCACTGCCACGTGTATGGACATGTGGAACTGTTAACCCCAGGGAGGGGGCTACTGACAGCTGCCTACAAACTGAGGCCTCTGTACACGTATTTAAGACAAGTCCTGCGTGAGTTGCGGGAAGTGCTGAGTGGGAGAGAGAACGGACCGACCAATGGAACGTTTTCTTTAGTTATCAACCATGCTCACAGCTCTATGAGATTTCCCATGAGGCTCAGAGCAAACAAAGCTTGCAGTGAAGCCAGTGAATGACCCTTCAGCAGAACTAGGGCTGCTGCTGCTCTTAGTACCATGGGACCTGAAACAAAACCCGGCCTGGACTTAACTGAGCCAATCAGACCCTGGGAGAGCTTAATTCAATCAACTCCTGCAGAGAGACGTCCTTCTCACTGCTCTGTAGTCTTGGATTTCCACGTGGGCATGGTTTCCCTTTAGACCTCATCATGGCTTTGAAATCAAATCATCCCCACAAACCAAGTCCCTGGATGTACTATCTGGGTGTGTGAGGACTTTAATGGCACCAAATGGGATCAGAGATTCCAGTCATTTATTGTAAGTCCATAAGTCCTTGGCTCATTGTGGAGGACTCTAAGACACGGGCTACCATAGGATCATGTCAGCAGTAAAGGATTCCTCTGAATCTATTTGATCTCATTAAAATGCTCTGTAGCATGCAGTCATGCCGCACATGGCTTCGTGCAGCTGTGGAGCTCTGACATGCGTTTGCTGCAGGGATGAGACAGACTGAGGTTGAACTGATTTAGAGAAGATGAAGAGATTTTGGAGAAAGAAAAAAAAAAGGATTTTGTTTGTTTATGTAAATCACCCATGTCTACAACGTGTTTTTAACAACTTTAATTACAACTGCTCCTGTCTGAAATGCGTTCAGCCTTATGTTTCAAACCATTGGAGATGCAGCCCAGTTAAGTCTTATTGTTGTGTAATTGGACAGTTTAGCCCGTAGAGTTTGAAATTCTGTTGCAGACCGCTCTGGTTGAGTTTTTCCATCTGTCACTGAGACTCGAAAGTGAATGTACAAAAAGACCCAGAATAAGTTGTTGTGTAAACGAACCCACGAATGTAGCCTCAGGGAGCATGATCAAGAGAAGTAATAATAATATTGATAGCTTTATTGATCCCGCGCTGGATGGGAAATTGTTAGATCTGCTACTGTAGGTTGCCCCTAGGAGGTGCCATGTATGTATTTCCTCTGGAATTTGAACCCAAAACTTTCTTGAAAAAAAAAAAAATAGAATATCTTTCAGTGTCATGATAGGCTTGGAAGCTGGAGATTCAAACCCAGGTCTTCTGCACCATTGTCAGAGGTGTAGTCCCCTGGGCTATATTGCCATAGCAGTGCCTGTGTTGTTTGAGCACTTATATTTAGTGATGCATCAATCAAGCAGCCAGTGATAGAAACCTGCCAGCTCACTTACTGCTGGTTTTGCTGATAATTTTGGGCACGTGTTCTGTTCCAGAGAACAGGAGAGAAAGGATGTAGTTATCCTGGAAGTACTTTACAATGAGTAAAGAAAACTCCAAACTCCCCTTTGGAATCGAACAGAACGACAAGCAATCAGACACTTAATACACCGTCGCCCAGCCAAACGTGCCGAGCTGATGTGACTCAGCAGTTTTTCAGAAAGCCGTGCAAGTATTTGTGTACTCGCACATTCCTAATGCTCCAACATGCCGTCATATTTGCCCTGTTGTTCGGTAGAATCATTACATATCTATTTACCAGTGGGAGGTTTATCGCTGCTTCGAACATGGTGATTTTATAGTGTGCTTTTATGACTGATGCATAGTCTGGTCTGACTGCGCTGTAGTGTGTGTGTGAGTGAGTGACTGTGTGAGGTTCCTGTACCAAAGAAAAAGACCATCCTTAGACCTTTATACCAATTCTTACTAACTTTTTTCCTTCCAAATATTCTGTTTTTTTGTTTGTAAACATGGTGCTTTTAGCTCCATTCCCCTGTCCTGTAGGTGGTGCTAGCTACTCATTTCATGCCCTTATCCCATGATTCAGATATGCCTATTGTATGTCTATTGTTTTATATAAATCTGGTCTGGAGATCCTTCATAACTTAAGTGATTGTCACCTAGATTAGAAGTTTAAGTGACTCAAGACATTTGTAATTAGCATCTAGCCTGTTTGCGGCAGTTAAGCTGTAGTGTCTTGCATAGACTTTAGCTGCAAGTTATCTGTGCACTAGTTTAGCACTTAATTTATTAGCATCTTTTGGAGGCTGTGGTAGTGTGTTTGTTTTTTTATTTTTATTTAAAACTCTTAGCTAAGCTAACACTTGCTGGCCTTTTTGTTTCAATTATTAAATACACATTGATAAACTCTATGGGAGCTTTGTAGTATACTGTATATTCTGAGCTGACCTTCAATATAAATCCTTCCATATAACATTTACTCTGCTGCACTTAAGTCTACAAAGAACATCAGTGCTCCATGTGGACCACAATGGAATATTATATTTCAACTTGGGAGTTAGCAGCGGATGAGATAATTGTTTTTGTGTAATTTTAAAGGAATTGATTTCCAATATGGACCCTGGTGCAGTCAGGAGAGCCGTTTACAAATCCACACAAAGTCTCTCCTAGTGAAAATACAATGTGTATTTGTACTAATATGTGTCATTATCTCACACAGTCACGTTTATAAAAATCCGCTCACAGCTCAACTGTCCCTTAGATAGTTCCACCCTGCAGTGCAGTTTGGAATCTCTGATGGATCTAGTACTTTCATTCCCTTCACTTTTACTTTCTTTTTTTTTTAGGATCAGTATTTTTAACTTCCCACTCCAAGCCTGACTATAGACTATATATGTTTCCCAAATGCAGCCACAGAGTGGCCCTGTCTGCAGGCCTTTAAATAAAGCCGTCGGGAAACAGTACTTCTGTCGAAGACTTGTGTCTTCCACATGTTGACATGTTTCCAAGGTGACCAGTCCGTTAGAAGACAGGTGTCTGTCTGATGGTTGGACATACAGTTGATAACTGACAGGAGTTCTGTTCTGCAAATGACGATATGGAGGAACTGCTCTGTAAAAAATGTCCTTCAGATTCAATGCAGAGACAGCAGCCTGGTGCCAGTGTGGGGGAGACAATGACTTTGGTGTCTGGCAGAAATCTCCACTACAGCCCTCACCCCTCCCACCCTCACCCACATTCCCAGTGGGACGAGACAGAATTTACATAACTAACATCTTGATTTGCTGTAAAGTGAAATTAGGGGCCTGCGTTACGTTTAATTAACTCAGTGAGGCTTCTGGTAATTAAAAAAAAGTCTTCTGTTCCCCAGTGTTCAGTAGCAGAGAGGAAGAGAGGTAGGGAGAAAGAGAGAGAGGTGGAAAGAAAGAATGATAGCTGAGTAGAAAGAGAGAGTACAGGAGAGCCAGGAAATGAGAGAGGGGGAGAGAGTGAGAGAGTGACAGTGAGATAAACAGTCAGAGAGAGAGAGATGTTGGTTTAAAAGGAATGAAAAGTAAAGATAAAGAAAAGAGGACAGTGTAAACCGGTCCCTAAAATGATCAACACAGATCATTTCCAGGTGTCTGTATGAGTGGGTGAGTGGAATAATGTCGTTTATCTGTGTCTAAAGCCCTGGGTCCCACCCTCTGATGTGGACCGGTGCAGCTGTGTGATGTGTCTCGGCTGTGATCACTTTATTCTCATCTCGTTATTCAAATCCAACAGTGAAATCGTACCCTTCTATTTTACGTCAGCCAGTTTTTAATGATTATTTTGATTTGCACATGGAAAGTTGAAAATGGAAATTCAATTAAAAAATCATATAAAAGTTTGCACGCTTGAGGGAGACGGGAAAGTTAGTGCAGCAATAAAAGATGAATGAGAAGGAGTTTAATAAGAGCAGACTGAGTGAATAAAGGTGCTGCTTTTGAAACTGTCTAAATGATACAATCACTCCGGCGGATGGATTTTACTGCAGGAGGAAAGAAAGGAGAAGGAAAAGTGATCAGGACATTATTTTTTTATTGGTCATTTTATTATACTGTAAATGATAAGAATCAGAAGGCGCATGTGTTAACGATGGGAACACGCACGGATCACTCTGCATCTGTATGAAGAACTACTCAGATACACAGTACTGGGCTGAAGTTAAAGGCAGGTGTTCACAGTACAGGGCTGCTGCTAGCCATTTCAAGGTCTGGGAGGAGCCCCGTACGCCGCCCTCGTATTGCTTTATTCATTGTTTTATTTTTCAAATCAATATATCTTAATGGAAATATTTTAGCATTATGAAATGAATTTGAGATTTCTTTTAATGAGCTGCTTGCTAGCATTGATGGATGTAGCATTTACTGCATTCTCTATATTTTTCAGTCTAGTTTTCCTCCGAATCGCGTGACCTTCCTGTACCGGGGATACAAGCCAAAAAACAAGTCCATAATCGTGACAATTGGACTTTTCCTTTAAAAATATAGATATTTTAAGATTGACCCCTTAGCTCCTCTACATTTGTGTTTAAATACTTGATGAAGAGGAGGAACACTATGTCTTATAGTAGATTAATTCTTACATTGTAGATCCTAAGAATATCTGATGCTGAAAAACGTTCTAAATGTATTTTTCTGCATGGCCACGGTGCACACGAATGTTCTTATAAAAATTACTGCATGAATTTTTAAAGAACTCAACCATAATTAAAGCACACATGGCTGCAGTCACCATTCAACCTGATGTGTCCATTTAAAAATCACTAATGAATCAGCAGCGCGGCAACCTCCTTATCTGGTACAAGCTCGGTGCGATTTAGTGCCCACACTTTATAACACTCGCGTCCTTATGATATGGTGTGATTATTAAACTTGTATCCCGGCTCCTGTGCTTTTATTTTATGCGCAGCATTAATCTTTGTTATGCATTTACCTGGAAACTGCAGAGTGACAGGAAGACGGCGTCTGTACAGCCTGGGGTTGGACCGTACAGTGTGTCTGAAAGTGGTTCCCTAATGGGAAACGTTTAGAGAATTTTAACTAAGCCATAATCCCTAAATAGATGAAATTACCTCCAAATGCTGCACGATGTTTAATTCATGAGCAATAATAGGCAGATAATACATCTGAATAAAAAAGAGAAAAGCCCCAAAACTTTAGCAACACAACACACACAGTCTTAGTCCTGCCTTTGTCTGACTTTGTTTTCAGTGATATTTAAAAATGTTCCTTATAATCCTGGCTTTAAATAATTAAATTACTTTGTCTGGAAATAAGACAAAAAAACTTTTCTGCCATTGATAAATTGTGTTAAAACTATCGATTTAATCTCAGCTTTCTCAAATCTTTCATATTTGGTGTAAACACTGCCCTTTAGGTGGCACTAATGTACCAAAATGTAATTGTCAGCCAGAAGAACACAATAGGGAGAATGTGATTGGGTGAAAGTTCTTCACATTTAATTTGACTTTTATTACAGTGTCAAATATTTGATAAAATGTATTGAAACAGGATTCTTAGCCTCTTGAATTATTTTTTGGTTGTGTCCCAACACTAAGGTGTGTTTTATTTGTCTTCCTTTATGGTCTTTAGAGTTCTGTTCCTCTGACTTCATGCACCTTCAGAAAAACTCCAGGCTGATGTTGGCTGATTAGCTCAGTGCTGCAAAAAGGGAAAACCCAGCTCAGCTGTGTTCATTTTGCGTCATTTCTTTTATGCTTACACTTGCAATTTCTGTTCCAAGCATCACCTAAAAATCCCAGGCTCACCATAAAATGGGCCACATAAGGAAAATGTACAGTGTATTAGACGCTTGTCCTCTCCCTGGAAATGCACTCACAGTGAGTGTTCATTCAAAACCATAAAAGTCCACTCACACACATACACACGCACACACAGCTGCCGACGTTGCACTGTGGTGAGTTCAGAACTGTTTGATACTTAAGAGTCCATCTGTTAATTGCAGTTGATTTTTATGTTTGATTTGATAAATGTTCTTCGCACCAAACCAGTTGTTTGCAGTGTGGCATTTATAATAAACGAGACGTGAACACACAGATTTAAAAAGTGTCACCAACGAAGACGCAGCAGTTTTATTGTTTCACCAACACTTTAAGTCACAAAACGACCTTTTCAGGTGAGACGGCACATGTATTTGTTCTTTGTCTGTGGCGGAGTTATCTTAGGGCTTTTATTGTGAAAGGACACAGTGTTTCTTGCGCCAGTCTCATGGCTACTGCTGCGTTTTTCAAACACAACAGAAAATGTACTTTTAATCCAAAGCAACTTTCAAGTGGGGGTAGTGTCATTAGGTGGTCCCTCTGGGAATCAAACCCAGGACTCTCTGCTCGCTAGGTAGGCATGCTAACACAACTATGGAACCACAGAAAAATATAAAATATTATTGAATGCCTGCCTTACCGCCTCCCCCCAACCAATAACAATAGTTCTGTGTACCTTAGGAGAGCCCACCCCCCATTTTGAGAACTATTGGATTAGCCGGATTCACAGCAGTTTTTCGGCCTTGTTGCCTTTGTTTCTCTGTCATTTTTATCGTATAATGGACCAGGAGGGGTGAGGTGTGAACCTCAAAGAGGCCCCCAGTCCCTAGTTTGAGAAACACCTAATTACACCACCAGTTTGTTTCCTGGATTTACCTTTTAGAAAAGTCGGTCATGCTGCTGATGTTGTTTTGGTTTTTTTTTGGCTACAACATATTTAACCCTGGTTTGGCCATAATCAATCACATCTGCTGCTGCAGCAGCTTTGAGAAAGATTCAAAGCTAATGCCGACACCCCCCTCCAACCCTCAACCTCACCACCACCTTCACCCCTCCCTCCCTGACAGCATCCTAATCAGATTCACCACCTGTTTGTCCCTGTGCGGGGACATTTGTCACTGCAGGGACACTTGATCATGTGTCGTCTGCTCAGTCTCTCATTTTTCTGACAAAATTATGGAAATAGTTGGAGACGACTCCAGGGCATTAGATTTGTGCTGGTGTACGTGTGTGTGTGTGTGTGTGTGTGTGTGTTTTACTGCTCCCAGAATCATTTATATCATTAGGACAGTGATAAAAATCCGGTCTCATTCACAGTCGTGCTCTACTCTACCGTTTGTTTGTAAAAGAGAGACGACTCCGTGACCGTGAACAAGCAGATTTTTTTTTCATCAGCATTTCATCTGTTTTCACCTTCATTGGTCAGTCAGACGTCGGTGTTCTGATCAAAAACATTCCAACATGTTCTGCTTAACAGTCATTGTTTTTACTGAGGATAAAGTGCATTTTCAAATTACTAAAAAGGTCACAAAATGACCTATTAAAGAAGTGTTTGTTAGTTTCATAAAATAGGAGTTTTTTTAATTCAAAAAAAAGAAAAGAAAAAATTAATTTATTCATTAAATTTTCTGTTTGTATTTTAAATTCGCCTATAAATTCTCAAGTAAGAACTCTTTTGTGGTGTGTTACAATCAAATATTTTCTGTTCAAAGTTTTAGGGTTAGGGTTATATTTTATATAATATTTTTTTCTGATTCTAATTCTGGTGACGATGACTGCATGGTTAAAAAAAGATGTTTTGTTGAGTTTAAGGTCTTGGTGAAAATTACTTTTAAAAAAAATATTTTAAGTAAGCAAGTAAATATTTTAAAAATATGTTTAAAATATTTACTTACGTGGTTATTGATGTATATAGTTTATAATATAGTTTGACTGAAATAAGTTTTGTGTTGGTTTTTGTTTGTATATGATTTTGTCAAATTCATTTTTCTTCTAAAATAACTAAAAGCAAGTGACCTTTACCAACGATGTGCAGACACTGACAAAAAAGACGATTTAAAGTCAGTGCTTTAACAGCGCGTCAGTACCGATGCAGCATGTCTCTTATTTCTCTGCATAAATATTTTAAAATGTTGTGAATGGAGTGAATATTTAGTTTTTTTCCTTTGAATTCAGAGAAGAAAACAGAGGACAGAGACGGGCAAAATGTTTATTGCTTTTGAGTTGCAGAGTCCTTGTCCATCCCAGGGGTGTCAGCAGTGGGGGGAGACGGACGGGCTCCAAATTGTTCTGGAAAAAGAAAAACAGCCCATGTGAAATGCTTTGTCAGTGCCAACGCGCTGTGAAAATTGAAGCGAAGTGAATGTGTCTGAACTTAGACAGATGAGATATCAAATTGGCAGGTGGGAGTGTGATAATCAGGGAATTGGAGAGAGAAAATTGCATCAGAAGGGAATCATAAGCCTGGCCAGAAGTGAGGATTTGCTGATCCCTGACCTTCTGTTTCAGAGCAGAGGATTTTAAGTAATGAGATCTATGCAGTGAAACCACCCGGATCAGTTCAGAGCTGAAGATGCGAGCAGGCAGAGGAGAGCGAGGAGAACGTCTGCAGCCAATGGATTTAAGGGCATGTTCAGGAATGGACGGCCGCCGTGAAGTGAAGAAGGATGCTGCAGGTTAAAGATGGAGGAGGAGGAGCGACATCTGGGTGTAGCAGACAGCCCTGGTGTGAGGAGCAGAAGCTGCTGCCACAGGAAGACCGTTTCGGTCGGTGAAAGTCTGTGGAGAACTGATTCAGAATGAAGCTGCAGGAACAGCTCAGCTCTTTCTTCTTCGTCTTTTACTTTTCTGCAGCTATCAGAAACACCACAGTCTAGTGAAGGCGAAGTTGTTGTGAAGTAGACATCTTTACTGAAATTAATTAATAATTATTACAGCCTGGCAACAGGCTTAAAATGTTTGAGATTTAATTTTTTAATTGGGGCAAAATTAAATGATGATTTCATAAGAAGCATACCCCCCCGGCCTGCCTGAAGGGGGAGTAAAGTGCAGCTTTTGCTTCTGTTTTACTGATGGGTTAAAAGTAGTTGGACAAATGTAGCACTGTGATTTGCCTTGCGGCGCCCTTCCTGCAATAGCTCCCCCTATGGAAGTCTCTGATCTAATGTAACAAGATAGTTTTGTCTAAAGCAAATGAACATGTAAAGATTATCATTTCATTTATTTTAATTCCTTCAGCTCAGGCAAAGAGAAACATTTATAACACAACTGTAATTAAATAAAAAAAAAACAAGGTTGATTCGTCACCAAGTTAGTGGTTTAGTGGTTATACCATTTGACCTCAGACAAAAGGTCAGCTATTTGTGTCCCGGCTCATTCAGATTGACATTATCTTTAGTCAACCCACCATGGTGGACCGTCTTAACAGGTCGTCATGAACTGAAGCCAACAGAAGGTTCATCTTAACAGGTCATGAACTGAAGCCAACAGAAGGTTCTATGGGATCTCCCATTAGCTCACATTTCTTATTTCGTGTCATTTCACTGACACAGACGTCAGTGAGTAACGACAGACACAATAGGATACGACACTGACTGTAGACTATTAAGTCAGCCTCCTACATCATGTCTACAGGCTGTCGGGCCGGAGTTAAACAGCAGCAGATGTACAATGACAAATCCTCTCCAGTCACTCTGCAGAAAGTCGGCGTCTTTATTTATTTAATGCAGGTCATCAGTCAAAGTAATTAGGCTAATTGGACTAATTTGGTGTGTTATCTTTCTCTCGCAGCTTGTTTGTGGCTCAGCAGTGCATTGTTTAACTCCGAGCTTCACGTCGGTGACTTTCAGTAGGTTCCGAGCTCGTTCAATCCAAACGCTTGAATGAGAGTTTGTCTCAAACACATTAGGCTCGGTTACTGATGTGACTCGTGCGATTGTGATAAAATTCACACCTAATTATGTCAACACATTAGAGGTGATAAATGCAGCATTAGTAATGTCGAGAAAAAAATTAAATAAATAAATATAAGAGGAATCTTGGAGAAGTTGTGCAGATCATTTTGTTGCTCGAATCATCGGTGATTGGAACCTGACGTGGCGCCGTCTGGTCAGCACACCTTTTGTCACTTTTGCAGCCAATCATTTTGCACTTGTCAGTGTTTCCCACAGGATTTCAGTGGACTGTGGCCGTTGGGGGGAAGAAGTCGTAGCACAACGGTCGCCACTGCTCTAAAACGAAAGTCTTCCCTTAAACTTTCTTCAAATGCCATCCTGCTGTCGACAGATGTGTGGAAAGCTGCAGACAGTGCAGCGCCACCTGTGTGTGAATGCGTACTTGTTGCTCGCTGGCTTAAGAGTGAGTGAGTATAGCTGCGGGATGGGCGGCCTGACATGGATTGGAGATGGTGGAATACTGTTACTGTTAATGGGAAACACGTCAGAAAACAGGAATGAAAATTAGCTGTTTAGTGTTTACCCCCTGGTCTGTGTTCGCCCTGAGCCCCTAAATCTCTGAATCCCACCAGTTGAGAACAGATGAGTTAGCGGAAGAGATGTTTTAGTCTTGTTTCTTCTTTTAAGAAAGGCTTTATGTAATAGTCAATAGTACTTTTTTCTTTCTAAAGTGTAGTTGAAACCAGCCTGAGGCCCAGAGACTGGCACCCAAGAAACACAAAGAAGCAAAGAAATAGATTTTTTTACTAACCACAAAAAAAAGATCATCAATCTATATTAGGTTTTTCACCAAAATAACCATACGATAAAATCTGCCATGATACTGCAACAAAGTCTGCATGTGGTGAAGTGTTCCATCTGCTGCTCCCTGCAGTCAGCAGGTGCTGATCCACTTCTGCTTCCGCCTAAAGTCCAGAAAGTACAACTTCAAGGAGATGCGTTGTTTTGAAATCCTCAGTTTGGATTTACCTCAGCTGAGAGCAGAGCAGCAGATCAGCTGCCGCTGTGTCTCATTGATTTTTCTCTCACAAACTTTAGCTGTGGTACAAAGACACCTCACAGGGTGAAGTTTGAAGTGGGATAAAGGTAGATGAGAATGAGTGACTTACAGCAGTGTCAGTGTCAACTTGTCAAAATAAAACTCTCGGCAAAAGTCTGTTTTTTTTTTTACTTACTGGTTTTAATAAACAGGCAGAGCACAGGTGGGCCGGGACATGGAGTCTAATTATATTTTAGATAATGGGTTTTCAAAGTCTAACATCATAGGAGCCAGGGACATGCAGAAGAATAAAAATAAAAATATCAGGTTTATCATTAAAATAAACCCAAAAAAACACCGTTTCATTTTTCCATGAAAACTCAAAATGCACTCATTGAAATCTTCAGCCTTAGAATTGAATTTTTTGTTAAGTATGCTTTACTGATTTTTGCCAATTTCCATCAATCGACAACAGGAGTGTACAGAACATCAGGTGCCATTCGGCTTTCTGATTGCTTCCTCTAACTCTAACACTTCCGATTTGCAAAGGTCAGCTGCTGAGTCACCGTTAATGAGCGGACATTAAGGGACGTCTCTCTGTGAGTCACCATTAATGAGCGGACATTAAGGGACGTCTCGAAGGTTATCTCAAGGCTTAACGTTTAGCTCTGTCGCCAGTGACCTTGTGGAAACTTTGGAAACAAAGACGCTGCCCTGTGGTGCTGAGTGCTGCCTTCAGGACTGTAGGACTCTTGTAAGATGACCTACAGAAGTTGAACTTTCCTCCCCTCCGGAATCTGAGTTTGAATAGAAGGCTTTAATAGAACATGCAGAAAAAAGTTGATCAGCCAGCGGACAGAATGGAGGCTACATGTGTGAAGAGAAAGTGCAGGAGATGCAGCGCCACGCTGTGAAGATTGAGTGCAGACTGCAGGTCAGAGAGTGGACGTGTTCACAGAGTGTGAATACAAAGGAAGGAAAGAAAAGAACGCTGACCATTACCACCATCAAGACCTGAGCCCGTAATTTAGAATGCGTTCATGTCCAACGTGTCTGTGAAGATACAGAACCTACACTTATGGTTTTCTTGTGACGGCGCCTCCTGCTGTCTCCACCTCCCTCCTGCTTTATTCTACCCTGAAATCCGAGTCTTAACATGTTTGATTAATGTAGGTAATTATTTTCATCTAAAGCAGCACTGAGCAACATTTTCTCTCGAGAGTTAAACGTGACTGAGACTGAACATAGGGTGAATTTATATAGTTTAGTCAGAGATTAGTTACCGAGCCACAGGGAGGCGTCAGTGTTTTGGAATTTTTTCTTTTAGACTTTTAGTTTTAACTTCTAAAAGCCATTTAGGAATGCTGTTTGTAGAAACTTCACTAAGTCTTATCTCCACATTTGCTTGCTGGTTACACATGGGGTCATCCCTGAGTTTGACCTTGATGACCTCTACAGAATATTGTCCGACATAGAAGCAGTCTGTCGCAAACATTTTGTGATGTCTGTCCTGGATGACCTTGTTGTTATGGGACGGTAGACAACCAATCAGCATCCTTCAGCCATGTGGTGCTGCAGCAGTGGTATGCGGCAGTTGCACAATTCATTGTTCAAACAGGATGAACGTTCATGTAAAGAAAATTAGTTTTTAGTATAAAAACGTGTTTTTTAGTTCAACATTTTCATTGGTTGTTATAGCTGCTTTTCATTCGCTGGGGTTTTTTCTGTCTGTTTCCTTTGCTCGGTCTTTACTTTGACAGAGGAGCAAAGGAAGTCCATTGTTAGGATCGATAAAACACGTCTGACTGAATATGTTATTACATCAGTTCTAACATTTATGGATCTGCCCTGTGTCCATTTTCGTTCGACCAGTGTCAGGGCTCCTTAACCCCTCCCACCATTTTTTTAACTGTCTTTTTCTTTCACTCCAGCTGCTGGAGTGATGGCTGGTTCAGTTTAAGTTCAGCTAATGGTGCACAGTGGAGAGGATAAACGGTGGAAGATTGACATCATTCATATTTGCTGGGGGGCATCAGCTCGGTACCACGTCAGGTTTATGACAATTTTTTTCCACTTTTTGGGAAGGTATCCGAATTTTCTGGGTGTTACTGCAGCAACGATGAAGACATCAGCAAAATAAAAATGGAAAAAAATGAACGCTCAAAAGTGTGGAAGAGACAGTTTTTAACTTTATATGTACATTTGGAGACACTCAAATGTATACATTATTTATCCAACCAGTCCTGAGCAGAAAATATAGAAGGAATTACAAAACAAAATATTTAATGTATTTGTTTGGTTAGCTGTGACATAGCTAACTAGTATGGCTAGCTGTGACAGAATGATATCAAAAGATTTACTGACAGGAAACAGGAAATTTTACAAAGTAGATAATCGTTGCTCCATTGTTTAGACATGGCCAGGATTAGATAAAGTATATTTATAAGATTAATATGGCTCAAAGTAAATATATATATTTAATGTGAGGAAAGTAAATATATCTGGATGAAAAGGTCAACTACCTTAATTTACAACAGTGCACTGTCTTTTATCTAAAAAAAGTAAATCATGTAGAATTCACCAATATATTCATAATGTTTACTATCAAGGTCACATAAACTAATTATTTTTTATAGTCAGAAAAAAAAACATAGATTTGCTTAGGTGATGATACAAACACTCATTATTCTCATGGACAAAGGTTCAATGTGTCAAGAGTGTTCACAGCAAACGATGTTTCTTGATTGCTGTTTGCGGCATGAAACCAAAGCACAGATGAAACAACGTTTGAACGCACCACACTCTTTTGTGCTCACGGCTGGTTGTTTACCGTTTCCTTTCATTATTCCACCTAATTCTGTTTCTGTCTTTCTTCCTATTGATTTTAAATCTAATTTAGTAAATGATGTAGGAAGAGAAACAAACAAAAGTTTGATTAATTAATGTAGCTCCTTTATCAGGTAGCAGGATAATAGCCCAGATGAATAAATAATTGTTTTTGTATTCAGTATTAAAGTTGTATTCATTTTTTAAATCAGCCAACTTTGATTAAACGGCCGCTACATAAACCACAAGACCACAGGCTGCCATCAGTTCCTGCTACCTCAGCCACTTACTCTGCTGCTCACGGTCGATCGAGCAGGTGATTGAGCAGAGTTTCTGTCGACTGATCAGTTCCAGAGGACTGAAATCTGGATTAAAACTAGGATTGGGAAACAGATGTAAACGGTCTTTGTGGTGTCTGGTTTTCCATGAAGGCCTTTAAAGGCCCAAGGGCTGTTTGTTTGCCATAAATAACCAGAATCTTCCTTTGACGTGATTCTCCTGCGATTGAATGAGTGTGTGTGTTAATGATGCAGTCTCAGTTTGAGTGGTGACAGGACAGTGCTACAGTGGTATCATCACATCTATCACGACAGCCCTAAGGCCAAACTTTTTTCCCCTCCACTGCCTCTGGCTCATTGTGCTCTTAGCCTCTATCTGCTGCTTGTCACTGACTGGACTCCCCGTGGTTCACTGTCCACTGTCTTCGGTGGAGCAGACAGAAGCTGAGCTCTTCTTTCTCACCCACAGGAGGCCAAAGTTAGTGGCTTCATGTCCAATACACCCACAGCAGAGTAGAAGGTTCACATACAGTAGAAAACTCCTGTTGTGAGTGGCTTTGACGAGAGGAAGTGGAAAAAAAATTGGAAAAAAAAAGTTGTAACACAGGTTATTGTTAGCTTTATTCTAACAGGGGTTCACAACCGCACAAGGCTACTGGGACTATTGAAAAATGTAATAAAGCTGATTTGATCTTTGGATCATTCCCTGTTTTTGCAAATGTTGCTAATAAAGGCATGACTAAATAACCCTGTGTATTATTAGATTCACCTAAATGTGAAAAAAAACCAACAAGTTACACCTTTGTTGGGTAGTATAAAAATGTTAAAAGATAAATGTTAAATGCTATATTTCTAGAAAAAAAACAGGTTTCTTTTCATCTCTGTTGATGTTAGATTAATTTAACTTTAAATTTAGATGTACACGTGGCTTTCAATAGATTTTACCCAGTGGTGAACTGTCCATGGTGCTGAAGTCAGCCGGGCGCCTGGTGGGCCTGGAGAGGATGAAGCAGTAGTAGTAGATGGATGCATGAATGAATGTATCAGTAAACTAATTATTTGATGGATTAATTAATGAATTAATTTAATTTTAACAACTTTTTCCCATATAAGTTATCCACACTGAATGAAGGGTGTAATCCTTGGTAAAAACAGCCACAGGCAGAAGCTTTGTCTGTGATTTGTTGATTATTCCAGGGTCAGGACGCCGTCTGTCGTCTGCCCATGAATATGAAGCTGTAGAGAAGAATGTCTGATTCCTAGATCTCAGGGGATTTTGGGACTTGATCATCTCATTACTGTGGTGTCGAGTCTGGGTCGTGAGTTGAATGATTACAGCTCATATTCCTGTGGAACATTTTAGTCTTTGAAAAAAGAAAGAAAGAAAGAAAAACCTTCACATCTACCATTCCTGTTTGTCTTTGGTCTTTATGATCTGTTAAAGTTTCCTGTTTCACTTTAATGTCTTTTCATGTGAGCTATAAAAGATTCACACACATTAATGGTGTGTATGATGTAAAAGGAGTTTAGATCCTGAGTAGAGTCAAAGATGTTACAGAACAAAGAGGAGCAGGAGCAGCTCCGCTCTGTTGTCTGTTTGACTGCAGCTAGACCGAACATTTCTGAGAGACCGTCTCTGCTTTGTCCTCACCTTTAATCAAATGTAAATGATGACAGTGGAGAATCTGTGCCGCAGAATCGTCAGAACAAAGCCCGAGAAGACAGAAACATTAGCACTTGTTAGTTACCACCATCGCTCCTCTCTCAGGCAGCTCCTACAGGGATTTGGTTTTAATCCAACCACACTTTAGGCTTCAGATTTCTAATCCTCACAGCATCAGAGCTGGATGAAACGAAGTAAAATCACTCAGGCTGTACTCCCTTCTGAGACACTTATCATTACTATTTTTTCACTGTGGGAGGTGAAAGTTGTTGTTAACGCATTTAAACACTTAGAGATGTCCAGTGTGAAAATAAATGAGTTAATCTGCTACAAACTAATGTCTGAAGAGGACGTTAGAACGTCTGAAGTGGAATAGCGTCGTTAACCTTTAAAGTCTAACCATTATGTAAGATTAAATCCAGTGCACAAAGCAACTTCCAGTCAATTTGTAGAAAATGTTGGCATGCATGTAGTAAATACAACAGCTCAACTAAACGGCAGAACCACAAATGTATACTTTACCTAACTGCACTAATAATATAAATGCAGTGGTACCGTGTACCGTGCATTTCTCAACTACACCTTCGGTGGCGTCCTGCCTTGATAAGTTCAAGTCTTGATGACATCATCATGTCTATAGAAACCATTCATAATGTGCAGAAATGTAGTATAAGGAGTCGTTATTTCTTAGATCAGTGTTTCCCAACCGTTTTTGAGCCACGGCACGTGTGTGTGTGTGTGTGTATATATATATATATATCATAAAACGCTGCTAGGTTAAATGACAAGTATAAGAATATAAGTAAACAAAAAGTATGTGTAATGAAGTATAATAATCTTCTTGTTTAAATGACCTCATAATTTACTCAAATCTCAGTCTGTTTAGATGAAAACAACGCTAATATACTGGCAGGAATTGAAGAAAGACACTCACAAAGAGCTTTGTTCAGAGCTGTTAAGAGAGATGTTGGATGGTAGTTTAGGGATTAGTTATAGTACAGATTCCTCGAGTTTCTGACTGTGATCCCGTCATTTAAAAAAAACAACTTAAACTATATATTTCAAGAGTGTGAGTTTATGCAATCGCTTCATGTTTTACTTCCAGCAATTTTAAGGTTTTGTTCAGTCCAGTGGAAAAGTATTTCTTCTTCTTTGTAGATTCAGAAAGATGACCTTTGACACTGGGTCACAACTTGCCTCTCTGTCAGATCTAAGAACTGAAATCCACTTCCTTTAAATTGGGCTGGGCCAAAAAATTTGCCACAGCTGACGGAGCCGGGGAGACCGGTCTGAACTGGTTTTAGTCATTAACATCAGACACTTACCATTTTAACATTCAGCAATATAGTTTTTACAGTAACACACATATAGTTGAAGGTCACCGCATCATCAGTTTCACATCTTCTTCATCTTCACAGAGCAGGGGTTTTAAATCTGTCACTGGGCTGAGGGGGAGTGTTTGTCTCATATACTCTGTCTGTGTTTATGCTTTATTTATTAATTTGGAAGTGTTTGTAACGATTGGGTTATTTTCCCTCAGGCACTGAGGACTTCCTGAGGTGACCCGACCAGTTTGGTTTTTAAAGTTGAATCAGCAAGGTTATAGCTCAGCTTCTCATTCCGAGCACAGAGTGCATTATGCAGCTGGAGCGACGCTCTGTCCTGTTATCGGGGGCACGAGTGTTCCTGAATTTCTTTTCAATAATTTTGTCAGGAGTTATCTCTCCCACATGACAAGGGGATAAACAGTGATGTATGACCTGTAGGTTCATTCTCCTCACGAAAAAATCCCTGCTTACAATTTGACGAAGTTCCACACAAGGAGGTTGTGAACGTAGCCCATGGCAAAGTACACGCAAGTGTACCATGAAGGACGTACTTCTTTATATCTACTTGTGTCTGCCAGTGAATTCCTTCTTCACTTGTGTTTTAGTCTGGGAGGCCAGTGGGAGTTGAGGAACTTTTGAGAAGAATGTCAACGAAGATGAGGTTTTTCATGTCTACCTGACTTTGGAGGGATGAGGCTTTTGTTTAACTCAGCACAGTTCTGTGTGTCATGTAATTCAAACAGGATTTGAACCGGCAGACCTTCAATCACCAGTAAGGATTTAAGAATGAATTGATAAATGCATGGGGATTAGCGATTCCTTAATTTCCCTTTGGGATTAATAAATTATTTATCTATCCATTCATCTTTCCATCTATCCATCCATCCACCAGTTTAAATAAAAAATGTATCATGCCTCAAGGTGTAGGCTACGTTATCTCAAAAAGTCACTGGTCACACCTTGAGACTACACCCTCTATTACAGTAGGTGGAGGTATGCGCCTAAAAACATTGTGAAAACGTTGTTGCGACTCACTATTAAATCAAATCAGGTCCATACGTAGCCTACGTGACGTTCAGATGTCACTCAGGCTACATATTTCACATAGGATCATTTCATTTGGTCAGAATTTGTCTGAAGTTAATTTATCTTGGACAAAAAAAATCACAAATCATATCACATCGTGAGTTTAGTGTGTTGTTTCATTCCTAATCACAAGCCTAATTGAGTTGACACCAACTTGCGCCACTATTTGAGAAGTACTGTTTTGGATGATGAGCAAACAAAGGTCACATAGGTCAAATGAAACACACCCAAATGTAAGGAGCAAAAATTACAAATGATAAAATCAAACCACAAATTATTGTTGATTATTGATTCCAAAGTGATCAGTAATCAATAAGCTGGTGTTAACCTCAGAAAAAACATTTTATACCAGTTCTTATTCCACTCCTTTTCTCAGGGTCTGTCTTGCTGATCTCCATTTATTAGATCTTCTGTTTATTTGCCGTCTTCTTCAACGTCTTCTTCTGCAGTGAATCTTTCCACTCACACTGGGGGAGAATCTCTGAGCAGCAAAGTGGGTTAACAACCAGCTCGGCTCAGAGAAAGACTTCAGATCAAGGAGAGGCTGCATTTGGATTCTAACCGTGTATTATGGCTGTGTTACAAAAACAAAACAAACGGTGACAGGTGTGTGTGCGTCTGGGCATCAAAGACAAAAAACAGGTAAATGCAAAGAGTCTGGGGGAAAAAAAGCTGCAAACTCTTTGGTATTTTTTTCACACATCTAATCTCCTGCAGCCAGAAAAATAAAATGTTGTTTTCTCTTATCACATAAAACCATCTACATTTAGACAGGATTTATACAGGAGTGGAACATAGAACGTAATGAGGACTAGAATGGTAGGAATCAGAAGATGTTATCCTTCTTGACAAATGGACGGCAGATGTTACGTCAACAACGTTCACACACGTACATTTGATTCGTACATTCTTCTTCTTCGGTTCTTACACCTACTGTTAATCAAGTGTTATTTCAAAAATCAAACATTTTGCTGCCGTCTCACTGTCACAAATAACTCCTCACTCATTCACTCACTCACTCACTCACTCACTCACTCACTGACATTTACCAGGGAAAACAGGCCCAGCAGGTGGCAGTGCTGCAACCGAAATTGTTTAGATCTGCCAGTGAAGCCCTAAAAATAGCAGTTGTGCTATGACGATACTAGCATTCCGCTACTGTTTTTGAGCAAAGCTAAATCCCAGCTAATATGCTAGATGCTAGCTCATAAATAACATGCTATGTGCTAAGTGTCTTCGATGACCCAGTTTACATAAGATAAGATTTATATGGGTACTTAGCACCACCTACATACAGGTTTAAGGAATGCAGGTATGTGCACAATGCTGTCAAAACACCTAATTTTTTTTTTTTAATTTTTTCACGTTTTATTTTTGCTAATTTAAATGTTTGGAATATTACCGAATCCCAGTAATTTTAATTCATGGAGGGTGGTTTATATATAATCCTAGTTTTTCTCTTTCACAGTGAAGGGGGGAGGAAGCCCCTTCCCTCTGAGCAGCTGACAGAGCTGTGATTGATTCTGAAGCAGATAAAGATATATTACATTCAGATATGTGACGGGAAAAGCCTGCCTCCGTGCCATGATTCACTTTTATATAAGAGGAATCAGTGCCGGCGCTGGTTCTTCCACAGGAAGATGTGACAGCTTTAATCCAGGGAGGCAGCAGTGTTCCTCGCTCCCTGAGCCCCCAGTGAGTCGACACTGAGCCCTGTGGAAATGTTGGCAGGTGAAACTTGTTTACACATCACACGCAAACCTGTGTGTGCCGTGTTGGCATGTGCGTGTGCATGCGTGTGTGTGTTTTTTGTTTGTGTGTGCGCGAGACGTGTTCTTTTCTCATTACAGAATGAGTTTATTTATCAGGGGAGAACAGCTAAACATGCAACAGACGGTTTGAAATTGATACAGTGTTTAGCAGAGGACGCTCTAACAGCAGATCTGTTTAAAATAAAGACGGATGTTATCTTTAGTGTTGGAAAGCAATAAAAATAATTGCAATAATTAGAGCCTTTGTGGTTAAATTAATATTAAACACATTATTTAAATCATTGTCAATATTTTCAACAACATAGAAGTAATTTTGTTGAAATTCACTGAATGAACTAGTGAAAAGATTTACATGTGGTGTTAAAAAAAACAAAAAAAAATTTTTTAGATATTTTTGATCCCTTTTGCCTCTGTACATTACATATGTAACTTATTACGTAATCTATATACCAGGGCCGTTGTAGCTAACGTAAGCTTTGTTGTGTGTACCAGGACTGTTGTAGCTTATGTTAGCCTTACTGTCTGTACTAGGACCTTTGTAGCTGATGTTAGCTTTGGCGCCTGTACCACAACCGTTGTAGTTAATGTTAGCTCGGGTGTCTCTACCAGGACCGTTGCAGCTAACGTTAGCCTAGCCTAGTGTCTGTACAGGTTTTACAAGAGGTCATAGTTTAAACAACCTGTATAAGCGTTACCACCGCCACCTACAGGCTGAATTGTGTAGGTGTACCAAAAAGTAGAAAATCTGGAAAGTTTTGATTTAAGGTCTCGTTTTGTCAGTAAATTATTATTAAGATTTAAAACCTTTAACTCCTGGCCCTTGCTGTTGTTTTATTGTAAATATTGATGACACACACACACACACAGGGTAGATTATCTTCCAGAAATAAGAAGTTCAATAACAAATCCAAACATCGCACTCCATAGTATATAAAGCAGGCAACATTAAATTAGTTCCAGCATCATTTATACAGCATTAAAGGAAGTTGAATTTGTTTTTTTGTTTATTTGCACCATCACGTTCTCCCTCTTAAAATAAAACGATCCAAAAATGATCTCCCCGGAGGACTCTGTCTTCATGTGATTATGAAAAAAGTAGATCTGAAAAAAAAAAACCCCACAACAAATCAGTCCTAAAGCCCTGCAGAACATGATCCCAGCAGTTTTTTTTTTTTAGCTTTAAAGTCTTTGTTTTGTTTCACATTTATTTATTGTGTCTTTTCTCGCCCCTGGGAGCGATAACTGCTGTTTGTTTGCCAATGTTTGAAAATTTGAATCTACAATGATATTTGCTCCCCTTCATCCAAGGACAATTAGTAAACAGTACAGTGAGATAACAGAGTCTGCCGGCAGCAAAGGCATGTGAATGAGTCCAAAATAAAACAGGGATGGAGTTTTTTACTTTAGTCTTTTTACTCACACACACACAGTTGTTCTCCATCTCCACATGCAGCTCAGGCTTCAGTTCACTCAGGAAACCCAATGATGGCTTTATGTAGCTCGACACTTCCTGAGAGACGGGAGCGTATTATGAGCTCTGATGTTGTAGAAGTTGTTCACAGGTAGCTGAACAGTCTGAACAGATCAGAGATCAGCTGAGCGTGAATCTGAGTTTGTCGGTACTACAGGCCAGATGGACATTTCCACAGGAAATATCGCAGCTCCAGATTATCAGTGATGCCTGGATGATAAACAAAGAGAAAGGAAAAAAAACAACATTTTTTTTCTTACTGCGAACTGAGGTCTGTGTCAATTTGAAAACACTTGGATTTCTTGCTTCAGAGCTCAGAGAGAAAATAAGAGATTTTTACATCACAGCACAGTTTACTTCTTTCTTTACTATATCATCTACAAGGAGCATTATACTAGTACTTGAGTACATGCACGCAGTACTACACACACATTTACTATTTCCCTTTTTACTTGCAGCGTTTGTCTGTATTTTGATAAAACATTCAAGATGAGGTGAAGTTCATCGCTGTTTTAAAGACGGTCCCAGGAAGTTGTTACCGGAGGGGCCACCAACCTGTGATTTAGAAACGAGTACAGCTGTCCAGGTTCAACAGTCTGTTTAGTTCACAACCAGGATGCAGTTTGTTGTTTTTGGGGAATGATCTCCTGGTACATTGCATTTGCTTTGAATACCTGATGAAGAAAGACTGTAGTATTAGTGAGTGTACACACATCATGGTCTAAAGCACAGTGAGAGCAGGTGGCTCACTGGGAAGGAGCCTGGAACATCAGGCAGTATGTTCACGGTCAAATCTGCTCCCAACATTTATGGGTAAGGGGAGTGGGGGGAGGGAGTCGGGGGAGTGGAGGGTGCGTCAGGAAGGACATCTGTCTGTGAAACTCTGCCAGGTCACCGAGCAGACTCTCACTGTGGAGACGGACAAAACAGAATTTATATTTGCTGGTTGCATATAAAAGGTTCGACCACAGCTTATCAATGCAATGTATGGTGTTGTAGTATACTTTACATAAATTACATTTTTACCATAACATAATATTAAATGAATAAAATGTATATTTGATAAATTAATTAGATATTAGTATAAGTATACATATATAGTATAAACATATTTATACAAATGTACACATATAATGAAGTAATAATATAATAAAATGTTCTTAAATCTTTGTAGTTTCACAGTTTTACATATTTAAGTACAACATCAGTGATGATTTTTACTGTTGTAAAAACACTGGAATGGTAAATATTTTATTCCTTTTTTATCATTTTTTAATTTATCTAAATAATAATGTGTTTCCTATTGAATATTTGTTGGTGATATGGTATTTTGGTTTGTTTGTAACACAAATCACTCAGAGACTGTGTTTTGCCAGCACTGATCATGTGTGTGTGCAGAGGTTGTCCTCTCGGGCCCTGCTGGACAGGAAGCTGGCTTTGGTTCTGTTTACAGTGGGCGCCCTCCCCCCGCCCCCGCCCCACCCAGGCCTCACTGGCATGGTCATGGTTGGAACATATGCACTTCCAGTGGGAAACCATCTGACAGGGCTGCTCTCTGACGACTGCCCGCCTCGTCTCCATATGTGGCAGACAGAAGGTTGTGGGCTCTCGCACTCACACCGCTGATGCAGCCCAGTAGCCACTCTGTGCTGTAACAGACACTATGTGTCTGTTAGAAAGCTTTGGTCAGGATACTGAGGGATAGATATTAACATTTTCCTATTTAACCTCAACACCTCTTTAAACCTCCTCCTCAAACCATCTCTACAAACCTCTTCCTCACACCTCCTCCTCCAATCCACCACCACTCTCTCATCTTCTCCCTGCTCACTTCACATTTTAGCCACGTAGCTCTTCTTCTCTGGAGCGCTCTCCTGAACTAAAGTCCAACTCATAGTTCCTGATAGTAGCAGTGCGGTGGGTGTGTGCCTGTGTGTGAGTGGGTTGGTGGTTGAGTGAGCGTAAGTGGGTGAATAGTACAACCATGAAGTCGAGCTTCTTCATGTTGGAGTATGGAGCCAATATTGTAGCAGAACGATCTGCAAATGTCTAAACAGATTTACAAATGCGTAAACAAAATCTGGTGCGTGTCACTAGATTTGCAAATGTAAAAAAAAAAAAAAAATCCAGCAATGCGTACATTAATCTGTTAAACATTAGAACCCCTGGCCTTTTTGCCGCAGCTCTTCACCCATGCTGCGTCATGTGACCCCTGCCCTGGGCTGCACAGAGGTCTACATATGCACCGCCATTGTGAACGCACAACAAGTGATAATGCTGGTGGCTTTCACTCGGCGTTATCAACCCTGTGTTGCTGATGGAGCTGGATAAGTGACAGAGCAACAGTGGAGACTTGATGAAAGGCAGACAGTATCTCCGGTGAAGACTCTTCTTCCATCATCTGCTTCTTCAGCGTTGTATCCATTTCAAACACAGCTCCACTCACAGAGTAAATAGACTGTGAGTTTCCAAGCTGCTTCACTTCTTAGACGCCTGCGGCAGAAATGTGCTGTTTCTGCCTCTTGTTTTTTGCCCCGGGGGCTGCAGCTGACCCACTTTTCTTTCAAGCCCAGCTCCTTCAGGATGTTAACAGAACAGTGAATATTTACAGTGGTGTGTTCAGAATCAATCTGAGATGATTAAGCCGTGAGTCTAGGAGGGTGTTGTGTCAGGAGGGGATGTGTGTGATTGTATGCCTGATCAGATCCTTCCGTGTTCACCGGGTGACCTTTGTGTAAAGGTCACACTGTCAACTGCTAAACTTTTTGCTGCAAACTTAGAATGAGATGTTCCACCACAGTCTCTCTTCTTCTTATTATTATTCTCCTTCTTAATCTGGAGACCATTTTCTGTCGGAAGATCGGATCTGCTCTGATAATCTGAAATACATAAGATATGTATTATTATTTATTTGTATTTAATGAAAAACATTTACAAAAATGTCCTGTGTATTTTTTTATTTAAAAAAAAAATTGAACACCCTAGTGGGCAGGTTCTGGCCCCTGGGCCATATGTTTCACACCCCTGATGTCCAAATGTCAGTCATGTTGTTGAATTTGATGGTAGTTGTTTGACCTCCGTCCTGCTCAGTTCAGCATCAGCACAAACTTCAACTGTATGATGATTGTTTACCAAATGTTTTTTTTGTTTTTCGTCCTGCAGGTGATTCTGATGCTGACCAAACTGTTTGACTTCAACCTCAACAGCGTGACTGAGAGTTCATTATGGAGGTGAGCCCGTCTCTCTCACACACACACACACACACTCCTGCAGCATTCGTAAACATGTAAGAACAAATTGGTCAGAAGAGGATTGCTGGACATCTTTTACAGTCCGCTGCTTTTAAATCCGTGGTTTGAACTGCTCCCAGCTCCTCTTTTAGGTCCTCAGAATACCAACACCCACCAGGATCTCAGCACAATAATGACTAAAATGTTCAAAGCTAATAAAAGAGGCAGCAAAGGCGGTCAGAGAGAATGGACTTCTCTTGAAAGACTCAGCGCTACTGCCCTTGAATGGTTTCAATGTCTGTGGGCACCAAAGATCCCCTGCATCAAAGTGACTAATCAGCAGCACCGTGGCTGCCAGTGTTATTCAGTAAAAAAAAAAAAAAAAAACCTTGAGCAGTCTTGAACGCAGCACAGCCTTGTTCTCACTCTCAGCCATTTCTTTTGGACAGAGTTCTGACATCTTTGTGGAGGAGGGCTGTCGGGAACAAACGCTGCCGTAGTAGAACCGGAATGCAGAGATATGTGGAAAGTCATTATCAGTTTGGAATTCTGTACATACGTTTTCATTAGCGATCGCTGCAAATGAAGGCTAGCACCGTAGGCATTAACAGCTCCATCCAAGAAAGAGTATGAAAGGAGATTAAAGAATGTTGAAAGGAGCGATGACAGGCCAAGGATTTTAATTTTATCCTGGACATTACCAGAGAGTTGCCGTCTTACACTGAGAGCTGTCCAACTTCCGGCATTAACATAGGTGATTCTGATAACAAACAACATTCACTTCCTTTAAGTCCATCATAGAATTCACCTTTACCTCTGTTCATTCAGCATGAACAATCATGGTGATTTACTGAGCCGACCTCCTCAGAAAAGTGCATTAATCCATTCAGTCCACAGAGAACTGTGTGACAGAACTCTGTTTACACTTCATTTTCACACATATGAAACAACTCAGTTCCACAGTGGCGCCATTTCTCATTTGCACCTTGATGACCCAGCGATCCAAATCATTCTGAGCAGTTGTGATAAAAGCTAATGCACTGACGTCTAAGAAGGAGATTGTAGCCATATTCTGAATAAAGTCTGCTCTTATGAGACTTTACATCTCAAAATATCTGCCCCAATGAAACCTGAAAGTTATATTACTCAGCATTCAAAGGCTCTTTAGTCCTCCATCACTAGCGTTTAAATTTTTATTTTGTGACTTTAGGTTTGAAAATATTTGGATCAGATCAGTAGAACTGGAGTTCCTGGTCCTGCAGAACTATCACTGAATTTCTTCTTTATTCTCTTGTTGATTGAGGACAGCCAAGGGCAACTTTTCTTTCAGAGGAATTACTAATATTATGGGTACTGACTCCAACAGGGTACTTTTTTAAACCTTAAGTTACAACAAATGTTAAAGGGTGCAGTGTTCAGCTTTGTGGCGTTTTTCAGGGCTCCGTCTCAGATCCTTTGCTATTGTTACTCTAAATATTCACTGGGCACAATTTTTACCACACACACGGAATTACCATTCCGCAATTTGCGGATGACATACTCCTGTTCCTTTGTCTACAATTGCACTTATACAGTGGAACCTCGGTTATCGAACACCTCCCTTTCAAACAATTAAGTTTTCGAACAAAATGTGTTATCACAAATTGCTCTGGTTGTTGCACCATAACTAGGTTGCCAAACAAGCACACAATATCACGCAGGCAGCGAGTGATCACTGAGTGACTGAGTGTGTGGTGTCAGTCCTGCCTCAGCCCACACTTGGGATACACACGCTAAGAACTGTTGTCTGATCTTTCCAGTATTTCTTGTGCTGTGCTATTTGGGGTTTTTTTGTATTCCATAAATCACCATGGGACCTATAAAAGCTAGTGTGAGTGGAAAGGCAAAAAAAAAAAAGTAGGGTCGTCGATTTATACCATCATTAAGAACAAAGAAGCATAAAATAAGCTTGCCAAAGGAGTGACTGTGATCACCAAGCAAAAATCTTAGACATTAGTAGAAGTGGGGGAAAAAAGGAGTTGGCCGGTGACAGTATTTCGGAGACAATAATTTGTGAATAACGAAAATAAAATTGTCTTTCCTATTGATAGCGTTATTCAGTTGTTTTTATGTTTTTAGATTTAATTATTTCCGTTGGTTTTGTGTATGAACTTGTACTCGTTTCAGTTTTCAAACCTTTCGGTTCATGAACGGCCTTCAGGAACGAGTTAGGTTAGAAAACTGAGATTCCTCTGTATATCATTGTCTATCATTTCTACTGGACTCAAATGGCTGGATATAATTACATGTTCTAGGTCCAAATAGGGGCAAAAGGTATTTAAAAAAACAACTTTTGCAGCCAAATTTATTCCCAATAGAACTTTTTGTGACTATTGAAAGCTTGTTAGGTAAACACAAGCATCATTTTTTATGGTAATTTCTTGCATATCCTATGTATGTTCTTTGTAAATACTTGCTGGTGTTTAAAGATTTTGCTAATATTTTTATCATTTATTAAAAGAAAACTGTAGACAGAATAAGAGATAAAACCTCTGCAGAATCCCATTAAACAGTGAGGTGGATGTAAACGGATGAACTCCACGGGGTGTTGGTCCTCGGGGGAGTTCCTCTAAATTCGTATAAATTCAGAATGTAGAGGAAAAGTACGTTCATACACAGAATACTCACACTTTGAGCCTTCGTCCACAGTTAGGGCAAATCTACCACATTGTGGCTGCTGTTTACCACACGAAGAATAAAGTGAGGCTGCAGCTCAGTGTCTGCGATGGCACTGCATTACTTTTTAATGTAACCTCTATTAGTGACATTCTTTCACCTGTTATAAATCTGCTGTCCTGGGAAAACAAAGCCTTAAGTAATAGATGGATGATTAAAAGGTGCTTGTGGATGCTGGAGCAGAATGACAGGAAGACTGATGGGCGAACAGATGATAAGCATTCTGAGAGAGCTGGGAGGATAATGAGAGTGAGTGCATTGGAGAACATTAGTGTGCGATTTACAGGCGGGGAGGAAGGACAGAGCAGCAAAGTGACAGATGAGTGCGTTTTAGATTTCCAGAGCTCCACAGCTCCTTGGGGAGGTTCCGCGGGTCAACTGCCTACTGCGGCAACAGACACAAGCATGAGGCAATCTCTTGAAATACTTCAGGTAAACCTTTTATATCATGTGAC
This sequence comes from Cynoglossus semilaevis, assembly GCF_000523025.1. Classification (NCBI taxonomy): domain Eukaryota; kingdom Metazoa; phylum Chordata; class Actinopteri; order Pleuronectiformes; family Cynoglossidae; genus Cynoglossus; species Cynoglossus semilaevis. Next base: position 13,083,497 of record NC_024315.1, read on the forward strand.
TGGCACGAATCTGTCGACAGAGTCATAACTGGGCTTAGCTCTGGACAAATTTGCTCCAAGTTCTTTTTTTTTTTTTTCAAGTCATATGGAAGGAATGGTTCACAGTTAAACGGTGCTGTAAGTACTTTCTGGAAATTAACAGACCCTATATACATGTACGCATGAGTACTTCAAACTGTCGTTAATCAGACTCACGGCAGAAAATGAAACGGCTCAGTAGGAACTGAGGAAAACCGTACGCAAGAATCTGAAGTCATTATATTTGAAACTCCATCTAATAAGTAAGTTCAGACGTAATTCTAATTTAGCCCACAGGGTGTTAGATGGGAGGATCAAAGAGGGGATGGCCAGGCTTTTGGTGTCTGTGTGTGGGGGGTATATGTCAGCGTGTCCTCAGATTAGCTACACTGCTGGGGTCGACAAAAAAATCCTGCAGTTGGACGTTTGCAGATGTCCAATCAGTGAGGAACTGTTTTGAGGTTGAAGGTTTAGGTTAGTGTTAGGGTTAGAGTTATAATCAGATTATGTTATATGTTAAAGCAGGGGTTCCCTAACCCCTGGTCGGGGGACCGGTGGTAGTCCATAGGTCATTTGGTACTGGGCCGCAGTGGGACACAGTGAGAAATTGTATTTCAGTTTTACTAATTTACTTCATTCAAAAAGAATGCAGTCATATGCCTTTACTTTTTTTTCTCAAAGATAATCTGACAATGTTTCATTCAATGTCTCTCAGTGTTATTTTCCACCTTCACCTTCAGTCTCTGGCGTAAAATATTTTGTTGAAATTACGCCTCCACATAATCAGTGAACAGCTTGTGAACACACAAATGTCATTCAGACACGTCGTCCTTGGGAAACACTTTCCATCATTTTTCATTTAATGTAACTTTCACCTTGCTGGGAAAAAACAGTGACAGTGGGCTGTTTTATTGGTCCATGACCAGGGTGCTCTGACATTAAAAAAAGTCATTGGCTCTTAAATCAGACTGCGAGACTGGGACCATCGACAGTCTGATGTCACTGTCCGTGGATTGGACGGTGATGGCTGCTGATGAATTGTTCTGGACTCGAGCAGGAAGGGTTTTTCTTGGGGCAGTGGTTCCACTCTCCCGCTGACACCGAATGGACCGGTACCTGTGACTAACAGTGTCAGTGTAGCTTTTATAAACTAGAGGGTCATGTGTAGTTCAAGCTTTGTCCAGACTCACATATCAGAGCAGCAGAGAAAGGGTAGGAAAAAACACTTTTATTTACAAGGAGGGACCTTCGAAAAGACTACAAGAGACAGAAAAAAACATGTAAAACTGAACAGAAATATGAGCAGAAAAAAAAGAACTGTTTCAAAAGATTCAAGTATTCCAGAAATACAAACAAAGATTGTACCGGGCAACATTTGAAAATACACTACTGGCTCAAGAGTACTTCACATGAGTGAAGTACTGTTGAACAGTGATAAAGGACTGTACACAGTACAAAAAAGACGACAACAGAAAATCCACTGTGGCGACCCCTGAAGGGAACAGCCCGAAGAGGTAGAAGAAGAGTGCATTGATGTTGATATTATTTAGTAAAATAAACCAATAATGGCAAATGTAATTAATCAACTGTAATTACTCATTACAAAGCCTATTAATTAAGTGGTTTTTTTTATTGTTTACTTCATACTGCCTATCTTCTGTGCATTTACTGCCGGGTTTGAATGCAGCTGTTCACTCTCAGATATAGTTTTACCGCCATGTTGAATCCTCAAAGGCTAATTTCCCTCTAATACACTCTTCTACTGCTAATCTGCTAGTTGTGAGTATTGAACCCAATTTTTTATTATTATTGATGTGTGTGTATATATATATGTGTATATATATATATATATATATACATATATATATACATATATATGTTTATTGATGCAAGTACAAGTCTACTGTGGTCTACAGGAAAGTACAACATGAGCCTGTTTTGTTTGTCAGAAAGCGCTGCTGATTAAAATGACATCCTTTTGCAAATGTGTTTTTTAAGTGCAGGCTGGGTTTATCAGGTGCATTTGAAGAAAAACTATGTGTTGCGGAAACAAGGGATTTTTGTTTGACCTACCGCTTCATCTGAAGACAGATTTAAATAAAAACAACTTTGCAGGGAACCTGCTGCATTTTTAACATTTGTTCCCTATTGCTATGTTTTGGAGCTGTCATTTTTCAGCTCCACTCCTAAACACAGGAACTGCTCCTTTAACAGAGCCTCCAGTCGTTATTAGCACTTAGTTATTAGTAAGTATGGCGAGGCAGAGATGAATGGACTTTTTGATGAAGCATTTAAACCCATTCGTCGTCTGATTAAAGTTTATTGTTATTTTTGATGACTACTCATCAAGTCATTTCACGCTGCTTTACAACAAGTCTGTGCTATTGTCTGGTGGCTGCGTTTGAGTAAATCTTTAATTTGATTTAAATGAAATAAATATAATCTCCAGATTGTACCGAGAGACCTTTCCTAAAATCACTTTGCCCGATTTAATCAACGTGAACAAGAAAATAAAGGAAGAAGTTTTACGGGGGGGGGGGGATCATTGAGTATTTCCTGTGATGGACTGGTGGACTTTGGCCTTTTCACCCTCTCGCCCTCTGTTGAATGCAAGCTACCTTCAGATGCACACTCTCTCTGCCTGCGGTGCTTCTGTTAGTGTCCAGGATTTTAAATAAACTTCCCATATACTTTGGATCATTTGCAAATAGAAAACTCAAATGTCAATGCTACATAGCAGTGATGCTTTAAGTTTTATTATTATATTCCTTGAGCACAGACACTTCCTGTCTACACACCAAGTACACAGGTTTCCCATTCATTAATAAACAGGTAGTGGTCCATTTCTACACTCCGTGTAACACGTATCCACTTCTGTCCTTTTTGGTACACATTTTGCCTAATGGAAGGTGAGTAGAAAACAAGTCAGCCAACATCGTAATTAGCAGGAGGCTTCTACTGTGATTAAAACTGTGTGCCACGAGTGGACGATTTAAGAATAGCTATTTATGATGTTTATGTAAATACGCTCTTCATATGCACACACATACACACACACAGATTTCTAAGGTACACCAGTGACCGTGCGCTCACTGTTCTTTGTGTCGCCCTAATTACATCCAATGTACCTCCGCTTTTAATTGTGACCAAAACTTCATCAAAACTTTGTGATTACGTTTCAGGTCGACCGATTACGGAGCCACGTACCAGAAGCTGAATGACAAAGTGGGAGCCAAGACAATCCTCAGTTACTTGTATGTGAGCCCAAACAACAAGAGAAAGGTAAATGACTTCCTCCCTCTGGGTTTTGATAATTGTCTGGAGCCTTGGAGCTGATCTCTCTTTCTCCCGCTCCACTGCCTGTTGTTTGGTGCACAGTGTGTGAAGTCGACCACGAGCAGACACGCTGAAACCATCTGACCCGTTCTTCTCTGTTTGATTCTGCCTCTGTCTCTGTCTGTCGCAGCGGCAGTAAACAAATCGTCCTCCAGGCTTTGAAAGTTTCTTTTCTTCACACCTGTCTTCATCAAACCAAACCAAGCAAATAGTGGATTTTATTTGTTTACACCTCGATGGAAAGTTTTGAAAAGGAATAATTACACAGTCAAAATTATACATTTAAATTATATTAGCATTTGAGTGGAAAGTGTATTTGGTATTAATACTACTATTAACTACTTGGGAAATATTGTTGCAGGTTGGAGTATGCGGGCAGAATTTTCTTCAATACTTTGTACTTTATTAGAAATCTTGCACTGTGAGTCTGGAACAGTAGTTTTGTGTATTTCATCGTGTATTATTTATAATATAAATCCAATTAGAAAATAACAGACTCAAGGATGACCTCCTTCCGATGAAACGGGTATTCTGGTCTCTGAATGGAGGCGTGGGTTCGAATCCCACTTCTGACACATATTTCCTGAAGGGAAACTCCTGACACATTCATAAAGTTCAGTTTTACCTTTATTTAAAAAAACTGGTGAACTGAGACAGCTGTATTTTCTTAATTGTGAAGTAGCCTGTACCTGTAGTATCAGCTGAGAGAGAGGCTTTGTCCTGATGGTGAGGGTCTCTCACAGGGACCTTGGTGTTTAGAACGTAATGATTAGAAACCACTTAGTTTCTAATCTCAGCTGCTTCAGAGCTGGATGGAGGAACAGAGGCCAACCACTCCACCTGGGCTTTAAACAAATTAAAAGAAAATGTGAGCGTTAACAGGTTTTTCGGAGCCCACATTCATTTCCATCCACTTGTTGAGGTTCTATAATGGCTCTGGTCCATTAGGAGTCTAGATGTTTCTTTTTCTCTTCCGCCTGTTCTGCCGTCTGGGTTTTAGACAAATACATAGATACATAAATTTGATGTTGTACTGACCTGTATTTTTTAAATTTGTTTTTACAATTAACATGCAAATATTCATGGAGTTGGTTTATTTTAGTGTTGCATTTAAACGTCTGACCACTGACATTTTAGTAACCTGATGTTAAGCACGGAACAGCATTGTGTTTACTATGCTGACAGGTTTCCTACAATAATTGTTGAAAAAAACCCTCAATATATCATCATGTCTATAGTATCGCAGTATATCGTAGTTGTCATGTTTCCCATGGATTGTATCGCCAGATTCTTGCCAATACAAATCCTATTTTCTACGTTCTTCTCTGAATAAGAGCTGCACAAACGGTGTGTTTGTGGACAGTCAGAAGTGGACCATAGTAAAAACAGTGACACGTGATGCATAGATACAGTAGTCGGTTAATTATCTTCATCTCACACGTGCTCACGGCCTTCGTGGATCTCATTTCCACTTTTTTTCCTCTGGTGCCAAAACAGGCCATTTGTAATGATTTATGAAAACACAGACACACACACACCTCTGTGTGTGTGTTTGTGTAGAAACGCTGAAGCCGCTCAGCCTACTGTAATTACAACCTGGCATTAGGAGAAAACGGGCGAGAGATGAGATCGTTGTGTTGTCAGGTCATTATCAGACTGTGATTAAACCCAGATCAGAGGTGGAACGTTAGTCAGGACGCGTCAGACTCACTTCCATGATGGGCCGAGCTGACATCAGCTGAGCCGGACAAACTGAGCCCACTCCTCTGTCTGGACCTTTTCCGGGCCTGTAATGGCCTGTTCCTGTTTAATTTGATTGTCGGAGTATAATGAGCAGCCGCAGGCTTGTACCTTCTCTCTGCTCTTTCTTTTTTATCCACTCCAGTATAAATGGAGCTGCTGTTGTTTACTGTAACTGCCAATAATGTGATGCGTGCAGTAAAAGCTCAGGCTCAGGCTCACAGCAACAGGATTAGAGGCATAAACAGAGTCGGGAAATCACACTTACTGTTCCTATCTGAGCCCAACGATTTCACCTACAACAAATTCAGGTACCAGCTTTCATTGGTGTACTTGCCAATATCAAGTGGCATCACCGATGCTTCTTCCAGTCCAGTTGCCTTTTATTTTACTCCTTTTAATTTACTGCTTCACATTGGGTCATAGTTAATGAGCCATGAGCGACAGTGAGGACACAGAGGATTAAAAAACTGTTTTACTGACACAAACTGTCACATCAGACACTATATTGTCTAAACTAAGGATGAATTCATTTTAAAAAAAATTTAAAAAAATAATTAGAATTTTCTTTTACAAGTAAACACAGCCAACTGATCAGAGAGGAAGCAGAGTTTTTACACTAGTTAAAAGTTTAATTTGAAAACACTGATTTTCAGTAAATCAGTAAAGTTACTTATACTTAAGTTACATACTTAAGTTATCGTGTAGAACTATTTCCATTTTTCAAAAATGAAATGAAAACAATTTTGCCTGTATTTCTTGCTCTGTGCTATTTCTTATGTTTGCTTTATTCCATAAATCATTGTGGGATGAAAAAAACAGTGAAAGTGGAAAGGCGAAAAGAAAAGTAGTGAGAACAACAATAGAAGTGAAGAAAGATTATACGAAAGCATCTGGCTTTACAGTATGGCAAAGTTGTTGATTTGTACCATCATTAAGAACAAGGGGATAACTAAGGTTGTCAAAGGAGTGACTGTGACCACTGCACAGGCGTTCCACACAGCTATTGGACCTCAGATGTACTCACTGTGCGTCTGTGCTGTTCGGTTCACCCATGATCCCAAAGCTATCCTTGAGAACTGTCCAAAGCCCTGACTGAAGTCCACTTGTTACCAAGGAAAACACTGTTCTGTACCAGGGCTCACTCTGCCGTGAAGTCCAAGCAGCTCTGGGAAGTCCTTAACAGTAAAAGTGTGACAGGTTATACATCAGTGGCATAACACCATCTCTGCAGCTGGGAGTGTTCCCTGCACCACTGTAAACAATAGGAGAGGTGAAAAAGAACAGGTCTGGAACCAGTTAGGGATTTTCAAAAAGTTGATGATCCAGCTGCAGGAGGAAATCAGCCATGAAGCAGCTCAGTCAGGGAGGTGATGAATGTTGGTTGGGTTGTCCAGTTCTTCTTTTCCTCGGGGCTGGTGCTGGGAAGAATGTGTGGACATGTAGTCTCGTGCAACCGGTGTTCTACTGGACTTTATATTATTCATGTTTTTCATGTGTTCAGAATTATTTTTCATTTTGACTTCAAGCCCTTAGACAGACCTTTTGGGAACCGTTCTGTCTGAAAGGAAGATGACAGAAGTGGGGATTATTTTAAAGTACAACTATTTGGGTCACGTCATTATGTCACAAAGTGGTACCACATTGTGATTGAACTACGGCAGTAGTTTCTCAGATTTGAGATGCACCTCTCCTCACCCCTGCAGAACTTCACCTGTCCTAATGAATGCAGATAATTGCATTTAAAAAAAAAGAGTTACATTTCGATTGTGCCCTTTTCAAAAGATACGTTTTCTCAGGCAGTTGCCATGGTAATGCATGGCCTTATAAACATGAAGAGAAAATAGGTTCTGGATTAGAGGAGGAAGTTGTCAAATATTCATGATCATATTTTTTCAGATCAGTTGTGGAGACTGTGACAACAGATATACATTTTTGTAAAAAATAAATAAATAAATAAAAAATCAACCTGAATCTAAGTCCTTGAAGTGGAATTATTTGGAAACACTTCCACTTCTCCTCCCCCCCCCCCCCCCCCCCCCCACACACACACACATATGCAGTGTATTTTTCTGACCTCCATACTTCTGGTACCTTTTACAATGGAGGACACATTCGGAGTCTTAAATGTAATAATCGTTGTTTAATGTTATGCAGTTCCGTTTAAAAAAAATGAAATGAGAAATTAGTTTTGAGTTTTGTTATGGTTGGATTTTGCTGCATTTGTGGACTCTGTCACTTTGACCCATCGATCGCTTTGAGTTATGTCTCGTTGATTACATTGTTTTTTGGCTGTGACTCAGTAAAAGTAAATTCACTCCATCTGCTGTGGCTTTTACATTCCCATCCTTAAAAAAGGAAACGAAACAGTAAAGAGCATCACAGCAGTATCTACAGTTGTGACTGTGAGCTTGCACAGTCCTGACTAAATACCAGTCCCTGAAGCCTACTTTCATATTGTCTGTTTAAGCTGTAGTGGCTCTCTCCGTGGTGCTGAAAAGGAGCAGCAACAAATGGTGCCTCCAATTTTTTTTAGTTAGTGGACAACTGTTAAATATAACTACTTGCAGCTCACATTCAAGTCGTTGTCTTCATACGTTAACATTTTATAATTCTTTAGTTTAACAGGCTGATAAATTCTGCCAAGCAACAGGCAGCAGATTTTGTAGAAGGTCGAGAAGTGGATTCTTTGGTAAAAAAAATAAATGAATAAATAAAATCTTGATGCCCAGCACATTAGTAATCATGCTGGAGACCTTGGACTGCGATTGACTTGTATTGTCCCACATGACAAAAACTAAAGGAGACTGTGTGGAACAGAAATTTAGTGATGGCTCTATACTTCTCTTTCAATTACCAGTACTGCAGCTTGTAGTATCTGCCTGTTTTTTTTTATGTTTGAACCTGAAATTTTGACCAATACCTGATCGATACCAATCTTCAGTATCAGATAGAACCATCCCTACATTCTGAGGATGTTGATGTTTTAGAGTTACTTCACTTGGACTGTAGTTGTTAATGTAAGATTGAAAAGCTGCTGTTCCGTCAGTACGTTTCCCCAACCTACGCACAAGAGAGCACAGTGGAACTCTGGGCATTGAACCGGTGACCTTTTTACTGTAAGACAAAAGCACAATCCACTTTCTCACCATGTGGCCCGGGGAAACTCACTACTTCATTAGAACACACTTCACTCTCTGCCCAGTTTCTCCTTCCTCCTACTTTCCTCTCTTCACTTTTATAAGCACGTTTCACCTCTGGGTATATTTACTGTAGTATTTTTAGCACTTATTTACTGTATTTCCCCAGGTTAACCAGGTAATATATGGGTATCCTTCACAGTATGTATTTTAAAGCCAGAGCCCAAAGTTTTCTTCGACTTTTCTTTGTAACTCTTGAATTCTGTATTTATAATGCAGGGTGTTTTAAAAAGGACTGTGAGGAAAAGACGCTCTTATTAACCAACTGTTGTTTATCAACACTTCCCACCATCAGTGGGAGCGGTGCAGAGAATCTGCAGTCCTAGTGTTTACACTGTCTTGGTGGAGGCAGGAGTCCAACATCTTTATTTGCAAACCACCCAGTGGACGCTTTCACCTCCTCGTGTTAGACTGACAGATGGCTGTACAGGCACTGCCATCCATCTTGTTAATGTAGCTAAAATTGAATACAAGAATGAAAGAAAATACACAGAAGCACAGTTTGGAAGCAAACACGGAATAATTTTTTTTTAGAAAAACAAAAAAACAAAACTCAAATGCACGTAGACACGTCTGCTCTTTCCTCCCACGTGCAGTTATTTCCAGAATCCACATATTCACACATTCTTGTGAGGAGACAGAGCAAAAGGTGCAGTTGCTCCATCATCACCCCCCAGGCATGCATGACGACATGTGACCGCTGCTGCTGGTCAACAAAGGCGCCTTTATGCTTGAGGTAGTGTACGAGCCTTCAGTGGCTGCTTGGAAACCAGGGGTGAGATGGTAACAGTAGAATAAAATAAACGAAAATAAAATAAAATCTATTATGATAGGTGTAATTGTCTTTTAAAGTACGTATTCAGGCTAAATACCACAAATGTTCCAGCAGTCAGTTCTCCAACAGTGCTACCCAGGGATTAAAAAAAGAACAGTGAGATTAAAACCAAAACAGCAATGTTAAAAACCAGATGGAGAGTCATAAGTGAGGCTCAAAATACTAAAAGATTTTTGATATTAAAAAAAATGTGTTAAGAAAATTTTTAAACAACTCCACAGTCTTTGATGGCCTCGTCTGGTCAGGTATGGAGTTCCACAGTAGAACAGTTCTATGGAACGCTGTGTCTCCAGTGGTGTGGAGTTCAGTTCAGTCAGGTGGTCCGGGGCATGGCCATGTAGACACTGAAAGGTCAACAGACTGAACCCTCTGTTGGATCAGTTCTTCTCAAATAGCAGAGCGGACCCCTGGAGAGGCACGTTGACCTCCAATCACTAGGTGGCAGCAACTCATACAGTGGTCATACAAATAAAAATATACGTTATCAGGTTTTCAATAGTATTTTAATTCGCAGCGGTGTGGGTTGGAGGGGTCGGAAGTGGGGGGGGCGTGAAAACATTTCTGTCCCCAAGGGGGTGCGTGACTGAAATTAAAATGAGAACCACTGTGTTGGACGGAGAACCAGTGAAGAGAATGGGAGGTGCTGGGATGTGAACCCTGGCATCACTGTTCTTAAAGAACAGTGGAGTTTCTTGAGAGTCCTGCTAGAAGTTGTGACAATGAGTGCAGTGTGAACGACCTGGACCATGTAAGAGTATCACTGATGGACAGGAAGGAGTGGAGTTTGATATCCCTCAGACGAAAAAACTTTTGCAGAGTCTTCACGGTGTTCAGATGAAAATGAGGGGACGAATTGGACATCTGGGTGAGAAGGCTCTTAGATGAAGACTTGACTGTTTCAACTCCAAGGGTTCCATTGAAGTGAGATCAGTTGACATGTTGTGGCTTTTATACTGAGAGAACGTGAAAAGTGTTCATTTGGAAAAGAGTTTCAGGTTTGAGCTGGAGTGTTTGTGTGAGAGCAGATTATTACAGTAACTGGCTAAAGAAATCGTTACTGTCTCCAATGGCTTGAAAACAAAGGGAAACTCTCCAGTGGACTTCTGAAGTGAACAGTGGTTTATGTCTCTGCTCCTTTAAACTCTCGCTCTTTGTCTCAACACAAAGCTATTGACTGAAGCACAAATCACAAGGCTCCAGTGTTCTCCCTGTGAAAAGGCCTCATTGTGCCTGTGTGCTGGCTCGCTACCGGCCAGTCCGTCCTTGAGAGCGTGCACGTGAGATTGTGCGCTCGGCGGGTTCCAAAACAATTGTGGCCTTTCAGCAGCTGAAGGCGTCTCAGCAGTCAAACAGGTGGGGAATACATGAATTCACCTGGGTAGAGAGACTCACTCACACACACACACACAGACACACACACACACACGTAAGAGTAAACTATTACATCTGATCCTCAGAGTGCAAAGTGACAAGGACAGAGAGATAAAGAGCTGAGCAGGAAAAACAAACGGAATTTTAAGTCTTCTACGATACTCAAAGGGAAAACAACTATCTTATGACGTCAGTTAAATTCAAGACCATTTCATAAAAGGCAAAGAAAATATCAAAGTTTTCTCATACCTCCTCTCATCTTTTGTTTCTTTTAATTCTAAAAATATATAAAATGTCCTGCTGTTCAATCTAAAAAGTACACACTGCAGCTTATATTCAGGTTTTTACAAACCACGAGTGTAAAAACACACAAATGCAGCTCACACTCACTGTCGTCCATCGAATCTGTGCTTCAAGCCGTATGTTTTAGAAGAAATGAGCACTCGGCCACCTAGAGGACCACAAAAGAACTCAGTTTTGTGTCTGTGGGTCAGAAGGGACTAGGACTACATTGGTTATCACCAGAGATATGTTATCCAGGAGAAGATCAGTTACAATGTAGCTTTTGACCACATGGTGGCAGTAATACATCAGTCAGTTCTTTAACAAGCTGCGATATACAAAGATGAAGACTGTCTTCTTCTCTATGCTAGCTGTTGCGAAAAATATGGAGAAGTTTTCAAACGAAAAAATGAAGATGAGCGTCATGCAGACCTCGCCCAAAAGACTAAATTTTTGCGTAGTTATGATTCTGACTTCTTCAATTACAGCTTTGTAAAAGAATGTGGATTATTATTGAATACAATTCAGACAGCGAGTCATGTCAATTAAATGTGTACAGCACGTCCACACTTTGTTGGCCTCGGAGCTGCTTCTCAACTGACCAGACCAAACTAATCTACCTACATTGATGTTTAATATGTATTTAGCTATTTGAGCTGAATATACTTTATAAAATAGCTGTAAATGTATGGCACTTTGTGATTCAATAATTGTATTGCTGCTAATGTAATTCTAGAGATTTATTATAAAAAAGCAGCTGTAGGTCGACATTAGACAACATTAATGCCTGAAAAAAGTTTCAGTGAAAGCCACCCGTTCTCCTACAACTGTTCTTTTTCTTTTACAGACCTCTCGACTTTCCTCCACTCTGTCTCTCTTTACACCCATTTAATGTGAGGCTGAGCTTTTTCAATGAAAGTGAAAAATAATTTAGATTCTTCCTGAGACTAATAGATAAGAGAAAAGGACATTTCAAGAAGATACGCTGCTTTAAGGAGACTGTCATTGTAATTGTAAAGACATTTTGAAACTAAAATAAAGAGTGCATGAATCAGCCTACGGCAGGAAAAAGGCTGCAGGACATTTATGGAGATGTGTCCTGATAAAACAGGTCAAGTGTGTTCTCCACACACGCTCGCACTGAGCAGACAAACCTGCAGGGATGAACCTGATGGAGAGTGACCCGCTGATGTACACTCGACATCTGAACTGCACACGCTGTAGTGTGGGGGCGAAGATGAACGCACAGTCAATGGTGTCTTTGTCCGCCGTTATTTTTCCCAGGGCTGAAAATCCAAACTCATCTACAGAATGTCTTAGAATGTCAACACACTGTTGCTTTTGAGGAGAAAGGTTGAGGGCGGTTGGTAAAAGCTGTGGTAGGAGGGCTGCGTTTGTCAATCCCAAGGCTTCAGTCTCCAAATGTGTGTGGCCAGCAGAAGTGGGAAATCCCCACAGAGTCTGGAAACAGTACTAGATCATCTGCATAACATTGTATTAATTAATATCTGTAGCTTATCTATTAATGATTACTAAAAAATATTATAAATGAATAGTGTTTTCAGTTATGGGTGCAATATTTTTTGGTGTGATTTTATACTGACCCAGGAAAATCAGGTGCTGGAGCTGGACTTGGTCCCATGACCAAAGTGTGGTACAGGAAAGAGCACATCTAATTTCTGTGTGGGTTCTACTACTACTTGGATAGTAGGAGTTTTACCCAATTGTTGCTGCAGACAGGGGGCGACACAGTCACAGTCTTTAATTAATGGTGAGCCACTGTTACCTCTTTCTGTTTTGTATTTATTGTTTGAACTAAAGAGTTGATCCTCTAGTTGGGGCCCACCCCCCACTTTGGGGACAACTAGTTGAAGCTGCCCCTGTTTTCCATTTTATTCGTACACTCAAAAGTATAACGTCATATAAACTGTAATGTCATTTTTAAACACTGCCTCCTACTGTTGCCTTTAGCACAAAAGGCTGAAAGGCAGTGGAGAGTAAATACAGTAAACTCTCAAATCCTCCATGTACAGCTTTGTACTCTGATGGAGCCACATACTTCATGTTTATCACTATCTATACGGCAGGTGATGTGATTTTCTGATAATAAGAAGCAGTTTGTTCTCAGTTCCAAGCGACACTTATTTTTACAGAACACATAAATAATGTGGTTGTTGCTCTTCGTCCCCCTTCAGCCTGTTTCCAGATGTAACTGCTGGGGGCCTTGGAGTTACGGAGACATTCCGAGTCTTTCAGGAAACTGCGGTAAATTGGTCACAGATTGATATGGAGGAATTATAATCCAATTACTGGGTGACTGCGTGAAATGGGAGATATGAAGCTAATTTCATTCATTTTCTATCTCAGTGTTTTTACTGCGGTACAGCCGAGGAGAAATTGACTGAAAAATTTCTTACACATATCTTTAATGTTCTCCAGGCTGCAGCGGCAACGCTTCATTAACCTTTGTCATTTTCAAACCTTTTAGCTCTCATTATTTATAATCTCACTCTTATTCTGCTGTCCCTGCTTACCCGCACACACACACACAGACGGCTTCACATTGACGCAGTTCATTCTCCAGCTATTTGTCCAAACCGTATACAAACATACATACATACAAATATATGACAAATTTGAATCCTCATCAAACTATAATCTCAATTTAAATTTCGAAGCCTAATCTTAAACCTTAAAATACTCACGGACGACAACGTGTCGTATTAGGTGTAGTATATCTAGCTCTACCAGAAAACACATACATTCACATGCACACACATACATACATTACACACATGGACACACACTTTTCTGATTGAACTTGTCAGCATGAGGCTCAAGCATGTGAACACCTGCCATTAGTGGTGCATGGACTGTTGTTACTGCAACTGACCAGCGGGGCTGCTGTTTCCCTACTGAGCGCTGACAAATGACTTGATATTGTGAGGCCGTGGACTATACACTGGCATACAGATGAGGGTGGTGAGTGTGTGTTTTCTCATTCACACAGAGTGTGTCCACACGATAGGCCCACTCAGATTGTCCTGCCAAAGGCCACAGCTGAACCAAATGTAAACCCCAGTGTGAATCACAGCGGAGGAGCCGCCTTAGTCAAACAGCATAACAACGTATCGACCTGTTTACAATAAAGGCAGAACAAAAACATATCAGATCAGTCCTCACTTAGAAGTGTAAAAACTCAAAAATAACCTGAGGTAAACATTTTCTAAATCATTTTCTAATTACTGCATTTTCTAATTACTGCTTTTTTAACATCAACAACGCCCTTGTTTGTTTTTATTTGATTAAAGAAGTTAAAAAATAAGTTTAATAATTATTGATTTCTCTAAATAAAATATCCTTATCTGACAAAGTGAACAAAGTTTGTCATTTCAAATCAGTCCGGCTGATGATTGAATTGATGAATAGACATCCATGTCGTGTTAAAGAACAGAAATGATAGTTTTTCATCTTTATTTGTCTTATAACTTATAATTACAGACTCATGGTACAATTACATTTATTACGTTCAACAGTAGGTGACGTGTTTGGCTCTGAACCCTATCATCTGCTCCATATTAGGTCGGCTATACTGTTTGTCTGTAACAGGACTGTTGTAGCTAACATTAGCTCCGATGTTTCTACCAATACTGTTGTAGCTGGCATTAGCTCAGGTGTCTATGCTCAAAGTACTGTGTTTAATAGTCAAAACGACTGGAATTTGCTGCAGCTTTTACTGCTACAGGCACAAGTCACCCTTGAAGAAAGGAAAATAAAATAAAAAAACTTCTGTAACTAAGTAGTGTCATCTTATACATGTCTTATAGTTTAGTAATACTTATTTGTAACTCCTAACAGTATGTATTCAGGAAAAGACATGCAGGAGTAATTTTTGCCATTTTTAACCATAATTTATCTTTTCATAAAACATATTTAAATGCTTCCTCTGTTTTTGTAACGCTGCTGCTGACAGAGAGATGAGCCAAAAAATACAACCACCTGGATGGATGACATTTTAAATCTTCAGCTCCCGCTTCTTGCTTCGTAATAATTCACTATAACTGCTGTCGAACTTGGCAGCTTTTACAAAAATGAGTCCAATAAAAGTCGACATTTTTGAGCATTAATGTTCTGGTGATCCGGTGGTCAGACGTCTGTCACAGGGAACAGTCACCAAGACTCCTGCATCTGCAGTTCTTTACTCTTCTGACACCAACAATGACCTGGAGGGTTCAGAGGTAGACACCTCCACTATGCCAAGCCAGTCTAATGACCTTTAAAGACTCATCAGCCCAGGTTCTGGGTGTGGCCTTTGTCTTGGTCTGATTTAGACTCTTTTTAGACTCTCTGGGTTTTTCCACCTTCTCACTGTGAAGCTAATCACCACGGGCTGACTCAGGAGGAGGGGAGCGTGGGAGCTTCGGCCTTCCAGCCGTGCTCCGTTGGCGCGGTGTTAATGTTTGGGGTGTGAATAGGTTATGTTTTAATGATGTCACAGCCTCTGCTGATGACTCTGGTGTGGTGCAGGTTCTTAGCTTCACTGAGACTGATGGTTTGGAGACTGTTCACGTCACCTGCTGTGGAGCCTGTGGCTCTGTGTGTGGAGGAGAGCAGCAGAGGAATCAGACAGAGAAGAAGCTGCTGAGGCTCTGAACTGCTGATGCTGCTGTCAGTACGAGGGTTTTAAGTTTAAAGTGATACTGACTCCTGCTTCACTGGTACATTTTATGATTCAGCAAAAGATGCTGACTGAGGACTTCCTGAGCATTGACTCTCCTGACGTGATGGAACTTCAGTCAATATGCAACGGTAACAAAGGCTTAGGGTCAGTACCTTCGGATGCCGCTACTGTTTGCAGACGTATGGATTGATAAGTATGTGTGTGTATTAAAGCCAATTTAAATACATGGTCACCTTAAAACTTCATGACACCTGCTGTTAAAAACCTGATGTTCTTCGGGTTATCTGGCTTCCTCCTACATTCCAATGTGGTGGAGATTGGGGATCAAGTTAACTCCAAAGTGACCAAAGGTGTGACTTTGAGTGTGAATGGCTTCTTGCCTTTATATGTGACCCTGTGATAGACTAGCTTGAGCTCTGCCACCAGCCTAAAAAGAACACACAATAAAGCAAGGTCATCAGTTAGAGCAGGGAATCAAACTGGTGACTATCTTGCAGTAAGGCAGATATTCGGTGATATCGTAAGAATGAGTTCAGACTGTACAGCATTAACTGCTGTACGTGCAGATAATCGTGAAACACCGAGCTGACACACTGATAAATAAATCAGGCTTCATCAGCATATGTGAGACAGTAGGTATAAAGTCACTTTAACTGTGGATGGTTGATGCACACACTCACAGTGAGGGCGTGTGCATGTGTGTGTGCGTGTCTCTAGTCATTCCAATTTCTGCCGTTCACGTCTTCCTTCATGCTCGCTGCTTCGGCTCAGTCAGGCCTTGAAAGCACTAATTTCCCATGAGCCCCTTCCTTTTCTTAGACGTCCAACATTTTATAGCCAATTTCTGGCACAGGGAGAAAAAAAAATCACAGACACTGGCAGATAATATCAGATGCAAATATAATTAAACAAGTGAATCCCTGTTCACACAATAACTCTTTAGATAAGGAGAGTTTACTGAGCCACTTAAACATACACATGCATATATGTACATACACTCAGTGGCACCGCTGTTTGTATTTGAACAAGCAAACTGAAAGACTTTAGGTCTTTTATAATGTACTAAAAAATAATGTTCATGTTGTTTTTCCTGCAGCAGCCATTTGCTAATAAAATGTTTTTTTTATTGCTGAGGTTCTGGTGGTTCTGACACAGAAGGGTCGTGGAGTGCGGTGAGCTGTGACCATAGATGTTAATTCAAAACAAACCTCAAATTTTGTTTTAGTCCAAACCACGACTCTCACCATTAACCTCCGCTGAAGCCTCGGAGATCAGGTTCTGATTCATTAGGGTCAGGTTCTGGTTCCAGTGTGAGTCCCTGGTGCTGTCACAGTCAGCATTTGTACCAGAGCTTAACTCACGAAGAGCTAAGAGAAAGAGTTAGTCATCACAGAGGAGCAGGACACAGGAAGTCAGCTGCAGCGTTAACACCACAGGTTTACGACTAAAGTTGGAACGAGTTTCTCAGCGGACCCGACCGTCCATTTGTCACAGGGTTTCTTCAGCGCAGAGTCAGAAAATCAATGTTGATTTGTTCTGTTACACGCAGGAAAGCAGCTGACGCCGACCTTCATTCATTCTCTCACTTGTCTTCTCCCTGGGTCCAGATCATGTTGCTGACCGATCCGGAGGTGGAGAGCAGCCTGCTGATCAGCTCCGACGAAGGCGCCACCTACCAGAAGTACCGTCTGAACTTCTACATCCTCAGCTTGCTCTTCCACCCGGAGCAGGAGGACTGGATCCTGGCCTACAGCCACGACCAAAAGGTTAGGAAACACACGGGGCACGGTGTCGGGGCAGGCGAGCGTTCAGTCAGATCACCAACAATCATCTGGAGGTTGTTGTGCCTCCGAGCCTTAAAACTGTCGTATCAGTGAGAGATCCTGTTAAACAAGAGTTGGCCTCAGAGCATGTGTGGAGACTTCATAAAAGAAAGGTCAGAGAGAGGGAAGTGTTGGATTGACAGTGAAACTTTCTCATCGCGCTTCTCTCATTATCTCACTTTGACTTCACCTTCTTATTCAGTTATTATTCAAACAGTCTAAGTGATTCCAAAAGTTTATTTAAAATTATTATGTATTCTGCTTTTATTCAGTTGAGTAAAGGTTTAAAAAAATATTTGAAATACTAATGGAAATTTGCCGTTGCCTTTGTGGTACTCTCCTTTGAAAAGTCTTGTATTACAATAATATTGAATTAGATTTTTTCAGTCAATTGATGAGCCGTCTGTCAGATTCAGCCCTACTGTGATTCTCAGAGACGGATTCAGTGGCTGCTGAATAAATGATGGTCTCGTATAAGAAGCTGTAAAACAGAGGGAGGAATATTTAATATATATGTTAGTCAGACGCAGAGGGGAGAGGAAGAAGAGGAGGAGAAATTTATCAGCATTTTAGAAATGACTGCGTTCATTAATAAAAATTCTCCTCTCTCAGCTCAGCCTGTTTGGAGCTAACGTTTCAGATATGATGAATAATGAAGACACGCGCGCACACACACACACACGCACCTCTACCACAGTAATGTAGCTCCTGTGTGATGGTTCTGCCTGAAGCCATAAACAAAACCCTATTATTAATTCATTAAATGACACTGAGCGGATGCTGCGTTTAATGAGTGCATTATAGGGATAGTTCAGGGTTTTTGAGCTGGAGCGTGCGGCGGTGACACCGACAGCTTTCGCATCTGGTCTCACAGCACCTGCTCATGAAGAAGAAGAGGAAGAATCATCCTTTTGGCAACTCTTCGTAGCACAGACATTTTTATGAGTAAATATAATTTTAACTCTTCTCTGGGGGAAGTGTGGGCGCTCTCCGCATCCCACGGAGAGTAGAGGATTCTTTTGGAGCTTGTTCAACACACTACAGCCAGGGTGGGATTTGAACTTGCAATCTTCTGGTCGCCCTAAATAAAATTGTGCTTCTTCAAAGCTGTAAAACAAGGAGCTGACTTATGAAGTGAGAACAGTGTGTCAGACATATGACAGTAGTTTGTCAAACCCTGGGGCAGCCACACTATTTACACTTGATTCCTTACTGCAATGGTGCCCAACCCCAGGTTCATGGACCGGTACCAGTACATTTGGTACTGGTACTGGGCTCCAGTGCAACATAGTGAAAAGTTAAAGGTGTCTGGTAATATTAAAAAATATATTATTATTTTTAAAATGAATTTTTAGGTTTTAAGTTTTAAAATTAATACAGCAGCGGTCCTCAACATCGGCTCTGTGGACCCTCTTAGGGCCCCCAGTTAACGTCATCTTATTTCTGATCCTCTCACAAAACGACACACACACACTGAACTCCATCAGTCCATGTGGTGGGTGAGTCTAACAGGTGAAAGCAACTGTGGATTTGTTCCCTGTCTTCAATGTGCCAACTTGGCTGACCACCACCTCCCCCCCACCCCTGCCCTCCCTGCCCCCCCCCCTCCCTCCCCCCCCTGC
>NC_024315.1:13104930-13151025 GCF_000523025.1 Cynoglossus semilaevis
GTGCCAACTTGGCTGACCACCCCCCCCCCCCCACCCCTGCCCTCCCTGCCTCCCTCCGTCCCTCCCCCTCTCTCCACCCGTGTTCTGCTCACGTGTTTTTTCTGCAACACTCGCAAAAAATGCTTCTCTGTCAATTTCCTCGCCTCCGTCTTGGCAGCGCTGCCGTATTTCTTGATTGAGGTTGTAAAAGCTGCATCTACTCCACCTACCTCCCTGGCCCCACGTTATCACACACACACTCGCGCACACACACCATCTTGCTCCTCACACCTTCTCTGTCACAAGCTTGGCGACATGCTAACTTGCGGTGGGAGGATAATTAGTCAAAGTGATTTCCTGCAGCTCCTCCCTCATCCACGCCTCCCTCCCTCACCTCCACACCGCAGCTTGCGTCTTTTTAGCACAGCTTGGAATGGGAGTCATGGAAATCTCATCAGCTGTTTTTTTTTTCCACTGGCATTGGAATATACACACAGATGCAACGGTCGGCGTCGGCTGTTCAGTGATTACGACCTGCATATGCTGAGGTCAGATGAGTCCGATGGAGCACAGAGACGGTGGAGGACGAGGATATATTCGTCTTGACTCATCTCAGGAATTTTAAAAGAGTTATTTTAACTAATTTTGAGGCACACCCCCTCTGGAGGCGCCAGAGTGGAGTAGAGTAGAGTAAAAAACAAAATTGCAGATCCTCATGAAAACTAGCTACTAAACGTAGCTACTGTATGATGCAATGCAATAAGCTAACATGATGCTAATTTACTAAACACTAGCAAAGAACACCACTGCAAATTCTGACGTTATGTGGTGAATGTGACATGACTGGTTTGATATTAAAAAAAATGCTGTACATTAGTATGTGTGAGGCTTGAAGCATGTTTTTTTAAAGTGTATTTAGCACCACCTACAGGCCGGGGAAGGGAAGCTACATGCTCCTTTCTAAAAGACAAAAGAGTAAAATCATAACTAAACAAAACTTCATCATTTCAAGTTCTGCCTCCGAGCCAGGCCACACTGTCCTGACGTGTATCAATACAGGAAGTAAACAACAAACCTTTGTCGTCTTTCGGCTCATGTGCAGTTCACAGGCACCCCCACAGTCTGTGTTATCTGAACAGACTTTTAACTGGTTTAATTATTTTTTGACTGTCAGCAGCAGCAGCAGCCTCTCGGTGACAGTGTGGATTCACTAAACAGCAGCAGGATGAGGAGAGAAAAGAGAATAAGAGTCTGTAAAAACTCTATAAATCATAAATCCACCCATGTGTGTGACAGACAGAGAAAGGGAGCGCCTGACGCTGGTTCACAGCAGCTGCTGCTGCTGAAGACACTGCATGATACGAAAAGTTTTGTTTTTCTAAAATGTCAAAAAAAAAAAAGCATTGTCATTATTAACAATCTTTGTCATCAACCACAGGAAGCAGACTTGGTTTTACATATCAAATATTGAAATTATGCTGTTTTTGTAGTATTTAGCCTAACAGTGTACACTTTTGGCCGCTAAAGAAACTTAAGACACATTACTGTCACCTACTGGCTGGAGTGTGTGCATCGGTGTTGCAAGTGTGCTAAAAATTAGGGAACTTAAACTTAAGGAAAGGTGAAATAAAATGCCATTTTTTAAATGATGTCACTTTGCCCGTATAATAAATAAATAATAAAAACCCATCAAAGTCCCAGTCCTAAAAATGAATTAAAACCTTAAACGATGGCAGCAACAATTAACATACTTGATAGTTGTTTTGATGTTTCTCAGAGTTTTTTTTTGTTTTGTTTTGTTTTGTTTTTTTAATCACATCCTCGTGTGTCGACCTTCACAACAGAGTAAACTCTTACAATTAGAAAATAATTCAATGTAAACAGTCATTGTTTTCATTGTCTCCTAATAAAAGCTTGTTGACACTGCCTGCATGGTCGCTCGTGCCTGAAATGGAACAGAAAAAAAAAGAAAGAAATTAGAGTGAGACAGTGAAATAAGTTGTTCGGCTCATTAGTTTACTGTTGTGAGATTCATTCATCAGTGTGTTGTTGTTGGAGGAGGTAGTAGGAAAATATCACTCTGGAGTTTGGAGAGCGGAATACTGTTAAATACCATGTTCAAAAACATATATATGTATAATTGTTATGATTAATCATGATTACCCATAACAATTATGATCACAAATGATCATGATTAGTCAAGATAAACCATCATTCCTAAATACATTTATTTACTGCAGGAACAGAAAGACAAATAACAGCAGGCAGATCTCAGTGTTTTTATTTGTGACTAATCTAAATGATGGAATTTATATGGAAAATTTTTAAGACAAATGTATACAAAAGTATAACTCCAAATGTAGTTCTCATTGTTTTGTATCAGTACTGTGTGAACGACAGGCCAATGATGACAACAATACAGTCAGAGAAAACACCAGAGATTTCCATTGCAGACTTCTCCAACTGTTCCCTGGTGCAGCTCCTCTGTGGGTCACTGGCTTTACTTAAGTAAAATGATAACAAAAAAGAAAAAAAACTTTTCCTGAAAACCCCCAAACTGTTAATGAATTTCCACACGGAGGGTGAGCGTTGGTGTGGCTAGGAGCAGAAAAACACAAAAAGTATAATAATAGACCTGTGATGTTACACCCTAACATTGCAGGAAGAGCAATTTCATGATGTCCTTATGAGACACCAGTTTTATTTTAATTTTATATTTTTATCATATTTGTTCAAATGAGTTCAAAATTGTCTGTGCGATTTAGTCTGGATGTGAAACAAAATGAACAAAGTTCAAGTTCCCTGTATTTCTCATCTTTCGTTTTCACCTGGGAACTCATTAGTTTGTGTTCACGGTAAAATAAAATATCACTCAACCAAGAAGGTTTTTTTTTTTTTTTTTTTTTTTAATGAATGATGATTTTAAGAATATAGTGACAGTGGAGGTAGAAGACTGAGCTCTGCATCTGCTTTCTGCTTCCTCTCATTTTGAATCATCATCATCTTCATCATCCTGGGATTTCCAAACTTGTCTACACTGTCAGGCTGGGAAGGGATCACTGATGTGAACTGATGTTCATGTGTTTTATCTTTGTTTTTTATGACTTCTATTTATGTATTATTTAAAGAAACAGCTTATATTCATATTTTACAAACTTTAAGTGTATAAATACACAACTAAAGCTGTGTGTGTATGGAGCAGGCCCTCCATAGAAAAGTCAAGCCATATATTTCCTAATAAAGGAACACTGGCTTTTTGCAAGTCATTTTGCAACTTTAATAACTTTTTAAAAATAAAAATATACGTGTGTGTGTGTGTATGAAGACATAGTACTGCACTGAGTGTGGCTTACATCCCCATGAACTCTGATACTCACTGTCTGTTTGTGTATGTGTGTGTGTTGTTGCAGCTCTACAGCTCAGTGGAGTTTGGGCGGAGATGGCAGCTGGTGCACGAGAGAGTGGCTCCAAACCGTTTCTACTGGTGAGTCCTGGTGGAGTCCAGGAAATACACTTGGTCTCTGTTATTTACCATGTCATTTGGTTGCCGGTTTACAACCATCACACCCATGCACGCAGATATAAGTCTGTAAAAAAATAAAATAAAACAAAATACAATTTGAGGTTAGAAGTCAATACTCCTTTAAACTTGCATGTCAAATTTCACAGATTTCCACATGAAACAAATTAAACACTATGATCAGAAAAGGCAGATGTCCACTGTGAGACTAACTCTATAAATATCCACAGCAACAGCTGCACCCAGGGTGTGTAAGTGCCCTGGACTGAGTCACTGTCGCTGCATGAAGTGAAAAGGAAAAAATGTTTTTCTTTTTTTTAAGATTTCCATTATTCATGTAAAATACATCGCACATCTCTGACAGAGATTTGCATTTGGAAGATAATTTGAAGTCTTTAAGCTGTAGTCTGATGTGTTAAGGTGACAGTGGCAGGGATAGGGTTCCTGCTGGCCATGCAGTAGGTGAATCCTAAAGTGTAGGATAATTAAAATAAAGACAAGTTGACTTGAAAAGAAATACATGAAAAAAAAACTGAGCCAGATGACCTGTTCTTTCTTTTTCTATTTCTTACTGTCCATTGTTTTTATAGCAGCTGTATTCATCACGATTTCTTAATATTCAATTTCCATGAAGTGAACCGTCTCCCTGGTGACCCTTGATGGTAGAAACCTAGTTTTGAGCTATTTAATAATCAGCAACACACTGTAAAAATACTGTTGTGTGTTCATGTTATTCATATGACATTTAGCACAAATGACACATATATGTATATACACATACATGCGAACATATATATGTGTGTCTGTGTATATATACAGTACATATATATTATATATATATACATGTATATATATAGAGAGAGAGAGACAGGGATCTTAAAACTCTCTTAAAACTATTTTTCAAAAGTCATGTTAGTTTTATTGGTCAAAGGAAATCAAGTTAAGCTTTTGTTAAACCAGTCCTCTGTGACAGCAGGTGTGAACCAAACGGTTTTACTACGTGTCACTTCGTCTTGTACAGTTTTACATTTTCCAACTGCTGCCATTAACGTCTGGGCCTAATGGGTTTGCTATGGCAACGCACCCTGCATCTTTGTGAGGACTCTGTGTTTCCTTCAGTCCCATTCACTGATGTAACATCCATGAAATGGCACCATTTCACCTCTCCAGGTGAGGAAGTAAAGAAGAGAAAAAAGAAGTAAAAGTAAATTCAAGATTTAAAAAAAACCCAATAACTTCCGTTTTATGTCACAAAAGAACAAAAATAAAACCTTAGTTTTATAATAAAATATATGTGACTCACGCTCTACACTCAGTATTTAAATGATTTGCATTTCTGTAATTTGAATGTCAGTTATTGACACCTCACTGACGCTGACTAAAAACATTTCACCTGATGCTCTCGTTCTCATGCCCTGTAGCAATTACAGGATGTGAAAGCCTGCAATTATTAAGCCATTTAAACCTAATGTTATTTCACTTACCTGACCAACATTGACAGACTCCAGTGGAAAAAAAAAAAACTTTGGTCAGGATTTGTCTCAGTGAATATGTGTGGACTTTTTGTCATGTGTTCACTCTGTCGTTTCCACACTTGCAGGCCTGGGTTTACTCGCACTTATCACATTCACCTTCGTCTGCTCCCCCGTAATTTCCTTTGCCTGCTGCATTGTTTCACCTGCGCGCTGATGCTGTCCAACCTGACGGTATCAGCCTGCACCGTAGCCACTAACACGAAAACAAAAAAGCTTTTACCTCAGCAAAGTGCGGAGCAACTGTCAGTGTTAGTAACAAGCTGGGCAGCCAGCAGCGGAGGCAGCCTGCAGGGCTGATGCTGCAGCGGCTGTCAGGATTCTATTTTAGGACCGGCACCGTGCTCTAGGTGAGGTGGAGGCCCCGGTAATGAGGCTGCTGAGGAGCTCAGACGTCGGCTGCACATGTGGACAACAAACATGTGGGGGAAAAAAAAAAAAGAAAAAGATGAGGAGCCTCAGCTCTGCTCAGCCACAGCCACAGCACTGCCCGCTCTGAGTCTGGACTGCAACCTACATTTCACAGCGTTCAGCTGTAATGACTTTGGAAGCCTATTATGTTGACAATACAAATCTGAACCAAAAGCATTTGCAGCTGCCTGCTGTGGTTTTGTGCAGAACTCTGGCTGCTGCTCAGCCTGGAAGGAAGTTGGGGGCGGGGGCAGTGAGGGGGCACTCGATAGATCAATATGTGCATTGACAAAGCGTAGTGCATGTTTTTTTACTTACACACTTCTTTGGCCACAGCAGTGACTTTAGCTGAACTCCGAGCAGCGATCATTTTCATTTTTACACATCCGTCAATGTTTATGTTTCTCTCTCTCCGAGGAGATAAAGATGTTGAGATCTTCACTAGGAGTGACCAAGACGGACAGGATGTTATATGATCAGATCATCAGGACAGTTAAGGTGGAGCAGATAGGTGATGAAGTTAGAGAAGTGAGGTGGAGATGGTTTGGACATGAGCTGAGGAGAGAGTGGAGATGATGGACAAAGGATGTTGGAGATGAAGCTGCCAGGGAAGAGGAGAAGAAGATTATTTATGGAGATAGTGATGTAACACAGGAAAAGGAGAGAAGAAAGTGGATGATCCGCTATGGAAAACCCTGAAAGGTGAAGCAGAAATAAGAAAAATTCAAAGATGTTCCAACATTTTTGATAATTGTATACACCAAACATTCTCCATGCACGCTAATAAATTAGCCACAAAGTCCTACCTTAAAGACCTACACAATCGCACTGACGATGCCTTCACATACCGCGAGTCTGTGCACATGTGCTGAGTTTTAAAATCTGAGTTTAAACACACCAGAAGCTCCACTAACTCAAAGACTTTGTCCACCTCCCCGCTTCAAATCGCTTTCACCTAACTGAAAGGATTATCGTAGGGATGGAATGGAAATGTGGTTTGCATAAGTAGGCCATCAGATTCACAGTTGTGTTTCATCTGGGAAATCACCGATACTTCAGTCAGCTCGATGATTAGAAGCCATGGTGGTCTCTCTGACTATCACTGTGTCTGTGCTCACACACTCTCTTTTATAATTCCCCTCTCCGTGTGCTACCTGTCGACACATTCTCTCTCCCTCTCTCTGTCTCCATGTGTGTTCTGCCTTTTCTTCTCCTCTGATCCACCAGTCCTTTTAATACATATTTAATGCCCTAATGATTATATGCTATTCCATCTCCGGGCATCCTGACTGTAGCAAGGAAATCAATGGTTTTTTTTCCTCTCCTAATGATGTCAGGAAGCATCCTCCTCCATCTTTCTGCTGCGGCATAAAGATCTTTGAATATTTCCACGGCACCGCAAACCTGAGCTTCTCTTTTTCGTAAACTTTGAAATGCCTTGAAGACACAGGCTGGGTAATTCCCACAGCCAATTCCCACTGATGTTTACCACTTCACTGTTGTCACACATTCATGCCATAGTGCAACACTCTAATCTCCCAGGTCAAATGGCATCTGAGCTGTAAGGCAGCCTCTGCCCCGGGGCAGACAGAGTCTTGGTGATGACCCTGAAACACATTTGTCTGCCTTCCAGGTCCAAGATGGGTTTGGACAAAGAGCCGGGCCTGATACACCTTGAGACCAGCATCTCTGAAGGACGTGAGTAATTGAATGCCAAGTTCATCTCTCCACTTTCTGGTGTCTTTGTAGCGCACCGCGAACACTGTCCCTGAAGTAGAGGGGAATCAGGTGTTGTGTCGACTCACCTGCTGAAGGGTAATGCAGTGAGACAAGACAAACAGCAAAGACTGGGGACACGCACGACACCGCAGAGAAAAGTAATGCATACATTTGAATGCTTTTAAAAGCATCAGAGTCAGCCCACTGTTAGGACAGTGGAAGAAAAGAAAAGAAATTCTCCTGAATTACAACGGTGGCTACAGTGAAGGTTGATTTTTAAAGATTGACGTTTTGCTTTCAGGTTTCAAAATACGCAGGGAGAAATAAGATTTGGAAGCTTTTCAGCACTTCTTTGATTCTCACACACTGGTGCAGTGGTCACGGCCGAGGTCTTACAACAAGAGAGTCTGCTAAAAAAAACAAAACAAAAGATAGACACAGTCAGAGCCCTGCAGTTCCAATGCTGGCCAATCGAATAATAATAAACAGTGCTTCCTGCAGATTGGTGTTTTCAAAGTCTTAGACTTCTCTTACTTACAGTACATTTACACATAAAGACATGTACACCATGAGGCCAGACTTTCAATAAGCTCTAACTAACCCTAAAGTACTCTGGAGCCCCCTGGGGAAAGCATGCCTCTCAGTTACAAAATAAATGAATTAAACAAAACAGATTCAAAGATTAAGTATGTTCAAGATGTTAACCATCAATTAAAGTTTTGTTGTGTGTAAGGGTGTTGGCTTTGCTGAACCCTATTGGCTGAAAAATCTCTCCTCTTGTAGGATTGGCCCTGCTTCCAAAACAAATCTATTTTAAGGGAAGTGGAAGAATGACCTGCCAGTGACCCCAAGAGTTTAGCCAGCCGTCCATCCATCAGTCCATCCATCTATACACCCATCCATCCATCTATTAATCCATCTATCTATCCATCCAACCATTCATCTGTCTATCTATCCACCCAACCATTCATCTGTCCATTAACCCAGAAAACCCAGTTCTGTCTTGTTTTTCACATATTGTGGAAAGTAAAAAACTGATTAAAAAAATAATTAAAAAGTAATGAGTGTTAATGTTAATCCATCAATTCATCACACCAGAACTCAGTCCATACAATAAATAACAATAGTGATTTTGGACCAAAGTCAAGTATGTCCTGGTAATTCAAAACTTTCTTCATATTAAACACAGGGATGAAAGAACTTGAAAGAATTTAATAAATATCTGTTTTATTTTTCTTCTTTTTCAAAAGGCTTTCTCAAACACCGCTGCCATCTTTCTGTCAGAGCCGCCCTCTTTCAGGGCAGATGTAGCACAGAGCAAACGTTGCCAGTGTCAGATCGTACAGTTGCATATCCACAAAGCATCAGCATTGATCATGTACAGTAGGAGAGGGCGACACTTTGTTGGCAGAGACTAACATGTGGGCACAGCTCTCTGTCAGAATGCTGTAAATGTGGGCAGAGAAAGCCGCTGGCCTCTGTGCTCATCTGTCCGTCTTCTTTACAGAGACCAGTTTAACGGTACAAGTACAGCGGGCTGTGTTGCTATTGTTTTTTTACTATTCGATGATTTCACAGCCTGGTTTTCACACACGTGTATCTTTGTGTATTTTTGGGGAGCAGAGGCGCTTTACGTCACCTGCAAGCTGCAGAACTGCACCGACGCTAACAAAGGCAAACCATTCCCAGGCTACATCGACCCCAATTCTCTGGTGGTGCAAGATGAGTACGTTTTCGTCCAGGTGGGTAATTAGGTACTCAGAAAAACCATGCGATTAACTGCATTGTTGTACAGGAAGTTCCACTTCTCTGTGGTATGACAAATTACGTTGGTTCTATCAACTCCAGGGGCTGAAAAAGATTTATGTCCATGTAAGAGCTGCAGCAATTGTAGCCTTGTCCAGTTCATGGAAATCCCATGCAACCAATTTCTAATTCAGTGGTACTGCAGTAAAAATACTGCAGACCTTTTAAAAATACTCAGTTTTTCTTCTTCTATGTGAGATTTGTGGTTTTAGCTTCACAGTTTGCATGAATTTACATTAATTCTCTCATATGTGCATCTCATCCAGTATAGAACAGGAAAACAAAAAAATGTTATAAAATAATGTTATTTATTGTTCCGGTTCTAAACCAATCAAACGTTACCTTTTTGTTCTGCAGACCTCTATTAGTATCAGTGGAGTTGCCCTGATGTCTGTGAAAAAATCCAAAGTGGAAAGAGCTGAAAATGTCACCCATGATTCAGGGGCTTTGTCTGAATGACGCTCTATAAATCTGACGTCACGGAGAACAAACACTGTGACTGAAGCTCTTCTGAACTTTCTGATAACCTTTGGTGGTGTCATTTGAATAATGTTTCATCTATTTATGTCTTGTCTCTCCGCTGACATCTTCATCACGTCCAGGTGTCAACTGGAGGAAAACCAATCTACTATGTGTCGGCTAAAAGAGACGTCTTCACTCCCATGAAGCTGCCCAAGTACACGATGCCCAAGGTAAATAACAGAATGTTGAACAGTTGTTGGGACTTTATCTGATCAACACCACAACTGGGGATATTAACATGTGCTGTAGTCAGTGACTAGGCTGGGGGTAAGGGGGTCACTGACTGGGGGCCAGGTCCCAGTCAGTGACCCCCCCTGGTCACTGGGGGTAAGCCTCCAGTCACTAGGTGGCAGCAACTCATACAGTGGTTTGTACAGATAAGAATATACATGTTATCGGGTTCTCAATAGTATTTTGAATTTGCGGGGGTGTGGGTCAGAGGAGGGGCGTGAAAACATTTCTGTCCACAAGGGGGGGGGGGGCATGACAGAACTTTAGAGGAATAGCAAAGGTGGATTGGATGGATTAGTTCTACCTACAGCCAGAAAGGAGAATGACAACAGGCAGCAACGACCCCAGACGTTTATGAGCAACCCACCGCAAGTTGAGCAATTGGCACACCAACTCCAACAAGCATAGCAACAATGACAAGTGCACCAACAGCAGGTTAAAGTTCACATTACTATGGTCAACCTACCAGAGATGTGTACCCACCCACTCTCAGCTCTGTTTTTCCCGTGGCCTGATGGTACACGAGTGCTGCCTCCACATGACATTGTTTGAGTTATTTATGTTCAGACCGAGGCCGGAGGTAGGTCTCAACAGTGTTCCCGCTGTTGTTATTCCATGCTGCTCTGCATGCCTACACCCAGGCCTGTCACGTAGCTCCTTTGACAATTAAAGCATGTTTTATTCAATCAGGCTGAAGGCCTCACCTTCCCCGGCTGCTGCGGGCTCACTGCGAGGTGCCACAGGCACAGTCAGTGGCAGATGAGGCAACCGTTCTGAGCAGCGTGAGCCGGGCCCCATCCTCTCTGCCAAAGAGTCCTGGTGCTGTTTTAATGACTGCCGTATCCTGTCAGTTAGAGTATGTGAGCGCGTAGCACTTCTGATTATTTAATGTGATTAAACTCTGCAGGTGTCTCAGATCAGTAGACAATATAGAAGTTTGTTCTTCCTCCTTCTGAGCCAGTCTTGTTTTATTTATGAAGCACTTTTAGGAAGCAACGCGCTTGGCAAAGGTGATGCACAGTAAACTTTTAGAGCTAAATCCTCCCCCTCACAAACTCCTCAATGAATTTATATCATTGCTGAGGCCCACGTTCACTTCCCAGGCTTTAAGTCTAATTCATCACTTCTGTATCTAGTTGCAGTCAATCGTAACATCATTGGACTGCTGCTGGCAGATAAATAAAAAAAAACAAAAAAAAAACACAAGTTTCACAGTCTGTGGCGTTAGGGTTGTCTGTTTTCCCCTTTCTGCTGTCTGCTGTGTGGGGTTAATCAGTTTCATCATACTCATCTGTGTGATTTCTTTTTGTACTGACGTGGTCTATATCTAGATTTTAAAATCACTCATGTCAGTCTTGTTTCTAAACTCATTGTTTTCCTTGATCATCAGTGGCTTTCATTTAAACCATTTTCTTTTTTTTTTAGTCATGATATTGTTTGTTTATTTTTTCCTAGTAAACAACAGATCACTTATAGTGAGGTAATGCGCATCGCGCCGACCTCTGTTCAGAACAGCTTATTGTTCTGATCGTCATCACAAAAGTGTGCTGCTCGTTTCCCACCGATGAGTAAATGAGCTCATTTGTGCACCGACCTTCATCATTTCTACGACATGTTGTAAAAACAGATGCCAGGTCAGAACTAATTGCCCTTCAGAGCTTGTTTTTAGAGTATAAATGATCAACCCTCTGTAATGTTATTCAGAAGTGTGTTGGCCGGGGGCAAATGAAGAGGCTCCACCAAACGGAACCACAGGACAGGAGGCCCAGTGGCCAAAAATCACTTCCTGTCATTATAAATTCTTAATTTCTTCCAATTCTTTTGTGAACTAATTTGGCCAAACTGAGTTCACTCAGTTTACAGCCCCGGGGCGTTCTAATTCCCCTGATGTTTGCCCCTCCACCAGGACCTGCATGTGATCAGCACAGATGAGAACCGCGTGGTGGCAGCCGTCCAGGAGTGGAACCAGAACGAAACCTACAACCTGTACGTGTCAGACACATCGGGAGTCTTCTACACCCTGGCCCTGGAGAATGTGGTCAGCAGTATGGGCCCTGAAGGCAACGTCATGGTAGACCTGTATGAGGTAGGTTAAATATTATAGCTGTCCAGAACCTTAACCTTAACCCCAGCAACCGCTAACCTTTAATCCAGATTCACTCTTCAATCACAGTGTGCTAACATATAAACAAACCAAATACCTTAAAAAAATAAATGTACATCAACATTATCAGCATTTCAACAATAGCTAACTGTCAAATACAAATCCCATTTCCAGTCAGTACACAATCAAGTACTGGAAACTTTGGTTGTCAGGCAAACTGTGTGTTTTGACACATTCTTCTATTTAATTCATGTGCTTCCTTGATGTTACAATCATGCTTAGGTAAAAAAAAAATCTTTTCACAGAAGTTTCATCATGGATCGTATTGAGACAAATTTCTTGAATTTTGTCACCTTATAATACATCAACTTATTGGTTGAGTCTAGTACGTTAGGAGTAAACAGACAATCCAAATACAAATGTATGTACCAAATCCTTGAGAAGGTCCTTTGTGAAGAACACATCTCCTTTGATACCCCCTTTGTTTTGGATCATTTTGACCGTCCTTGATCGTGATGATCATCAGTGGATGCTCATCTTTGTCTTTCCTGACACGTAACGCTCACAGTATAGTATTTTACCCTCCAGAAAATTGCTTTTACAAATCTTTTAAATAGTACTCTGCTTCTGTCCCAAATTTAATGTGTGTGGTCATCGGTGCAAAGTCTGGCATTTTTAATGAAAAGAATTAAGAGTGCCAGTTAAAACTATGATACTTTACTGTGTTTCAATCTTCGGTTTTCAGGGTTGTTTTTTTTTTTTTCACATCGATCAACAGTCGCCGTCTCTTTCCTGATTATTCATCCAAACGTGATATTGTTTCAAAGACCAAAACAAAAGCCGTAGTGACATCACATGGACCGGTACCGATTTTTTTCGTATTGATTTTAACATCAGCCAAAAGTGTTTACTGACAGTGATGTCAATCAAATGCAGTCATTGTGGAAATGTTCCCATTAGTGTTTTTTTTTTAAATAGTCTATAATTACAGATCTGTTAACGCACAATGGCTGACACGATATCTCGCTCTTTCGCTCATTCTAGGAATAGTCTTTTTAAACAAAATGCAATCTAGTTTTTTTGACCAGTATTTAACGTTAGCTTACATCAGGGGTTTTGAAAGCGTCAGGCTCTTCTGTCCTCTGCGGGGTGCCAGAAAACCCCAGGGTAGGGCAGACAACATGCAAAACTAGCCAAATTTGATCAATTTTTTTGTTTTTTCAAATAGAAAAGTCAAAAAATAATATGGATACTAATTTTTGCCACCTGTGTGTTTGTTTTTTATTGTATTTGTGGTGTGTGTGTGTGTTGGCTTTTGAAACCCCGGGTTTACATTGAATAAGCTCATCCTAATTGTGTTGTTATCCGATGTTTTCTAGAACTCAGAAATGAATCCACTCCTAATCTCAACTTTTGTGTTGTTATTCCGATCGTCGCTTTATAGCCTGAAACCTGTTTTCGTTGTTTTGCTGGATTTCTTCATCTTCTCTTTCTTTAATAACAGCATCACAAAGGACCTGCATGATGAGGGCCTATAGGCCAGGAGTTATTTTGAGCTCTGATCAATATTTTAGAGCTCGGCGGTGGAGATGATGAAATATGCTTCTTTTGTCATTTTGGAAACAAACTGTGTTGCTGCTGCTGCTCCTGCTCCTGCTGCTGCCACTGCCGCTGCTGCTGCTGCTGTGAGACCACAGTCTTCACTGTGTGAATACAAAAGCAGCTTCAAAGTGCTGACATTCACAAAGGCAGAATGGGGATTGAGCCAGGGATATAGATTTTTTTGGAGGCTGAGATTATTTCTTTGTCTGATTAATAACTGCAGATATTACTTCAAAAATTGCATGTAAGTCCAAAAGTGCAAAGTAAATACATGAATACATAAAAAATGAAGAGAATAATTAATAATAAAACTTAATGATTGAAGGCAACTAAGGGCAAATGTTAAGGCTCTGTTGATGGTGAGGTTTATTTACACATTCTTCCTAACAGTCAACAACCTGTGTGACCTAAGAATTCATCAGTATCTAATCTGCAAATCACTACGTCTATGAATGCACCACAGTACATGTTTTTGATTTTAAAATTCGCCTGTGATTCCACACAGGGAGCCATACTAGGCCCTTTACCATTTTAATAGTTTTTCACGTAAGTGTCTAAATGAAATTAAATACTTGAATGAAGTGTTGATAGATTTCCCTTTTATTTTTATTGTTATGGCAATTATTTTCTGAACATCATTTTCCATTATGTGTTTTGTGTCTGTTTTTCTTGACAAAGAGACAAAGTCTTTGTGTCTTTTCTGATGTGTAAAGGACACCATAGTTTCTGGATGTATTTGAGCTATAAATCTGTTGATGGTTGCAGTAATGTTGCTCCCTTGTGGTTACTTGTTATAGCCACTGTAATTTCCTCCTACTGCCAAGTTGCCCTGAAAGGCCAGCTTCATCTTATACATGGTCCATTAGTCCTCCTTATCTAACGCAGTGAAAATAAAGTAATTGATTGGTTCTGGATAATGAAGTGAATCAGACAAAAGATGCACAGAGGATGCAGCCCATGTTGTCCTGTGGCCTCCTGTGGGCGTCATAATCAAATCCACTGTCTTGATTGGGGTCACCACCACTTCAAAAATGTAGAATAAGCTAAAAAAAATCTCCTCCACTCTGGGAGAGTGAAGCGTCTGTCGATTAGTGAAGTGGACCCACTTTAGTTGATGTGACAGAGTCGGATCAGCGTTTCTGAGCTGATCCTCTGGGCCTCAAACCAGGAGTCACATCCATTTAGGACACACATTGATTACTGACAACATCGCAGTCAGTCATCATCTGTCACCGAGTGTGTGTCGCTGCCTGTGGGTTGGTTAAGAACGCAGCGGCTGGACATGCTGCACTGGGGCTTTAGTGGCTTTTTCATGACAAAGTGATGAAGTGATGGAGATCAGGAAATGTTGACTTACCCTCAGTCATGTGACAACCACTTCCTCTTTCCACTGTTTTCTTACATCCAAGGTCGCTGGGATTAAAGGAATGTTCCTCGCCAACAAAAAGACAGACAACCAAGTGAAGACCTACATCACCTACAACCGAGGCAGGGACTGGAGGCTGCTGCAGGCCCCCAGCAGAGACCTGAGGGGCAGCAGCATCCACTGTGTGCTGGTGAGTGTTTTAAACTCTTTCTGCTGGTTTCCTTAAAACAGGAGTTGATGGATCTTAGCTGGAATATTATTTCAGGATCCTCACTTAAAAGATGGTTGATTTTAGCTTAGCAATCATAGCTATCATTTAGGAAACACTAATAGAAATCAGTGTAAAGAACATGTGGTTATGTTCTTGTTTAAGACCAGGTTTTGTTAAACTCTAAGTACTAGTATATTTGTAAATCTTCGGAGAGCTTGCGGAACGTCCACATAGACCAGCACTCTCTCTTGCACTCCCAGAAGGACCTCCTTCTGAGCAGCACACACCTCCATCGTCACCATTCTCATTTGTTATTGTCAGAGAAACTGAGGTTTACGGAGGAGTATTTGAAGAGTGAGGTTGAAAACAGTAATACTTCTACTGGTATTTTATTTGTCTGTTTCCTTTTTTCCATCATAAACTTTTGGTATTTCACTTTCAAATATGATTTTTTTTTTTTCTTTTTACATTTTTGTAGCCATGCACAGCGGAACCACGAATGCCTCCCTTTTTGAACAATTAAGTTCACAAATAAGTTTTAAAGCAGAAATTGCTCCGGTTGTCGTACAATAACTGAGTGTTAAGAACTGTTGTCTGATTTTGCCAGTATTTATTGAGTTATGCTATTTTTTATATATATATTCTTTTTATTCCATCACCATGTGAACTAAAAAAGCTAGCGTAAGTGGAAAGGTGAAAAGAAAAATAGTGAGAACAACAATAGAAGTGAAGAAAGATTATAAGAAAGCCTGAGAATGGCACTGTGTTTCAGATCTGTCTTTACAGTAGGGTTAGCTTAGATTTGTACCATCATTAAGAACAAGAAAGCAATAAAAGAAGCTAAGGTTGCCAAAGGAGTGACTGTGATCACCAAGCAAAGATCTCCGACATTAGAAGAGATGGAAAAGCTGCTACTGATTTGGATCAACAAAAGCAGTTGGCCGGAGACAGTATTTCCAGACAATAATTTGTGAGAAAGTGAAGCGAACCTTGCGCAATCACGACTCCTCAGAGCCAGTAAGGATGACTGAAATTGCCTTTCCTATTTATAGCTTTATTCTTTATTCAGTTGTGTTTATCTTTTTTGTTAGATCTAATTATTTTCATTGGTTTTGGGTATGAACCTGTACACTAAATACCGTTGAAAACATTTAAATAAGCAATCATCTGGGGTCTAGAAACAGATTAATTTACATTGATTCCTATGGGAAAATTATTTCAGTTTTCAAACTTCTCAAAGTTCCAAAACTGAGGTTCCACTGTACTACCTAAGGACTAACTGTCTTGTAGATTTGTTATCTCTCGTCAGGGTTAACTTCCAGTCGGCTTCACTTTGTCTCATTTTGCTCAAATAAAAAACTATGACTCGGTTAACTTTTAGTTTGATCCTGGTAGCAGAGGCAGGAGCTGAGTACGAGCAGTGTCTGCCAGAGCTGAGTGCTCCGAGGCTGCAGAGCATAAAAGGTCAGCTATTTTGATTCAGTCAGGCAAATCTTACCTGTCATTTAAGAAACACTAAGAGAAAGTGGCATCAGGTGGAGGATATGATGCTGCTACTTCTTATTACCTGTCATCCTCCATGAAAGTCTGCTTCAACGGTCAAGCTTTTTAAGTTTCAGAACAGAACCATCGGTACCTCTGGGAAAAGCATTGAAATACACTATATTACCAAAAGTATTGGCTCACCTGCCTTGACTCATACTATGAACTGAAGTGCCATCCCATTCCTAACCCAGAGTTCAATATGATGTCGGTCCACCTTTTGCAGCTATTACAGCTTCAACTCTTCTGGGAAGACTGTCCACAAGGTTGAGGAGAGTGTTTATAGGAATTTTTGACCATTCTTCCAAAAGCGCATTGGTGAGGTCACACACTGATGTTGGTCGAGAAGGCCTGGCTCTCAGTCTCCGCTCTAATTCATCCCAAAGGTGTTCTATCGGGTTCAGGTCAGGACTCTGTGCAGGCCAGTCAAGTTCATCCACACCAGACTCTGTCATCCATGTCTTTATGGACCTTGCTTTGTGCACTGGTGCACAGTCATGTTGGAAGAGGAAGGGGCCCGCTCCAAACTGTTCCCACAAGGTTGGGAGCATGGAATTGTCCAAAATGTTTTGGTATCCTGAAGCATTCAAAGTTCCTTTCACTGGAACTAAGGGGCCAAGCCCAGCTCCTGAAAAACAACCCCACACCATAATTCCTCCTCCACCAAATTTCACAGTCGGCACAATGCAGTCTGAAATGTACCGTTCTCCTGGCAACCTCCAAACCCAGACTCGTCCATCAGATTGCCAGATGGAAAAGCGTGATTCATCACTCCAGAGAACGCGTCTCCACTGCTCTAGAGGCCAGTGGCGGCGTGCTTTACACCATTGCATCCGACACTTTGCATTGCACTTGGTGATGTGTGGCTTGGCTGCAGCTGCTCGGCCATGGAAACCCATTCCATGAAGCTCTCTGCGTACTGTACTTGGGCTAATCTGAAGGTCACACGAAGTTTGTAGCTCTGTAGCAGTTGACTGTGCAGAAAGTCGGCGACCTCTTTACACACACATACACGCACACTCTAGGTTTGATTTTTAACAGTATCACGTAATTTTCTGTTGCCTTACTGCCCCCTGCTGACACTACGTATGACACACAGGAAAACCCAGTTCAACCGGAAACATTCTTGCAAAAAATAAATAAATAAATAATAAAAAGTTTTAACATAAAACACTGATATTGACCGCACATGTCTTACTTCTACCTGGTTAAATTGTTTTTATGTTGTCTATTATGTATAATTTTATGAAAGCTAATATTTCATGACTTTGTTTTTATTTGTTTATTCTAAAAAATGTCCTAGGTATAAATTAATTAGCCAGTGATCAACCCGTCTTCATAAACCAATTAGAGATTCGGTGACATGTTTCTCCTTCCGCCCTCATTTCACAGCCATTTGTCAGGAAATGCCAGACATTTAATAAAGCTTTTAAACAGGCCGTCACAGCACAGCCTGCACCGGTGGCATTTCACTGTCTCCTAATGAGAATTTTGTCAGTAAAAGGTTAAACCAATCACAGTTGATGGTCAGGCCAGCCAATGGGGGAGTGGTGTTGGTGATGAAAGTTACTCAGTCCAATTGAATCCCACTGTTGTTTTGCTTTGTAGAGTCAGGCTAACTTTGATAGCTCTGATAATTGAGTCATGTTAATTTTTTCCTCTCTCTCTCTCTCTCCGTCTGCAGCCGTACTGCTCTTTACATCTTCATCTCCACGTGTCTGCAAATCCCTACACATCTGGAAACATCGCCAGCAGGGACTCGGCACCGGGGATTATTGTGGCGTCAGGTGGGTGACAGGGAGACTGCTCTATCTGTTGGTTTCCCGCTTACATTATTTATGATTTATGTTTATTTTAAACCAGCATCTCCGGGTCAGAGGGCAGAATCAAACTCCTTTGCAGCATTTTCAATCATTTTCAGTCTCTTTTTTGCTTTATGATAAAGCTGTTATTAGTTTTTACTTACTTTTCACTTGGACTCCTTTGGTCTAAGCCATGACCATAAATATTTATCTAAACTAAATTGTTTATCCAAAATGTAAATTTAAAGTCAGGTTAGAGATCCTGGATGGAATCTGATTCACATTTAATTGCAAATTATAATTAGATGTTCCTCTCAGGCATGAATTCATTACTGTATGGACTGTAGGGTTCTCATCACAGACCGGAGAGAACAGATCTGTTCTGTGTATGTCTATTTCTCCTGCACCTCCTCCTTCAGGGTGCATTCAATTATGTTTTGTTAACTCAAAAGAGACAAAGACCATGAAAATCATTTACTCTGACAAGTAGAAAAGGGGGGATGAGTGCGGGGGAGTGGGCCTGGGGGGGCGTCTCATTGGATTACAGTGGAATCTTGGCAGTGTGTAGCAGTAGTCGCATAAACACATGATCACTGCAGGTATCTGAGAACATGCTGCTGTCGCCTATAAAAAAAGTTATATGTAGTATTGTTTAAAAGCCCTAGGTGGCAGTATTGCCCCTTTTTATTTTTGCATTCTTATTTTTTTTAACAGTTAAAATCCAATATAGAGAACAAGAGGGTCTGAATGAAGCCTCTGTTTTGGTGATATATTTTTTTTATTACTTATTATTATCAGCAGTTGATCTTTTTCTGAGCTAACAGTTTTTTTAATTCGACTAATGTTCTTTTTAAATATTTGCCAAACGAAAAAAAGTATTTATTCAAAAACACATTATAACTAATTACCAACCTTTTTAAAATCATTTTTTACTTTTTGTGAAATTCTCATATCCACTATTGAGTATTGTATATCATTACAATATATAAATAATAATAATAATAATATATTTTTATTTTATCAGAATAGAATTATTTGTTTAGTATGATTGTTTGGTTTTTTTTTCTATTTGGGCTAACCCTAAAGCACATTCTTTTTAAGCATTTACTGTGGTAAATGTTCAGTAAATCTTTGGTTGCTAGATTACAGAATTAGAATCAGGATCAGAATTAGTTAATTGATCCCCTGAGGGAAAATGTTGACATAACAGATGCTCCTACAGGAAAGTAAAAAAAAGAAGTGGTAATTATAATAAAATAGAAATAATTAAATAAAATAGAAAATTAGATAAAAATAGAAAAAATGTGAGAAATCAATAGTAGCAGCAAATAATGAGTTGGTCATGCACCTTCGTACAATCCAATTAGTAAACCTTACTTTAAAAAGTCATGCAAACCAGTTGCACTTTTAAAAAAAGAAGTTGAGAGAACTAGGTGCCTCAGCTGTGGGTACGTGGTAAAATTACAGACATTAATATTGTTGGTAAAATGTTGGAGCCTTTCGGCACAGGAAGCACAGAAAAACAGGTTTGATGCCTGACACCAAGGCAAGCAGTTATCAAACCCTTTACTTTAGGACCGCTTTATCCACTCGTCTGAGGCGTTCCCACATGACAAATACTCTGATCATTGTTGGAAAAGTGTGTTTACCAACAGCAAAACACAGAAACGCCTGCAATAAATATATAGAAAGTGCTAAGCCAGGAGAAACGTCAGCAGTCACCTGTGTACAGGAATCAGACCGCTGGTGTAAATGTTATGCTGAGAGATGAACACAGCCGTACAGATTTATTGGTTCATTTAGGAGTATAGGCAAATGTGGCAGTGCACTGTAGATCTTCTGGGACTTTAAATTACAGCCACAGTCTCCAGCAGGCTGTAGGCTGCGGCCCCTCCCCGCCTGTACCCCGCTGCCTGTCTCTATAGAAATTCTCTCCTCTTGAACATAACTCATTTCCCACTCTTGCATTATGCAGTTTGCCTGTATCCAAAAAAGACTTGTGGTTGTTCATCATGTCTCTGTTCTCTCTGAACCTCTGTCACACCTTCAGGCTCATTTGGCTCAGAGTTGACAGCCGGCAATGTCAGCGTGTACATCACATCAGACGCAGGGAACACATGGCGACAGGTGAGCAAACTTTTTTTTTCGAACTGCACTAAACTGCGTCTGCTGACGAATGATCCCTGCAGCGATCGAAAAGATTCAGTGCTCTGTTAATCCTCTGAAGGGGAATTACTCAGCATTTAACCCGTCCAGAAACAGCAGTGATTAACAACGGACACAGCACTTTTTACCAGCATAGATTTTGGTGCCTGTTTTAACACAACACAGTCTCGACCAGAAATCCTCCAATGACATGACAGGTCCACTACGGAATGGGTTCAGAAACAGTACATGGTTTAGCTTAAGGGGCGGGGTGTGGAATTAGGGCCTTCTGCGTGTGAAGCAAACTCTGAAACCAATGCAAATTAATTCCTTTTCTTAGGGGCAGGTTGTCTATGTTTATAAAAAGTCAAAGGTCATACACGGTGGCCAGACTGAGCACAACAGATGAACTGAGTTCTTAAAAGGTCAAGCCTTTTAAAAAACTGTTTTCAAGATGTAACAAACAAGACAAAACAAATGAGACTGTAGATTCAGTAGACCACTGGTCATCAATCAGACCCACCAAACTGCCCAATCCTGCCCACGTCTGGGTTTCAAAAAAACAAAAAAAACAAAACATCAAATAATAATGTCTGACAAAAATTAGATTTTTATTACATTTTTGAGTGTCCAGACCTCAAGGTGACTGTTCAGAAAATTTTCGGCCCTCGGACAAATATAATCAGTGACCCCTGCAGAACTTTTTATACTCTTTACCACCTGAGAAAACATGGAGCTCTCTGAGTACCACCATGATGACCAACATTTGAATTCGCCTGCTCGTTCCACGTTCAACTTGCAAGTGATCCCATGATTTGTTGCTGCCAGTGAAAAAACACAGTTTGAGAACCACTGATTTAGACAATTTCCAGCGGATTACAATCAGCATTAACCAGTGGGACTCAGGTGGGCTATGGTACAAAGAGGTTGAGGTCAGACCTGGTCAAAATCTGAACCATTTATCACTGTACAAACTGATAAATCCAAACATGCAGCAGCATGAGGTCAAAGTTTGTTTCCACCAAATGTGTTCTGCAGCAGGATGACGACCACAACTACAAAGACTTCGATCGGTGGCTGTTTCTGTCTGTGTCTGTCTTAAACCCATGAGCAGAACACTGGGTAATTCACTTCTTTGGTACAAAGTACTTTCTTGAGTCCTGCACACACACTACTGAGCTGTGTTTTTCTACTTGGTGTACAATCATAGGCAGAGTCGTGTCATCTTAAATGGACATTAATGGAAAACCCTGCATGTGAACAGGCTGGTAATACAAACCACCGCTGCTCCATCATTTCCTGCACTCAGTGGTTGTAGCATTTTTAGCCTTTAGAGCTGTAGGAGCTCATTCTTCCGAGTGTCATGAAGGCAGCAGGAGTCGGCTGGCCGTGTTTCTTTTCTTTTGTCCATTCCTGAATCAACTAAATTGTTTTTTTTTTCATTCCTTTTGTTTGTTTTGTTTTTTTATGCTAATATTTTCTGCAAAATTAAATATAATTAGGCTGTTGACAAAGAGTTAATTGTGTAATTAACAATTATTCGAAGACTGTGAAGTAGACCCATGCTTAGTTAAACACTCCAGTGGTGTTTCACTCCACCAGCCCCTCTGGGATCAACGCCTCTTGTCCAATCAAATTACTTAGTCAAAGCCAACCATTGTTTAAAAAGTAGATTAACACATTATTTCTATTTTCTAAGACTAAACATGTTGTTCGTAACCAGCAGGAAGTAGTGATGCACTTCCTGGGCCTAATGAAGTGAGATAATTAATGCAATCTAAGTGACTTAATTGAACCTCGCACTCAAGTCGTTGCCTGTAAATAGACCCCACTTTGTTTTCATTAGAGGAGTCAGCTGAGGACAGAGGGAGTGAAGGATCCAGGTGAGGAGAGGGAGGGTCTGGGGTCTGGATGTAAATGAACACAAATTTGGAAAATAACACCGTCCTGTGGTCCCAGTACTCTGCTCCCAGCTGTGGTAGTGATTTGATTGGATTATCCCATCAAAGCTACTGATACTGATTACATTTTTCTTTTATTTAAAAAAAAATCAGCATAATTTTACACTAGTTGAGTTTTAACAAAATGTGATTTAATTCATTAAACCTTTAATTTAAAAAATATTCAATTAATATTAAGCCTTTTGGGTATGACAAAAAATATGCTAAAACTTTAGCAAAGCTAAGATAGAGTTTTTCTTCTAACTTTTTAACAAATTGTTAATATTATTTACATTCTTATACTTTAAATTATGTTAACTAAAAAAACAAATTTAGTTTTATTCAATCAGTTTTGGATTTTTTTTTTTTTTTTGGCTTACATTTTGTGATATCACATTAGCATGTTTGTTATTTTAGAGCTAAGCTATCAGATTTGACCTTAGCCAAGTTGTATGGTCTCTTCTTCCACCACTGACATCACTCAGTGAGTTCCATTTGTTTTCTTCTGGCTGGAAGAAAAATGAGGTACATTACCACCACCTACTGGGCTGGAGTCTGTGCATCAGCATTACTGGTTCCCTAGAAATTAGGGAACTAAAAATGATGCAGTTAAATTTGTTTATTTTTTGCTTTGTTCTGTTTGCAATTAATGCAACACAGCACCAATACAAACTAAACCACCATTTTATCCAAAGTGATACAGTACAATCCAAATTGACACTGAGCATGTAAAAAAAAAAAGTTTGAACTAGTTCCCTTTCCCTTCTGTGTCTTTGCAGATCTTTGATGAGGAGTACGCCGTGCTCTACCTCAACAAGGGAGGTGCCTTAGTGGCAATAAGACACACTCCGCTTCCCATTCGACACCTGTGGTGAGTCATTATGAAGGAGACGCAATTTGTCACAGCATGACTAGCTCCCCCCGGAGGAAGCCTCAAGTCCTATAAGTTAGTCAGACAAAGGGGGGAATGAGTGCCTCCTATGCCTGAGCGGCTGACAAACATTACTCAGGAGCTGTGGAATAATTGTGCTGTGACGACTATCGTTCCGTTTCACCCCGATGGAGGTTGTAATGAGAGGAGCTACTACAGCACATCAGCCCTGCAATGAATATGAAAGAGAGATGCTAAACGCCACTCAGGGTCATTAGCTTGTACACACGGTCGATGGGTGGGGGCATCGAGGTGGGGTAGGATTAGTGCTGTTCCCCGGTGCAATGGTTGTTTGTGTTTTCCCAGGTTGAGCCTTGATGAAGGACGACAGTGGAACAAGTACAGCTTCACAAACACGCCCCTGTTTGTCGACGGCGTGCTCGGCGAACCGGGCGACGAGACTCTCATTATGACGTAAGTGACAAAGTGTGAACTTTTGACCTTGCAA
This sequence comes from Cynoglossus semilaevis, assembly GCF_000523025.1. Classification (NCBI taxonomy): domain Eukaryota; kingdom Metazoa; phylum Chordata; class Actinopteri; order Pleuronectiformes; family Cynoglossidae; genus Cynoglossus; species Cynoglossus semilaevis. The sequence goes on from NC_024315.1 coordinate 13,128,742, forward strand.
TTAATGGAAACGTGTATGGGTGTGTAGGGGATTGTTCCTGGTATAACTATATCCACGGGAACATTGTTGTACACGATACTACTGTTGTGGGGACATTTTGTCCTTGAGGGGACAGTTTGTCCTTGAGGGGACACTTTGCAGGTCTCCACAGGATGAGAGAGTGTTCCTTGGTCAAACATTTAGTTTGGAGTTAGGATCAGAATTAGAATGAGAATTAGAATTATCTTTCATTTTGTTTTCTCACGTTTATTGACCGCACCTCGACTGTTTGATTGTGCGAATATTTTCTTCCAAGAAACCAGATGGTTTGTGAGAGTTTTGACTCCTGTAAGTGAGGAGGTCGTGCGAATGACGAGTTTTTCCAGAGCAAAACTGGTGCATTCTTACATAAGAGAAAAAATTTATTTAACGGTGCTGCAGGCTGTGTCTCATCCCACCTTCATACTGTCTGGTTTATCTTTCATGTGGAATAAGAAGAGAATTTTCTTCAGGTGCATCCCATACCAGAAGTGTGTCTGACAGCTGATGACTTCACTGAACTTCACTGAAAAAAAAAAAAAAAAAAAAGGAAAGGCAGAGAAATTTGACATGAAACTTTGTTCTGCAAAGTTTAAACAGAAAAAAAAGTGGAACAAGCATGAAGGTGTTTTTTTAATGTTCTGAGCGAACAGATTTACACAGGCTTAATTTATGTGAAAGCCTTAGAGCTGAGGAGTGTGTGCATGGATGTGTGACTGTTTGACCCAGCAGTATGTGCAGTGATTCACTGCCATGTATGTCATGTCATAATAAATAATAGTTTGAGTGACAGGCACATTGACAGCCCCACTGATGGTGGCGTTGGTCGGACGGAGTGGGGGTGGGGTGGGGGGGTGTACAGACGCTCAGAAACGGTTGAGTGAGGAGGTGGACAGAGGGACAGAGCACGGATGACGCTGTCATGCCTGCGTAGCAGAGCGTTCACGTCCACTCAGCTGGCAGACACACCATTAGTTTTCATGAGACCATCATGCAGTGTTTTCTTATCAATTTGTACTGATTTTTACAGTAAGTGCCTGTCACGCCCTGCTGCCTCTGCAGCTAATTGACAGATTGATTGTGATAAATACGCTGTGGTTAGAATGGTGGTGTGTGTGTGAGCGTGCATTGAACACAACCACTCCATTTAGCTGGAGACTGAATATGAATCTGTTTAGTCTGGTAACCTTGGACTTTCTCTGACTCTTGCTAAAATAGGAAAAAAAAATTATGGATGTTGTTTCTTATTAGAGGAATCATTTCATAGAATAATGTTTTTCTGTCAGAACATCCAATTGTAAAAAATAAAAAAAAGCGTGATTGACAAGAGGTTTTTTTTTATAAAAGCAGTTGTTCTTGTTGTAATTGTTTTTACTAGTACACATTTCAGGAAGGGACAAGGGAACCCTCTGTTAGAGACCTATGTTAGTGGAAACATGGAAGAACAATACTAATACAGTACAGTATAAATAAATAAAATTAGCTTTTAACTCTGTATACATATATATATATATATACAGTTCTACATATATAACTATATATACAGAATTTTGAAAAAAATACACTTCATGTTCAGAATATTTTTTGAAAAATTCAATTTCACTAAATATGAATAAATAATCATTTATATCTAATACACTTTTGTTTGCATGGAAACAAAGGCAAATGCATGGACTTGTTATTTATAGTTAATTATTATTATGATTACACTGGTGATGATTGTACTGGTCCGCCCCACGACAGCTAATTAGGTTGCATGTGGCCCGTGAACCAGAATGAGTTTGACCCCCCTGCTCTACAGCATCATAGTCATAGCTTTGCCCATACTTTTGTTCTGTACAGTGAACAGGAACTGGAGCACATTAGCTTTTGACCAAACTCTGAACAACTGCATGTGTGCAACCGTGTCACTGAGCCACTGTTCTACACCTGTCAGTCTGTAGTCTTCAGTATTTTCTTTATTTTTATAAGAGTTGACAAAACTGCCTCATTATCATCATTATCATGACAACAGCAGCAGCACTACAACCTCATTATCATGACAACAGCAGCAGCACTCAGTTTGAACCCAGTATGGGTAGAAGTCGGAAGACCACAGTGTTCCACACTGTCACCAGCTGAGATGAGCAACTGAGACAGATGAGAACCAATGGCTGACCTCTGTCAGCAGCCTGGATATGACACAGAGGTTCAGAGTTCATCTTTATGAAGATCAGACCACACAGCACTGGACTGTACTTTACTGGACTGGACTGAACTAAACTGGACTGGACCAGACTGGACTGTACTGCACTGGACTGTACTGCACTGTGCTGTACTGAACTGTACTTGACTGTACTGTACTTGACTGTACTGAACTGGACTGGACTGGACATGAACTGAACTCATGCAGGATTTTTAATATTGTGTGTGAGAATGAATCATGTGTGCTGCTAAGGTCTTTAATTAATATTTTCGGACGTTGTATACTGGTGTTCATTACTCGTCCATATTACATTTTAATTGCTTTTAATAATGAACCCATTCTGGGTGGACAGTTGTAGTTTCTGTTAACAAGAGGAATATTTATGAGAGGATAGATCTGCTCACACACTGATTTTTTTTAATCTTCTTAGTCAAGTGGAACAAATAGGGAAAAACTCGTCCTTATTGAATCCCTCAGGCATTGCTAATGGATCGTGGAGCTCTACATTCCAAATCATGTTCATCTTCTCTCTGCTGTGGTCTGCTCTTTCTCCGTTTTCAGAAAACATTATTAACTGTCCTAAAGTACAAGCTTTTTCTCCAAACTACCTTGTTGCATTAGTCAAAACATAAAGTCCAAAATAATATGAACTGTGGCAACTGTCGCCCCCTTCTGTTTAAATCACACATTTACTTTTTCTTTCTAAACTGATTATAGGGTTTTTTCATAGTGGAATTATTATCTTAGTGTCTCTCATAAAAAGAGTGAGCTGCTCCATAGAAGGGGTCACCTTCATGATGCTCCAGATATTAATACAAGACAGATGTGAACTTCAGACATGGGTGATTTGTCTACACACACACACACACACACACATCCTGTTGGTTTGAAGACACATTAGAGGATCATGTTTCTGTCTCTCCATCATTGGATCCTCCAGGGCAGGTCTACTGATGCTCCTCTAGACCATCCCAGAGGCTGGAGAGAAACTTCTGGTCAAACACAATCTGAAAGATTATATATGTTGTTGTTTTACGTCCTGTGGTTCTTAAGGTACAGTCATAATGAGCAGTTTTAAAAGCAGTAGCAAACTGTGTTAAGTGGAAGAAAGGGTCTGAATGTGTCGTTTTCTTAAAGGTTTCCCGTGAACAAACCTCCTGAGTTTGTTTATCACTGGTCATGTAGGAAGAAGTCCAGTTTCCTTCATCATGTTGGTTTTCCTTACCGTCTTCTTCATCGTTCTCATTCACCTGCAGGATATTTGGCCACGTCAGTCATCGCTCAGAGTGGCAGCTGGTGAAAATCGACTTCAGGTCCATCTTCAACAGGAGGTGCACAGATGCAGATTATCAGACCTGGCACCTGCACGACCAGGTAGAGTCCAACACAGCAGATGGGTCTGTTGAGTTGAATTTTCCGAGCATACCACTAGAGAGCACTCGTGTACCACTGGTGGTACCCACACCACAGTTTGAGAACCACTGTTCTAAACAAATGAAATCAACTGCATGTTGTATGGCGTCAGAAGACTGTAATTAGACACTGAGACTTCTGATGACTACCCAACACACCCATTCCCAGCCTGGTCTGGTCCGACTCTGAGTCACAGATTAGAGACTGTTCCTTTATTCACGGTTCAGTCCTGTAAGTCCATTTAGACTCCACATATGCTCAGAACAGGCTAATGATTTAGACATACATTCACAGAAACAGAATATATATATATATATATATATCCTCCAATATGTATATATAACTGTCTAAGGACACAGGCAGTTTTTAGCGTCTCACTACTGACACCTAATGCACGAAGGCAGAACTTTCACTGCTCATCGTTTAAATTTTGTCCTGGAACTGATTTATTTCAGCTCCCTGTCAGTGGCCAGCAAAAATAAAAACGTTGGTAATTACAGTAATACTTTTTAATTTATATAATACCAGTGTCATTTCCAGAACACTTTTACTGACTAAATACTTTTACTTTAATATACTGTATAGATTTTTCAATTACTGTATAGAGTTCTGGAGCAATAATTAGAATACTGACTAAAATGAAATCATCGGTCAGTTGACATGGAGGGCAGTAGAGGTAAATCATCATGAAAACTTTTTTTTTCAATTCAAAGTATTACCTAATGTTGAAGTATGGATTTGAATGTTTCACTATACACATTTCTCATATACGGTATATATATGTGAGTGTGTGTGTATGTGCGTGTATATATACTGTATATATGCACACATATGTTTGCTTCAAACTTTTTTCATTTTGTAAATAATTCATTGATTGTAAGAACTCAATATTTTTAGTATCTCCCAGCTTCTTTAAACTCACATTTCTGACTTTTTATCCTTACATTTAAGTTTTAGGAGGAAGTTTTCTAAAAGTTGTATGTTTTAAATTTACTGCATGCAACAAGAAGACAAGAACCTCAGTTACTGTTACTTGTTTAGACTTACAGTAAAGTCAAGTCGACTGAAGCTTGTATTGACACAACTCCCCAAATAAAACCCCACTGCAGCAGCAGTAGCATTAGCATTAGCTCCCATTCCCCAGTGTGACACTTGTGAGGCACAGTTGTTGTGTTTAGCACAGCAGTCTACAGAACCAGGCCCACGCAGAGCTGCGAGAGGAACCACTGCAGAGCTGCTCTCCACAAACAGTGGGGTCCACACACGGCTGGATGCATCGTGTGAATTATTTATGGCACAGAGTGGAACAAAAGCTGCTCCTTTTGCAAAAAAAGAAAGATAAAAAACAGAACTTTCTTTTTCTTTCTCTTCTGAATCTGGGCCCACAGGGTGAACCCTGCCTCATGGGATTGAAGAGAATCTACCGGAAACTCAAGTCGCTCTCCAGGTGCGTCATGGGAAGCATGTACGCTGCGTCAATGACTTCAGGGCCCTGTGAGTGCAGTGAGGCTGACTTTGAATGGTGAGTGAACTTCTTACTTTGTCTTACACTCTTTACACAGAGTTCTATTGAAATCATCTCTAAAGTATCATTGAAGTCTGGTTGGTTCTATCATAACGTTCTGTTTGGAGTGGCCATCAGAGGGTATAACCTACAGAAGTAAAAAGAAAGAAATATGCTTAAAATACCATTACATGTACAGTGCAACACAAAACCTTTTTGACAGGAGAGCTCAACTCAAATAATTTAATGCAATAAAATAGATCTCACTGATTGGTCGACAGTAATAGAGGAAATTATTTAGAATTTATACATTTTCCCAAGTGACTTTTATGTGAAAATATGTTCTTTATATATATATATATATATATATATATATATATATATATGTCTTGAACCATAGAACACATAAACTCCTATGATCATTGGATTCTCAAGTGTCCAATGGTGTGTATGGTTTGTCCCTGTTATCAAGCCGCTCTACTCCTCAAGCTGGCATGTAGCTAGCGTGTAGCTAGCTAGTGTAAAATGGACTGGGTTTTGACAGGAAATAGGCGGTAGGAGCACACCAACAGTTATTCAGAGAGCGTATCCTGTGCTTAAAACATGGTCATTGATAATATTCAAATGTAACAATTATGAAATGGTTGATAAAAGTCAGAAAACGTTTTTTGCAGCATTGTCTGTGAGTCTGTAAAGGACATCCCGCCCCAAAAGCTAATGCTATTTGCTGGGCCTATGCATGGAGAAGTTTGGGAAGCCCTGCTCTAATAAATGTACCTTTTACTAAGTTGTGTGTGATCAAGATCTTTTCGAACAAACTGTATTTTAGTAAAAATGACGCTTTGACTCTTTATTCTCTCTGGTGCAGAAACAAAAGTATGTTCACGTCTCTTGGCATCCTCTCCTGTATTAACTCCAAGGTTTCTTTTTATTTCCCTCCCTCTTCTCTCTGTTGCTTGGTTCCCCTGTCGTCAGGTCTCTAGAGTCTTAGTCCTTGGAATCAGCAGCATCACAAGCATAAATCAGCAGAGCTAATAGCTTTCATTAACAATCACAACAGTTCTGCATCTGTGTGCATGTCTCACTAATTGGGCCAATTTGTCCCAATCATTTTGGGGACACTGTGCTGCTCTGCCTTTTTTAATTTGTAGGACAAACAACTTGTGGGATGCGTTTCAAAAGGAAGAAAAAAAATATGGAGCCTGGAGCAGTGGATGTACCTCAGCTGCAGTCATTAGTAAAAGCAGGTTATGTTAATGTTTAATCCTCTCAGCTACGTTTCATCATCAAACATGTCCAATCACCTCTGAGTATTCTGTTATCTCCTGATGGTTTTCCCACCTCAGACTCAGAGCCACGTGTGAAGGAGCTCCCGGCTCTTCCCTCCAAATTGATTTTTAATTCCTGACCAACAAAGCCTCGGGAACTTTTGCATCAGACGGCTCCGCTCGTTCCACATTTGTGGTTCCTGATTGAACAACTGTTTCTCTGTCTGTCTGCTTCCATCATTACAGCGATTATGGCTTCGAGAGACGGACCGACGGCAAGTGCACCCCCGCCTTCTGGTTCCATCCGTCATCCATGTCCAGGAGTTGCACCACAGGAATGACTTTCCTCAACCGCACTGGGTAAACACCGACCTGGGGCTAAAGTGGAGTCCAATCAGTCTCAGTAATCGGACTCTAATGGATAGTGTGGTCCAGTTCAATAAGTGTGGTTTAGTTAGGCTGATTACCGTAATTCGTGGAACTAAAGCTCTACTTTCTTTGTTTTTGATTTTCTGTTTCTTCATCATTGTTGCAGTGTTCACCAGAACAAAATGTCGTCTCTTCAGCAAGTAGCAGGAAGTAGCAAAAACAATAGAATAAAAAAAAATGATGTCAAATAGAAATATTGTATAGCAGTGTATTAGTAATTGGAATATACTACAGTACCACACACCCTACGTCCACAATGCTGCTTTTTTATATATAATTTATATTTATAATGTGCTGAGCAGCAGATCGATAGATAATAAACCAGGGCTATCATTTTCAAAAAGCAAGTGCTCCTTTATTACAAAATATATGGTTTGACTTTTCTGTTTAGGATATACAGGTTCATACTTTATGCTCTAAATATTCCTTTGAAAAGTAAGCACTCACAATTTACAAGATCTGAAAATAAGGTGCTGCTTTATTACTGTGAATTATGGTAATCCAAAAACAGTACTGAAGCAGCTGTAGTTGCAGTGTTAAATCAGCAGGGGTGACTTGAGCTACTTGATTTTACTGAGACTGAAGCACTGAAACGTCACCCTTATTAATGTGAAGGTTGTTTGATTTGTGGTTTTTTGAAGTAATAATTGCCATATAAATAATTTGTGCATCTTTCATTTATTTCACAGCCACCACACACCTGTCACTGACCGGTTCCTGTGAAAACATAGATAGATGATGTTTATAGAAATGAACAGATGATTCATCCATCATCCCTGTGCTGTTGGTGATAAAACATTCACAGGTGATGAATGTGATGAATGAGCCACAGCTGTGTGATACAGTCAACATGTGAGAGCGGTTTGAACTCTCGTACAGAGACACAGTACAGTCACGTGGCGTTTTCCACCAGTGTTTAATCAGAGTCAGGTTCTGCTCTGTTCCACTTGCAGAGGCGCTTCACTGTCATCATTCGACTTTGTGTCTGTAAATAAGCGTCAATCCACCTTTCTCTCTCTCTCTCTGTCTTTTCCACCTGCAGCTACAGGAAAGTTGTGTCCAATAACTGCACAGCAGGGGTCAGTGTGGAGTACACAGCCAGGAGGCAGAAGTGTCCCATCCAAGCACCCCGTGGTCTCTACCTGGTCACCAGTGAGGGCGCTCTGACCGCCACGTTAGGCAGCAATGTCACCTTCCTAGTTTTCCTGGAGGAGGTTTGACTTTTGAACATCATTTTATTCACTACGGTTCTAGAAAAAAAAATGTAATTGCAGGGAATATATTAATTTTTACAACAGTTTGCATTACATTACTCAAGACATGCTGTACGTTTTAAGCAAACATCCATCCATCCATCCATCCATTGAAGGGGGGGGGTCAGGAGTAGATAGATGGAGCGTTTGTTTGAACTAAGATAAATGACATGTTAAAATAAAATGCTAAAATGTTTTTATCATTTTCTACACCATCTAATGGGGAAATGTGGGTACAGCAGGGAAAAGGCAGAAGTATAATGATAATATAAATAAATTATACAATTGTGAAAAGTTTGGCCAGATTAAAAAGCTGAACGGGCTGCATCCAGCCCCTGGGCCTTAGTTTGCCCATGCCTGTCCTATGGGAACCTAAACTGAAAACAAATATTTAGATATACACCTGCTTTCTTTACCTGTTGTGGTTAAATACCTTGCATTATTTCTGTCTGAGCACTGGAAGGTTCCATTGACAACTTGCTAATTTTCTAACAGCAAACAACATGGCAGGGGACAAACAAACTTTACTTGTTAACTAATTTTGTTTTTTAGATTTTAAAGCTAATAATTAAAAAATGTAAAAAACAAAAAATAAAACAAACCTGCGGTGATGCTGAAAGTTTTTCTTGTGCACAGGGAGACAGCGCCAGGACGAGCATCACGCTGGACTTTGGGGACGGTCACGCTCTGACCTACTCTAATGTGAGCTCCATTGAGGACGGAATCAAACACATCTACAAAACTGTGGGGATCTACAGAGTGACCGCCACTGGGGAGAACAGTCTGGGCTCGGAGACGGCCACGCTCTACCTGCACGTAACATGTGAGAGGATTACTGCAGTTTTTACCTTCACAAACGTACATTTTGTCTGGAGTGCACCATCTAGTGGTTCAACTGAAAATGTGGGTAATTAAATAAAAAGCTGAAATAATTTACAATAATTTATAGTTATGTTGCAATGTTTGACCAAATTAAAAAGCCCAATTGACCCAATTCAGCCCACGGGCCATAGTTTGCTGCACTCTATATCATCTACCTTCAAAATTACATTTTACTCTCAAAAAGAGAGCTTCTTTGAAGTGTTTACTTGTTTAGCATTAGTAAAAAAAAAAAATTTATTCCGAAAAAAAAAAACGTTAGTTCATTTTCAGAGTTTTTTTTGCCACATCAACCAACATAAAATTGCTTTGTACATTTTTTATACCGCCTAAAAAAACATTATACGCGGAGCTCAAATAAATGCTAGCAGGCTAAAACAAATCCAACTAAACTTTCGCCCCAGTCAGCATCTCCAGCACCGCTGTAATCACCCACAGTGCTTTGCAGTCCTGACCACCCCCGGGTGTATTTACTGCGGTGACAGATGCAACAGTCCTGACTTATTGATCAGGGAGTATCGTTGCCCCCTCCAATCTGTCAATCCTCGGTGCCAACCGTACCAATAGAGCCACCGCCGGCTCAGATGTGCCAGTAATGAAAAATAGCACACAGATGGCAGCAGTGCTCCCAGAGCTGGAGGGAAGTCTCAACAAACTCTGCAAATCCTCCCCTGCAGTCACTGCAGCAACATGTGAACAAACTCTCCCTGCGTTCTCTCCTCAGGTGAAACATAAACGTCATCGCTCAGTGCGGTGATGTCACCGTGTGATGGTTAACCCCTGTGTTTCTGAGCAGGTCAGCTGGAGCACATCCATCTCTCCGCCCCCTTTGTGGCCGTGAGGAACAAGGAGGTGAACCTGACTGCTGTTCTGTGGCCCAGCCAAGTGGGAACAGTCACCTACATCTGGTGGATCGGAAATAACACAGAGGTACGGCACACTCAGGGCTTCGCTTCTCTGCCGCCTGCTGGATGTTAAGTAGGTTTCTGGAACTGTTTTTGTGTGGAGCTAAATTTGAGCCCAGGTTTCAGAACCAGAAGGTGGTCTCGTTAATCAGGTTTAATGAAACCTGCGGGCCGCTCCGACTGTTACAGCTACAGCCTTAATTACTGAGCAGAGTGTCCTCCCGTGTGCTCCCCCCAGTGTCCACTGGTTAATCAAACTGGAGTGTTCCACATTAACGTGGGAACACCTGAGTCCAACACTGCAACACAACCAAAGACGAATTGGCATCTGTTTATACGTTCACAGCTGCTGCCAAAATACACTAAAAATAAACGTCCCTCACTGAACACTGGGGGTCGCTCAATACCAACTTATAGGCCTGGTACTGTAAGTAACTGATATTGATGCTTTGGTCCTCTTTTATGTATTTCATGCAGTTTTTATGAATTTTACTTTATTTTTTATATTCTTTAAAAAGCAGAGTTGTAAACAACATCATTAATAATAATAATAACAATGATGATGATGATGATGATGATGATGATGATGATGATGATGATGATGATGATGATGATGATGATGATGATGATAACATCATCAGGAGAAAATGTTCAGTGTAGGTTAGACATGATCAGTCTGTGGAGTCTAAACATCCACAGCTGCTGCTGTTCCACTGGACACAAGTTCCACAAGTTTTTTTTTTCTTCCTTTTCGTCTTCTCTTCTTCTTCGCCTTCACACCTCTGACGTGATAACAGCTCCAGACTAATCCACTGTCACTCAGGTTCTAGCCACTGTTTACATGACACCATGCAGCAGCAGCAGCCTCTCTGCGTCCCAGTGTTGCCCAAAGTAATATAGTCGGATCAAGACCAGTCTGATTCCATCTATAAACTGATCCAAAAACTCTGGCTCAGAGCTGCCCCTAGTGAGCACATCACACTTAAATTTCAGAAGAGTTCTGTCATACTAAAATAACTGGTGGAATTTTACCACATAGTTGTAGAATCTGATTTGTCTATCTAAATATTTAAAGATCACGTTTGTAACCAGGGGATTCCAGGATCAGGTCAGTCCCCACTGTCAGATTAGCGTACTCTACTCCAGTGCAGCTGAATTAGAAACCTTTTCATTCTCATCACAGTCTCACAACTTCACCAAACAACTGCAACGTGAGCGCAGACCCCTGGAGAAAAGTAACTCCACAGTCTTCAGGTCCTCGCTGTTTGTTCAGCAACCAACAGGTGCAATTTTGCACTTTTGGGACAGCCGCCGCGGCCGGTAATAAACCATAGAAGAATTAGCATTTGTAGATGTGTGAGACCAAAGGTGAGGTGAGTAATGACAGGACGTCTCTGCTGCTGCCGCCCTGGGAACTGTCTGCAGGCTGTGATAACTGTTTGCAGCTCAGAGGACACCATGCTGCAAAGCAATATTTGTGCACCCATGCATGCAAGCGCACGCACGTGTGTGTGTGTGTTTGGCGGTGTGCCAAAAGGCTGACACTTCTGTAGTGTAAATAACAGCAATGCAAGATGTTAAGCAGCGTTCTCTGGGGACGCCCAGACTCTAGGTCTCTCTGTCTCCATCTCCCTCACCTCCGTATTCTTCCTGTCCCTCTCTCTTTCCCAGCAGCCACTAATCACCCTGGAGGGGAGTGTAGCGTGCACGTTCTCCCGGGAAGGCATCAGTAGTGTCACGGTGCAAGTGTCCGCGGGGAAAACGATTCTGCAGGACAGAAAAACCATCGCTGTCCACGGTGAGCAGCAGTCGCTGTGGCTCCGTCTCCGGTGGGATTGTGGAGCTGTGTAAATACACGGAAGAGACGAGTCACGACTGGGCCTTCTCTATCACACACACACACACATACAGTATATACAGTGTATATATAAATATATATATATATATATATATATTTACAGTATCCTGTGTACATCTTTACTTGGGGATGAATTCACCTGAGGTTCTTCATGTCTTTCACATCACTAACTCCCATGTGTTGTTGTAAAGGTCAACACTTTACAAATGAACTCTGTTACTAAAGGTCCAGTCCGTGACATTTAAAACAATTTACTGCCTGGAATATCGTAGCCGTAAGTTTGTCTTATACAAGTTTAATTGATATAAAATCAAAATTTTAAAGAAATGTGAGGATATTTACACTGTCGGTGAGACAAAGTCCCTCTAGAGCACGCATGGACAAACTAAGGCCCGGGGGCCGAATGCGGCCTGTTCAGCTTCTTAATCGGGCCCGCCAAACGTTTCCAAATTATATAATTATTTATATTATCATTAGACTTCTGTCTTTTTTCTGCAGTACCTTTGTTTCTCCAATAGATGGTGTAGAAAATGATGAAAGCATTTTAGAATTTTAGCTTTTATACATGACTTTAACATCTCATTTATCACAAACGCTCCGTTTATTTGCTCCTCACCCCGCCACCCCATTCAATTTTCGGATCATTGTGGCCCGCGAGGCTCCGGAGTATATATGTTGTGTGCGTTAAATAACCTCGCTTTTTAAATTACACATTAGTTCATTTTTTCAGTATGAAAACATTAATAGAGAGAATTAACCACATTTCTGTCTCTGTCATGCTGCTCTGTGATAGGCTCAGAGCAGTCAGCGCCTCAACGCTTTCAAACTTCAAAAAGTCCAAATAAGCCTTTAACATTTGCTTTGATGAGATCTGAGATGATGTAAAAGTCAGACATGGGCACGATGATGTAACGGCTCTGACAGAAACAGATTTATGGCGGAGGCTGAATCTGGAGTGTGAATGATGTGTTTTGTGACAGATGAAAACTCACATCATCTCTCTCATGTTTACCTCCCTGCAGAATATTTCAAATCTCATCTGCTGGCCTTTTCATCAAACCTGGACGACCACAACCCTGATGTGGCGGAGTGGAGGCTGGACGTGAGCCGAGTCATCAAGAGCTCTCTGATCCAGGTACGGCTCTCCTGGGTCTGTTGGGGGAAACGGTGTCTTTGCCTCAGATAAATGAGGCGCTCACACAGACCTGTGTGTGCATCTTGACCTCCCTGAGGCTCCCACACATCAATCTGACATTTATTGATGACGAATGTCAAAGCAAAAGGGGGACGAAGGAAAGAAAAATATAGAGTGGACGTTCAGGACGACGACCGTCTCCTGCACGCAGAGCCTGAGTTCAGCGACACAAGCTAATCACATGGGAGTGGACAGAACAGTTTAATATCGTCAACGTGTCTGCGTATTAACATTAGGCTTAGCGCCAAGAGCTCTGCGACACACACACATTTAAACATAACTCTTTATTATTCTTACTTTATTCTGCACAACACTGCCCCCATGATTTCCAGTGGTACTGCTTCGTTTCGCGAATGAGTTGGAGAACAAATCTGAAGGCTCTCAGACAATGATTTCTCTTTTTTTAGCATCAATCCCGTCCTCTCAGAAATGAATCAACTGCACTCTTGCATCATACAATATTTTCACGTTGTTTGACACACAAGCTCACAGCCAGCTCCGTCGACTGTCAGTCTAACTGTCAGCTGTGTTGTTTTATTATTGACATCCATCACAAACCACAACCACCTGCCTGAGAGGCAGAGTTTGAGGTAAAAGTGTGAGGAAAGTTGAAGCTGATAAATGGACCTGATGAGTGAAAACATCGTTCACATTAAGCTCAGACTTGAAATACCGCTGTGATAATTAAACTCTTCATGGAACAATTCACACACACACACACACACACATATATATATATATGTATAAATATATATGGTCTTCAGTAACTGCCTAATAGATACAAATATTGCGATAAATATTCAGTTCATTAATCTTCCAGGGTTCCAGGTCCCACACATGTCTCCAGTTCTCAGACTTCTCCTTTTACTCTGGTTTCTTCTTGTTTCCCTGCAGGCCACAGGGGTCAGAGAAGACCAGCTCCTGGTCACTGTTCTCCCAGGTCTGCCAACCACGGCAGAGTTTTTCCTCCTGCCTGACAAACGGTTAAAGGATGGGAATCTAGAGCAGGTACCAAAACCCTGGCTGATGATGACACAGACGTCTCTCAGTCCGTGTCTGTGTCTGTGTGAGAGTCAGTGACTGCGTCAGTTCTTTATACTCTTATTCACCCATCTCACCAGTTTGCTTCACTGTCTCGCTGCCTTTTTCTGGCACGACTGTGAACATACATTCCTGTTTCCTCCAGCAGATGGCAGCATAGATCTACCGACTTATAGTCTGTTTTTTTTTCTTCGTTTTTTAACCATTCTTCTATGGGGCTAATTCTAGAACACGCCTGAGGAACCTCTGCAATGGTCTCATCAATAAGAGCTGACATGTATTAACAAGTTATCAGGGGGAATGACTTTTTAAACTCCACACATCCTCCCTGCAGAACACTGAGGTGGGCTGGGAGGGGCGAAACTGGGGGAGCGCAGGGGTGAGGTGGAGGGTAGGGGGGGGGAGAGCAGAATGAAGAAGGTAAAGTTGTTCTGGTTGATGATTTCACCTAATCACTGCAGCTCCACCGTGGACCAAATTAGCTCCAAGCTTCATGGGAGAAAGAGAGGGGGAAGAAAGAAAAAGGAGGACGGGGGGCAGAGAGAGAGGGGGGAAGTAGAGTGAGATTAAGATGAGGAAGGTGGGGAGAAATGAAGGGGAGAGAAGGGGATGGAGGAAAATGGTTGAACTTCCTGTCTGCTCCACACAGTCTCTGTGTTTACTTTATTATTCACCTCACCTTTATCCACATAGTTCTGTACTTCCAGACCAACATGACAAGTCGTGCTTATTAGAATAATCATCTTATTTTACACCACATCTCCCAGCCTGAGGATGCAGACTGGGTCTATTATTAGCCAGTCTTGTTTAGCTTTAGCTTCACCAAGTCACAAAAGATCTTCCAAAAGCAGCAACAACTGTGTGGTAGTAGAGTCATCGCTGGGTGTGGAATTAAGCATATAGGCCACGCCCACCACAGAGGCCACGCTGTTAATTTAACAAACCAGGTCATTAAGATAAATGAAGCCTGAAACAGAAACAATTCTTATCTAATGATTCTCTTCACACCTGTGTGTGCGTGCCTGTGTGTTTGTGTGTGCGCAGATCACACTAAGACTTCTAGGATTGTTTACAATCACTTCACTTCTCTCTGGGATTTGAGCCCAAGGATAGAGATTCATAATTAAGGTGAATGAATGGAATAATCACCAGAGGGGTAGAAGAAGTGGACGAGAGAGAATGAGATTGGATTGAAGATTTCTATAGTTTACCTTCAGGTCAGAGTAATCAGCCTGATTTATTCTCTCTGACTTCAGAGAGTGAAAGGTGGCGAGGAGTGGGGGAGGAGGAGGGGGGTAAACAAGAAGAGTGTTGGTTGGGTGCTAAAAAAAATGTCAGTATTCTCTTCTTTGATGAGTAACATGCAGAAAGAATGGAATAACAATTTCATCTGACCAAAAATGCCATGCTAAATTTAGGAATTTTCTAAAAAATTCATTAAAATATCTTTTCTAAAATTCTCAAAATGCTTTAACTTGATGAAAAGATAGAGATAATAGCAGATAATAAAGAAATTGAGAAGGAAATGTAAAAAAGATTCAAATTCTTTCAACGTCTGACCAAAAATGACATGGTAAATTAGGATTTTGCCCACAGATTTGCCCACTCATTCGATGAGAAACATGAAGACAAGATGAAATCTTGAAAACATTTTTGCCAAAATATTTCATCATTATTTCTCAACATCTGACCAAAAATGAAATATTAAAATTTTCTGAAAGATTTAGAACACTTTTTTTATTTAGTTCATGCTAATGTGGACTGGATTGCTTCAGTGACCAAATTCTGCATGCTCATAATACTGTACATGCGGGGCAATTGTGTCACTTCTTGAGGAAGACGTTGTTGCAGTCCGTTGAGATGGTTCCCCTGACGTAGACTGTGTTTTAACTTTCGCCCGTTGAGAGACACCATCCATTTAGCGACTAACAGATCATAGGTTTTAATGTGGTGTGAATGGCTGTCTCTCTGTGTCTGTAAACATGAACCGAAGAACTGTCCAGGGTTTAACCCCTCCCTCACCTGATGCCCTGCCCCCCTCACACCGCCATGAAAAGGATAACATAGTAGAAGATGAATGAGTTTTAGTTTTGATTTCACTGCGTAGTTCTTGGGTTGTTTTTTTTTTTTTTTACAACGCCCCCATGTGTGTTTGAACAGCCCCGTACCTTCAAGGGCAGCTGATGTTCCGTACTGTATTCTCCTCCAGTCTGATAAATTGGTCTGTTCGCTGCAGAGATTGATCAGGAGTCTGTGATGTCAGGCAACACAGAAGCAAAGATGGATGAGACGTGTGTGGTCTGTTGCTGACCTTCCTCTCAGGACTTTCTTCTTCTTCTGTCTCCCCAACAGCTGTCGGAGGTTCTGCTCGGTGCCTTGAATCAAAACCTGGTCCAGTTCACGTTGAGACCAGAGGTCCAAGTGACGGTGTACGCAGCCCACCTGTCAGCAGGTAAACAAAACCAGATGCTCTCTTTGTCCTGAGCTCTGTCCACAGGAGTCTTTGAAATAAAAAATGAAGTAAAGCAGCTTTATTCGAAGTCACAGACGCCACCACCTGATTTAAAGTCTGAAAATCAGCTGTTTTACTGCTTTACTCAGTAGTCAGGAAAACATTTAATAACTTTAAATCCCTGATTTTCCAGATGGACAACAGAGACTATTTTTAATACAATTGCAATAGTAACTGTAACTTAAATCACTGTCAACACTGTGAGTGGAGCTCATGTCCTGTGACCAATGTGCACGAAACCTGAAGTGTCTGCTGCAAAAACATTCATCAGTTTATCAGATGTATCCATGATTTATGATGTCACTGCTCTGCTCAGCCACTGGGCGGCTTAGGTTCTGTAACTTTGTTGCTTCCCGACAACTAATGACCCCAATCCTGTGTCTGATTGGCTCCCCCTGTAGCTACTCATTCAGAGAGTGAGCACCGTTACAAGTATGTGTGCCTCTTCCTAGTGGGGACGCTGCTACTGTCCTAGAGAGACTTATAAGATAAAGAGTAAGAGAAGTCCATACTACTGAACATTAAAACGATTCACCCACCATCCACCAGGTGTCACCCATTCTTTTCCATCGTTTATTGCATGTTTGGACACTGGCAGGCGCAGATGTTCCACTCACAGCCCCTGGTGCTTTTCTCTCTGTCTCTCCCTGTGTCTGTCTCTGCCTGCAGCGCCCCTAGTGGACACCAGCGAGAACCACAGCGGCTCGGCCATGCTCATGCTCCTGTCGGTGGTGGTCGTGGGTTTGGCTGTGTTTGTCATCTACAAATTCAAGAGGTAAAGTGTTGGCCGAATGTCACGTCTGCGCACAGAGTCGTCACCATGTACGTGACGGAGCTGGTGAGAGGTGTCGAGGTTTCTCTGACAGCTGGGTAAACAGAGGTGTCTGCAAGGACGCAGCGGAGGAGGCCTGATAGATGCCTGTCTCAAACAGACACACACACACTCACACACAGTCTGATTCTCTTGGCAGCTCTCCTTCGAAAAAGAAATGTCAGTCAGCTTTCAGACAGTATCGATATGAAGACCTTTGAGCAGCAGAGCGTGACCTTTGAGAAATGTTAAAATATGTCTCCTAACCAAGGTGCAGCATCAGGGAAGAAAAGGTCACAAGGATTCATGAAGATTTAGCGACCGTGTTGGAGAGAATTAACAGACTGTAATCAGATTTAGGGACTGATATGAATCTGTGTATCTGGAGTTAACAGCACAACAGATAAGAAAAGAAGGAACATATATACAGTATATATATATATATATATTGTGTTTATTTGTTAATATACCTTGTAATATTATCACATTATTATAATCTAATAATAATAATTATGGTGATTATCAATAATATTATATAATATAATATTCATTATTACTATTACGTTTGTTATTATGGATGTCCATGATGACATCATCTAGTCTACAGCAGTAAAAACTAGGCTGTCTCCCCCTCACTGACCTCCTCCCACCCCTGTGCGTGTTCTCCTTCTCCTCTGTTCCTTCTCGCTCCCTCTGCCTAACTGTAAGTCTTTCCTCAAGGAAGATCCCAGGCCTCAACGTCTATGCGCAAATGCAGAATGAAAAAGAACAAGAAATGATGAGTCCAGCTGATCCAACGGAGGCCACGCCCAGCTCTCAGCAGGACCTGGTTCACTCTTTGGAGATTCTGGACACAGAGTTGAACTCACGGCCCATTGGTACACACACACACACGCACATACATTCTTGTTTTCTTCTTCTCCATGCTTCCATGCTCATTCACACCAGCGTTTCCTCTTCATCAAAACTCATCCTGTTTTTGTTGTTTTTTTGTTTTTTTTTTCCCATGTTCCTCAGAGATAATGTGGTCGAGTCAGACTCACAACGGCAGATAAACAGAGAGAGGAGGATTGGAAAGTATGTTGGTATTTATTTAGTGAGTTCAACACCTATACCTATGATCAGAATTTTTACATCTGTAGTTCCCACAGAACACTGTAGGTGGCGTGACATTAACAAGACCTCAGACCAACCAGTTTAAGACTTTTTATTAGTGAATTCCTAATAGTGAGACACAGAATTGACCTTCATGATTGACTACAGATTGATTGATGTCTTATTTTTATTTACCACTTTAAGATGTTCAGTCATTTCTCTCTTAATTATGCAAAAAAACTAAAAAAATTAAACCTATGGGATTTGTTTTTATTTCAAAATTATTTAATTCATTTCCACATACAGCTGTATTTTGTGGTGCAGTGATTGTTGTCATGAAAACGACTCATATCATCATAAGTCACTTTGACCATTGATCACAATCTTTTTGAATATCTAACCAACCAATCACACGATAGCTTAAAATATTTTTTAAAGGAGCGCTCATTCTCAATAACATTAAACTGCGTAGTAGTAGTTAAAAAAAATATAGAATGGAAACATCTGGATTGCGGGCCATGAATGTAACCAGGCTGAATCCACTGAATCTGTTCCACCAGGTTAATTGGATTGAATATGCCCCCTGGTGGTCTTGGGTGGCAGTAATGTTATTGTTGAGAATGAGCTATTGATGTTTCAGTTGTTTTAAATAGGGATGTCCGATATTAACTTTTTGCTGATATTCGATATGTCGATCGAATATCGCCTAATTTACCATTCCGATATCAACCGATACTGATATTCAGCCGTTCGCCCCCAAAACTGAAGTTACCGTCACAGGACCCTTCAGTGAAACCCAGACATTGCGTTATCGAGTTTTCATTATCGGAGGAAAAACCGATAAAAATTCTATTACCGGCATTATATATTTATGCTAATATCCGTCACCGATATTATCGGACATCCCTATTTTTAAACACTTTTTTATGATGGATAAAACTTAACAGTTGATTCCATGTTTTTGAGTCTTACCTCCTGCTGACAGTGACCCACTGTTTTTTTTTCTCCTCAGGATGTATGAAACCTCATGTACATGTGAAATTCTCCACTGAACTCCCAACATATGTTGTCTGACCTTTGGACTGGACCCGGATTCCAGCGTCGTCATGGAACAATTTTTTTTTGTTTCTTTTCCTTTTGTAACCCTTGGGGACACAAAGGTTTGGAGCTTTATAAGAACCTGTGCATGATGGACCCTGAGGACACGAGCTGTTCAAACCAGAAGGAACTGTGTACAGGTATTTACTTTTTGTTCTTTTAACCAAACTCATCGAACCGTTATTTACAAAGACCTCCGATACAGACAGGAGCAGCAGCGTGAAGTCATGTGGGTGAGGAAAGGTGGGGGGTTCTAACAGGGTGTTGTTTTCGCTCGTGTTCTGTACGTGAGGTCGGTTCTACAAACCTCTAACAGCAGCGGTGTATTATTTATTCATGCAAATATACTTTCACGGAATATGTTACTGAAGTGAATGTCACATTTGATTTGTAAATCATGAATGTCGATGTTAGAAGTTTGTGTATTTTAATAACAAATGTCAGACTAAACCTATACAGTAAATGCTGTTATAAATAATGAATAGGATTTTTTTTTCAATGCTTTTGCTCCATCGTCTCAAAAAAAAACAAACTGATCTATGGCACAAAACATCTTTTCTACTGAAGGTCCTTCTCTCTGCTGCTCTGACTTCACCGGGAAAAAACACAGGGTTCGGTTTTTGTACATGAGTTCAAACCTTGGTCTCACTTCTTCAGCTGGTCATCGTGCAGAGGAGTTTGTAGAAAGTTCTTTGGGGAGTGTTTGTTAGAATAACCGTCACGCGTTCGACACCGTTCACACAGAGCTAGTCTGGTTCCTGCACTGCTGCTGAGCTGGGTCGGAGTACAGTGTCAGGTACTGTGTGGGCTTAATCTTGGAAAAGGTGCTGCTGCAATACACATTCAACTCATCACCAGACAGCGAAACAAGTACCAAAGGACCACTTACAACAACTGTACCAGGAACTATTTTTTTAAGGAGGTGGATTGAGTTATTTTTATTTCCACCACTCCTTAGTACTTTGAAGATTATGGAGATTAGTTTTTAGTAGTACAACATAGGTCTGACCGCTCAGGTCAATTCGTATTATTTTTTTAAGAATGAATTTATGAAATACTTAATTTTCAACCCCCACCTCTAAAACGGAGAGGACAAAAATAAACAAATATATTTATCCAGTATTTGAATATATGTTAAAGTTTTTTTGACAGACAAAGAAGATGGAACTCTAAAAAATATATATATATCAAAATTTAGAAGTCTGCAGCAGATGCAGACTCAGAGTGAGCAGCTGTCTGATTCAGATGGGGGAGAGAGGAGAGGGAGGGGGAGGAGGGGAGAGTTCTGTCGTAGATGTGAGGGCGTAACAAAGCTAATATTTTGATTATTAATAATCAACGATTCTCCTGATAAAATGAAATCGCAGCTCTCAGACTTAGTTCCTGGTTTCTACAGTGGAAATGCAGACGGTGCTTGGTACTGTTTGTAGTTCCTGCTTCCCTATCATGGGGGTTACCGAGAGGTTAAAGTGTCAGTCGGACTGAGAAACAGTTCCTCTGCGGTAGAACCTGACAAGAACCAGTGAGAACAGAATGTGTGTTTTTACAAAATAAATCTCGTGGTAGACTGCCAGCACAGTCGCCCCCTAGTGGCCGATGCATTAAACTATGGCTCCCTTTTTTTTAATGATTCCTTGGTTGGTAACGCTAACCTTAACAATCAAGGATGATCAAAACAACTTCACACAGCCACGATCAGAAATATCTGAAAAACGAAACAGTCACTACGGTAGGAAAAGGGGCGGAGCAACATCTAACAGCCAGGAAGTCCTGGACTTAGAGACCTCTGTGGTTCCACAGTCCAGAAGAACCGTGATAAAGAAGCAGCAGTTTTCTGATTTAAACACGCCGCTTTCCCATTCCTCTCCCTCTCTCAACAAACATCCTCGCCTTCTCTTCCATGCAGAATTAGCAAGATTATTATTTTTGTAGAGAAATATAAATAATAACAAAAAAAAGAGTTTTAATACCGTGTACAGATTTTATATGAGAATGGACGGTTCAAGGTGTTCTCTTTGGTTCTGGTTTGACCTCAACTGTGCCGTGTGTGTAATTGTTTTATGCATTTACAATCATATTTATTATGAATTGGAGAAAAAAAAGTCTGTTAACTGTGTTCTGGTTTTCTTACAATATTTGTAAAAAAAAAAAAGATGTATTTGCAAAAGTAATATTCAACCTATAAAGAATGGAAAACATTTGTTGTCGGCTACTACATTTTCCGCACACTTTCCCAAATGATGTCACAACACACAGAACACCCAGTCTTCTTTTAATAAAAAAATTAAAGAAAAAGGCTAATAAACTGCATCATTAATTTTTCATAAAATTTTAAAAATCAAAGACAAACACAAAGAAAAAATAACATTTAAAAATTTTTTTTGTCCAAATGCTCTAATTTGCAGACAAGATAGATTTGGAAAAAATGTGGCCAAAGCATTTCATTGAAATTTTTCAATATCACGAGAAAATGCTAAAAATAAATAAATAAAAAGTCCCAAAAATACCTGAAAGACACTGCCACGCAGTAGGTGGCATTTATGTTCCTTAATGCAGACCTCTAGGTTGGCTTAAGGGGAAAAGAAGAAGACAAAACGACACTACAAACATGAACAGAAGTCAGGATGTTTTGCGACTGTGATTCATGGGGAAGTCACGAGTGAGTTTTCTGTTAACTTATACCCAATAAATGGCATTGTAAGAGTTTTATTTATTCAGATCCCTTCTCCATAGCAAAGTAGGCCGGGTTTGGTCATGAAATTCCCGGGCTGAAAAAGGAGCCCACTCCGACCCTGCATGTATATATGTATATATATATAT
>NC_024315.1:13151106-13156204 GCF_000523025.1 Cynoglossus semilaevis
CAGTATATATATATATATATATACAGAATATATATATATATATACTATATATATATATATATATACAGTATATATAGCTGAAATAACTATTAACTAAAATAATAAGCTTTTCACTATGAGCTTTTCTATTACAGTCGTCAAAGCACGCTCTATCAAAGAAAAGGTTCTAAGAGACTAAACCAAAAATAAAAACAATGTGAATGTTAACTGTAGGGGGCGCGCTGATATTGGAACCTTTGTATAACGGAAATAGGAATACGTTGTACTTTTCTTACTTCCGGTTGCGGATCCGGCGCACGAGACACACGAATGTTTGTCGTTTGGGCTTCCAGCGGGCGTTCAAGTCAAATAACTGGATACGGTGGCTGCATCTGATTGATTAAAATGGTGAGTTTTTTTGTCGGTTGTATTTTGTTTGAAATGGTAGTCGTTCGGTCGAGACCGTGTGTGTTTCGGCAGCAAACATTAGGTTTTGTCAGAAGTTAAAATTATTCGTAGTTAGTTTTTCGTCCTAAATAATGAACATAGAGTTGTCGTGGTAAATAAGAAATTGCCCGTTGACAGGAGTTTGTTCTGGGCTGATGCACCTTTTTGTTAATATTAAATTAACTTGCAAATATTGCTTTTCTTTACAGAAACCCATACTGCTGCAGGGACACGAACGGTCCATCACTTAGATCAAGTACAACAGAGGACACCTGTTTACCGTCGCTAAAGATCCAGTGAGTGACACGACATGATTGCGCTTAACAAGTGCCACCAATGACTATAGGATAGTAATGAGTTTGACGTCAAGAATATGGAATGTCCACGTGAAGCTACAAATGGCAACACGACTCTGCTAGTCACAATTCTCTAATAGTTTTGACTTGCAGTTGTGTTACAAACAAGGCTATTTGCTCTACAGTCCGTATGATATGAAAATCATACTTTACATTCATGTGATCATGAAAAGGGCACACGACTAAGGCCAGTAAATTGATGTACAGTAAACCCTTGTTTTTCGCGGGGGTTACGTTCCAAAAAGAACCCTTGATAGGCAAAATCCGTGAAGTAGAAATCTTTATTTTTTTTACAATTAAATACTCAGAAAAAGAAGAGAAAGAACGAACAAACCATTTTACAGTCTCAACCATTTGTTTCACAAATAAAGTAAAATAAAAGTACTTTAGAAACGTTTCAACAAATAACTTCTGTAATGTACTGTCAAATAATAATTTTAATCATCAACGTGAACAGAAGGCTTCAAATTGCGGAGATTAGCACCGCCCACCGTGAACGGGAGAAATTTAAAAATGATTACTTTGTCACCGATAGACAGCATCTTCCGCTGCCTTTTGGTCCCTACCGCAGGTTCTTTTGCCGGTCCAGAGCGTTTTGTCGACATTATGGGGTTTGATAAACTCGAAATTGCAAGAGAATTTGCACGTACGTAATGTCAATTTGGCAAGCTGTTTTACGTACGTGTACATATTAAACCGCAACGTTATTGGCGCACAGGTAGAGAAGAAGCGGAGTGACTTTTTAGCCAATCAGAATGCAGAACACAATGCACGATGCAAATCCGTGAAGTAGCGAAACAGTGAAAAGTAAACCGCGTTATAGCAAGGGATCACTGTATATTCATTCAGATTAAAAGGAAAGAGGTGCAACAAGGATTTCTTCCTGAGGTTGTTGGTGGCGTCAGTAATTTAGAGCAAGCCAATAATTTGTGAAGCGAAGCCATGATTGCATTGAAGCCTTTTAATATTTACCTTCAACACTGTCTCCCCACACAGGTGGCCAACGTGTGGTAGAACTCGGTAACTACAACGGACACACGGAGCTGTGCCATGTCCTCACCGGGGATTTTATAAGTTGATATCACTAATAATTAGCGATATGAAGGCCCTAGCACTTTCTGACTAGTGTCAGAAAATATAACAAAAGTGAAGGTGAACTCAAACAATAAACACTATAAACAAGGGAAGACTGGTATACTGCAACACTGTTATGACATTAAAGGTTATGTTATTATGCAACAGCAGTGTTGTGAAACCAGTAAAAGCATAATAATTGTAATATTGTGATTAATTGTCTGGCAGTTATTGTACCAAGTAAATGTGAAATCATGACACAGTTGACCTTAGCGTACGCTCATGAATTGCTGCCACGATACATGCTATGTTCCCTAACTGTCTCTTATCAGGGGACACCAAAAATGTTTTGACAGGATCAGCTGACAACAGCTGTCGACTGAGGGACTGCGAGAACGGTGGGTGAAATGAAAATGCAGGTGATGGATGGATAGAACAAAAATGCACAAATAGGTAAAATACATTAAAACACATGAGTAGCAGCACACTGCCAATGAATATGGGAAAACAGTGGATGTTAGTAGGCAATTATTGTTGCCATGTGGTGTTGATTGCAATCTCAATTAATATATAGTATATTTTTGTTATACTATTTGTTTTCTAAATTAATTTGGTATGATGTGTATGTATAGTAAAGTATACCTCCTATGATATGTATATACAAGCAGAACTAGTATAATTATAAGGATGTTATGTGAACAAGTATATAAAATAAATATATAATATATTAAATATATGCACAGTGTAAATAGTTAAGTAGTGAAATAATGGAATTAAATAAAGAGTTAGCATATAGGTGGTACCAGCAGACATTTTAGTGTTTAATTTTTGCTCTGTCTCTTCTTTAATGTCTGCCAGGTTCGATTTCAGCGGCAACATCATCATGTCTTCCACAGACGAGCAGATGGGCTGTCAGTGTTTCATGAACTTGTTCGACCTGATGGATCCACAGATCGGTAGGTGATCGTAATGCGCAACATAAAGAAATTAATACCGTAAAAGAAACATGACTTCAGATAGTACACGGCTTCCTGATTACTGCTAAAGAAATAATTTGCACACAGTATTATAGAAGTGAAATACTGAAATAATGAATCACAAACAGCATCTTTTGTAGAGCTTGTGACAATGAGGAACATTTTTTTTGTTGTTTATTTGTCAATATTCTGGAGAAGTCCTGAAGTCAACGACATCCATCCGTCTGTAGACCTCACCGTGTTCATCAGTGCCTCAATGGACAACACTGCCAAGGTGAGCACTCTTATGTAAATGATTGATGTGAAAACAGTTGTTGAAAAATGTTAGAAATAAAGTAATCAGAATGACATCTGGCTGGCCATCAAGGAGAACGCCCAGAGAAGAGTTTGGTTTTTAACCTTAAAAATGAAACCTGAGTTTTTAGTTTTTGAAGGTGAATAAAGAAAAGAGTTGTCCAGGAAGATGCTCAGTCATCCAGGTCGAGGTGGAAGAGTTCCATTAGGCAACTGGACGTGAAAAAGAGGCTTCTTCAGTGCTGACTGGCAGTGGGGAGTACAGCAAATATATACTGCGGGTGTGACAAAAAATAAAGCTACTTCAGGTCCCTCCTGTCGGGTGGGCCGTTGGGGTCAACAGTCGTTAGGAGTCTGATGAGTCGTTGTAATCCTCATCAGAATGGTTGTGGTACGTGGATGATGTTGTGTCTCAGCCCACCTCCTCTGTTGAGTAAAAGTTTCATGTCTAGTTGCCTAATGGAAGTCTTCAACAAAGAAAGGAGTTATTGTTTTCCTTTAAACTCTTGTACTCGTCATTGTTTATATATGTATGGAATTGTGTGGTGACCCTCCAGTCATTTGTGCTAATGACCCACGTACTTTTGTAGAACAACAGAAATAATTGAATCAAAATGTATTTGACGGTATTTATTGATTGTTTGTAATACAAGTATGTGTTAACTGGAGTAAACAAATGACAATTTGTTGAGGGTTATAAGAAGATAAATCAAAAAGGCCACACAGTAGTAGGTGTGGTTATTTTGTGTGTCCACTTGTTCATTTATTTACAATGATAATTTCCTTCAGTCTTGGCGTGTTGATCAGTCTGTCCATACTACAGACCTGGTAATGTGAATCCACTGACTTACGTACTTTTACGGGAATAGACTTTAGAATATTATAAGTACATCTTAGGAGAAATGAGTGGTACAGTTTGAAATGAACTGACTGTTATGGTTTTGGGTGAGAGGTTAAATGTCTTAAAAAAAAACAACTTGGTCCAAGACTTGTGAACACAGACTTGTGGCCATTGCACTTTCATTGTGAGCTGTATTTGACTTCAAAGACTGTTGTCAACCTTCCAGAATAGGCAGAACTGAAGAAGCCTCTTCTTCTAAAGGTAAAAGTTCATTATGAGCTGTATGACTGTTATAAACCTTCCAGAATAAAGAAAATTGTTGAAAACACTGTGCGCATTCATTTCCTGATATTTGAATCACTCACTGTGAACGAATCACTCACTGCGAGTGAATCAGTCTCTGAATTAATCACAAATTGTCAAAATGAGTTTTACATTCACTTGTCCTCTACTAGGAGTTTTCATTTGTGGTGTACTGCTCGGGCTGGACAGATTTGTTTTCGCAGAGTCGTTCACAGATTTGTTTTCGCAGAGTCGTTCCTGCAGATTTGTTCAAAGCTTCATACTTGCAGATTCGTATCATTTGTCATGTGACAGACAGCTCGGGTCTCGTTTGCTCTCATTCATCTTAGTCACTGTTACACGGTTAAACAACAATGACAGGGAGGATGAAGGACCCAAGTCATTGTGGTGTGTTTCTCTTTCTTAGGTAAACCATGTTGCCTTAAGTATCGTCGGAGAACTGCAGCCTGCTTTACAATGCCCACAATAGGGCTAAAGCCCCACCAATCAGATAGAAGAGTGGATGTCCCCTATTAATGGAAAATCATGCATTATAAGCATGAAGGAACATGAGGTAACTGTTTCATAATAATAATACCTTATAATTTCATTGCTATTATATAGTGGACTTATATATATTATTATTATATATGGACTTATATATGGAATATATATATATATATAAATATATTCAAATGACTATTGGATATAGCATATTTTGAGACAAACCAGTATTTAAAGGCATTTCTGGCACTATTTTTGCATTTTTTTGTAATGGTAAGGTGTAAGGCATGTTTTTAGTGATATTTTGAAAGTTATCACTAAAAGTCCAAAAAGTATTTTATATG
>NC_024315.1:13156304-13192482 GCF_000523025.1 Cynoglossus semilaevis
TCACTGTGTCACAATATGTTAACACAATAGCAGCTACAAATAGTCACTTCCACAGCACCAACAACTACATGTTTGTGACTGCTCACTATCAACAGTAATACAAAGTAGTGGTTTCTTCAGTGCTAATGCTAACACCACAATGAATTATGGGACATCTGTACTTTTTCTTTAGTTCAGATAAAGACAACAGTCACTGGATACTTTATTCAACCACACAATAATACTCTGGAAACACAAGTTGAACTCACCTGGCCTCAAACTTGCCAATCCTGGTGGAAGCTGTGGTCACTCCCATGGCCTCCTGCCCACCTACAACACAGACACAATTACGAGGTCCCAATACAGTCAGACCCAGTCTTTGTACAAACTCAGAGAGTTCACTACAGCTCTCTATTTGTAAAAAAAAAGAGAGTATTTGTATGAAAGGTAAATTACCCCGTTAATGTGTTTATAAAGATCCATAATCTCAGAAAATCAACAATTGGAGCTCCTCTACCTGGACCACAACTGCTACCACAACGGCTTCAACTTATACCAATGTTGGCTACAATTTAACATAGGAAGCTTAAGTTTTACCTTTTGTGTTTTTGAACACAAGCTAGCATGTTAACTTACCGACAAAAAGTTTACCTAACGCATTAGTGTCGATAAAAATGACTAAACACCACATAAACACATCCATTATTGATCATAATCGATAAAAGTTTGTTTGTGATCAGGTTATCTTTCCTCTCGTGACTTCCATACACACTCGAAGACGACTAAATGTTTGTTTGGTAAACGAGATCAACATTTCCGGTTTACATTCAATGCCGTCTCTTGCTTTGCATGCGCAAACTATCGAGAGGAAATGACAACAATTTAAAGGTCCGTAAATGTGTGCGGAAAGAAATAAAATAGATAAATGACGACATTAACAAAAAACAACAAGGTTGTGGTATCAGTACAGACAACTCAGAAGAAATTATATTTAACCTGAACGAAAAGCAGATAATTCAACAAATGGAATTGCGTGCAATAACAGAAAATCATCTCCAAAGTTTAATTCTTACATTTCGGTTTTTCAAACATTTGTCTTTACCGGACGAACCATCTGCCTTGAGTGTTCATAGAAATGAAAACGCTGGACCGCAGCACTAAACACACGCCAGCAGGTTAACTTACCACCAAAAAAGGTTTTTCGAGAAAAAACTAATGCACTAGTGTAAATAAATGGCTGAACATCACATAAAACTACTCCATTATGTAGTTTAAACGTAAAAAGTTTGTTTGTATCAAGTTATCTTCCCCTCGTGACATCCGCACACACTAGACGACGACCAACTGTTTGTTGGAAAAACCAGAGCGCGCCTTTCCCGTATAATTTAAAAGCTCTTGCTACGCATGCGCGAACCAGGGAGAGGAAATGACGTAAATGTCATCATTAATGTGAAAGAATTTGTATACCAGTGTGCACAAATAAATAAAAAATAAAGTAAAAACAGAAATAAATACAGATATACATATCTGTATTTATCTGAACATATGAGAAGTTTCTTAATAACATTTTAGATTTTTAATCACATCCATCCACTAGGTAATGCAAATTCTATACATTGAATTTTTAATTTGCGTGTGATTAACTCCATGACATAAACAACACAAATTAAACTAGTGAATGTATTAATGATAAATTAGAAAACACAGTGAGTGAGAGTTCCAGCCCTAATTTGCCTACTTTTAATTTTTTTGTTCCCCCACTTTTTCCTCTTTCCTACCCTTCTGTTATACCCCTCCTCTGGCTAAGTGGTTGAGGAAGCAGACTTGGGTCCGAAAGGCTTGGGGAGTTCACCAGCTGCTGAGGTGCACTGAGCTCCCTGGGTGCTTAAAGCTGCCACCTGTTCACTTTGGGTTCGTTGTATCCCTGTGGTACAATGACAATACAGAACATAAAAAACAAACAAAACAGAGGTCATTTTGTTGTTTGTGCTGTGTCACAATGACAAATAATTCACTTTTAAATGCTGAGAAACTTTTTTTTTTCAAAACGGGGTCTGTGCAAACAAACGACAGTGTGAACTGACAGAACAGTAAATCGCACGTATTTAGACTAAAGCTTTAAACCATTTCAAAAATGCTAGAGAACTTATTCATCATTTTGTCAGGAGAATGACAATTGTGTACTGCCGTCTGTCACACACTGCTCAAGACCTCTGTCGTAGGAAGTGAGCCTATACTGTCAGGGTCAAATAAGTTGAGCTCAGTGTGGTGGATCACAGGGAAAGTGATAGGTTTTTAGTGATGTGATGCTTTGAATGATAGCGTGGACATTGATATGCTACACCCAACGGTGATGCTTATGACTTTCACCGCTGCTTGGATGTAAAATTCGATCCCTCTCCATTTACAGATTATTAAATTTTAACAGCTTTTGTTTTAAAATACAAGTTTCAGGTGAGTCCAGAGGCTGTGGCCTGCGTAGCTTGTTTGGCCCTCATGTTGCCAGGGAGAGACCAAACAGACATTTGCTGTAACCTTATCATAAGTACATGTTTGTCCTGACAGGGGAATATCTATCCTCCATCCACACATTTCACCCCTACTACTCCTACGATGTAGCTTTTCGAGGACACTCCTCTTTGCTTACGACTCAGTGGTGTGAGATGGAACTCCACCCTACAGACAGCAGCTGACCAATAGAAGACAGCAATTTGTAAGTGAATAGTGAATAAAGATGAAGATGTGGATGACAAAGAACATACCTACGGCAGGTGTCATCTGTCACCCGGCCTCAGGTGTATCTGCCTATTGTCTCCTGGGTACAACCTATTACCACACACCGATACTGAGCCTTGTTTGTACAGCAACGTGTCAACAGTGAGGCTGATTCTCTTGACTCCCAGTTACAAATGCATTTCCACTCTAGGTGTCATGAGTGGTTAAAATCATCAATTTACGACCTTAGGTTTTAGAAAAAAATCTAGAAAAATCATGTGGTTTTATATCGGAGTTGACATTGCCGGGTGTGGAGTCGTCAACTGTGGAATGTGAGTTGTTGTTCCTGACAGTCAGCATACCACAGGTGTGTGTGTGTGTTCTGTGATGTCACACAGTTTCACAAAGGTTATCATATTGACTGGA
This sequence comes from Cynoglossus semilaevis, assembly GCF_000523025.1. NCBI lineage: Eukaryota > Metazoa > Chordata > Actinopteri > Pleuronectiformes > Cynoglossidae > Cynoglossus > Cynoglossus semilaevis. Next base: position 13,159,425 of record NC_024315.1, read on the forward strand.
AGTCCTTAAATAAATGTTTCAAAGACAACTGTGCCATTGTTGCTTCGGTAAATGTACTTGTACTGCATTACATACAGTACATATATTCCAAAGGTAGCGTAGAATCTACTGGCATGTCAGAAAGGTTTTGTTGGGATAGAATGTTCGAGCCACATGAAACCCACACAGATACAAGTTTCACTGTGACTAGACCATGAACCTGACAGTTTTGACAACTTTGTGACCATTTTTAACTGATTTATTTTAAAGGAGTGTCTCTTGTGTCTCTTAGTTACAGTATGCAGTATCTGAGTCCAGTTTAAACAGCATCACAACAGCAGTTTCTGCGTCAGGGGTCTGAGAATCTTCCCTTCTTTAATCTGCAGAGCCATTATTGGACATGAATTATGGAGGAGGTTTATTAGGTTACAGCAGGATGTCAGATTATTTAACTGAGCAGTAATACCTCATCATGAGCTTTCAAACTTTACGACCTCATAAATTATTTCATTGTTTGAAATAAGTTGTATTCAACCTTTGAATGCAAGAGAAACAACATTATTTATCTGTAAAGCATAGATTTTGGTTTGTGTACCTTCTAGTAGAGGTATCAGTTATTCAAATGTTTAAAAGTTGCAAAGAATAACCTTAACCTTAAGGGTAAGAACCAGCAAGACTACCTCTTATGCCTGACTTACAATAACCTATAATATCTATTTTCAGTGCATGGTGTTAGAGAAGGGAGAGTAAAGCTTTATTGACTATGAATAGAACTAAACTGTGACTAAAGAGGTGAAACCAGAAAGTCTGTAAAATAACAGGAAGAAGGTTTAAAACCTGGATATCCTGTAATCTCTGAACGCAGATCTGGTTCCAAACAGAGGCACAGAGTGAGAACAAGAGTCTGTTGGCAATTACTCATGTATTAGACAGCATTACTGGTTTGGTTGTGTCTATTAGGTTGAGCAGAAATAGTAACCTTGTCTCCCAGTAACAGACAAATAAAAATGGTTTCATAGACACCAACAATAACCAGTGTAGCTGGAGGAGAGTTGAAAAGACACAACCATCAGTTACACAAATGACAGGTAACTGTCGTAGAGTGGCAGTAGTTGAACATAAAACGTGAAGTAGATTCTACCATAGTAACCACAGATAATAATGCTAATCACCCTCATCATGAATGTACTTTTTAGTTCATTCCACTCAGCTGTAAATGAATCTGTTTGTAACAGTGCTCTGTTCACACAATCTCTACAGACTCAACTTTCCTGGCCTTGAACACAGCAAATGGATTGTAAAGCAATGAGGCTAATGAAACACAGTCAACAAATGGTCTGTTTTCCATACGTAGCAAATTATGTGACATCTCCAATTTAATCTAACTTTTATAAAATTGAAAAAATGATCAAAGACAAAATGTATTAATTTTTTATATTAAAAAAAGACAATGAATGAACAAAGCTGTGTGCAGGCTGCTGCGCGTACACGTTACAAATGCGTACAACTAAATTGTGCATCGTGAAGACTGAACAATGCACAGGACTCCTGTGCAAAATAAATTATTTCATTTATGTTTATTTACAACGATCAGTTTGGTCAAGACAGTTTTGCTCACATTACCACAAATAAATTAAAAATAATTATTTAAAAATGCACATACACATCAAATCTTCATAAAACTTTACAAACACAAAAAGGCATCAAAGAATATTGCTTTGGAGTGTTCAAATATTTACCTGTGAAATATTTACAGAGCTATGTACATCAGGTGGGTTCACGATCACAATACAGTAGCTACAATCACATTTGATCACTTCAACTACCTTCATTTAAAGGTTCTTCATTTGAACGACTTCAGTTAACTTCATTCATCTTACAAACCACCGTGACCTGCAAACTTAAATATCTTCAAGGCACTGTTTTATGTGTGATTGTCATTAAAAAGAGAAGAGAATGGATGACTGTAGATAAACTGGTCTATCCAGAAGAATGGGAGAAAAATGCTGTCAAGCTTCAGGGTTAAAGCACTACCAAAGAAAATTGACTAAAAGTCAGAAAAGTCAAAAGGCATTTCCTGTGTGTAGTACATTCAACAGACTCCACCCAACAACTGAATGTGGTGAGTGTAAAGGTCAGGCTTTTCAAGTCAAAGTTATTTTGGAGTGTGATTCATTCACTCGCCGACAACATCATCAGGTACAGTCCAACCTGTTCTACAGCTGAAGCTGTTGACTGTGGATCTCACGTCTGACTATTGCCATCTGAATGTACAGCAAAACATAACATCACCAGTGTTTCTCATTTCAACACAAAACTCCAAAAAAAATCTTTCCCCCCTGTAAACATAGTTCCTGATTAGTTAAGTCTTACATGTTGTACCTTTGATGTTGAAGTCGAAACATTCAATCACGACCAGTTGAGCATCAGATTGTGACATCTCATTTAAATGTCTTTGAGCATGGTGTTGACACTGATAAAATGTCCTTTTTTGACCTGAGCCATATCCAAGGTTAAGACACATGGGTCTAACAGCACCCAGAAAGTTTTTTGGGAGGGGGGGGGGGGTAAAAACACTAAGCTGAATGCAGATGTCAGTGGCTAAAGGCTTTGCTAGTTTAAGATGAGAGGTAAGCAGTCACTCCAACACATCACAATATTCAGAACAGAAACATCTTTGAATGCACAGAACATCAATCTTTGATTAAAAACACAAGCGGTGCCAATCCTGTCAGCTCTTACCAGGAGGCTGAGGCTGAGGGGCTAAGGCTCGCTACAACTGAAAAATAAATAGATGGAACTTTACTACATTTAAATCTGACTAACAATGAACATCCACAACAGTTCTGTTACTTCCATGTTCAACCAGCTGTTCAGGTTTAAGGTAATTGTGCAATAGGTGTGAGTGATCAACCCAACAACCTACCTACCTACTTAACCATGGTCAGTTCTTCTTGACCAGAATGGCTTTTTCCAGCAGTATAAAACATCATGTCACAACGCAACAGTTCTCAAGAACTAGTTTCTTGAAAGCAGTGGATCAAAAGACAGAGGGTGACACTAGCATCTACGGACGGTTCAAGTGAGGAATGGGCTCAGGAAAAGTTTCCTGGGAAGCTAAGTCAGCTCAGCTTGGCCTCCTCACAAGCAACAGAGTGCAGTACCATGTTTTCAACACTCATTTACATTAACCATGTTACATTTAGAGAGGCGCTGTTTGCTCACCATAAAACGCTCTCTTAAAGAGAGAGAGAGGAGGAGGCAACAGTGGTTTCATTAAATCACGGTTATATTCTAGAAAAAAAATAAGTGAGGAAGCCTGACTTCACTTGGCCTCTGCTCGAAAACACCACTGAATCAGTACCATGAACATCACTCCCACTGAGCACTAAGACTGCTCTGAAGGTAGAGAGTCCAACAGAGTCCTAGCAGGACAAACAAAATGTAGTGGATGATAAAGTCTTGTCATAATCTGAGGTGATAATCTGGAGATTGTATAAACCTTTTCTTAGTGAACAGAATGCTACGGTAGAAAAGGTAACAGTAACTTTCATACAGCCTGTTATGAGGATCATAACCTTGCATTAACCCTTCATTTTAAATCCTTTTTCTAGTTGCACTATATTTTAACAGTCAAAAAGATATATATATATATATACACACACACACATATATATATATATATATATTTATATATATATATATATTTTACACCTTTTACACGTTCATCATCACAGTGCTAAGGTCAGAAACATACACCATAGAATGAGGTCAGTGAGGCAACAAGAAGCAGCGGCAGCAACAGCAGGATAAAGAAAAGTGAAAAGAATGCCCTTCATTAAAGCTATGGATCTGTTCTACATCCTGGGATCAAGGACTGTCCATGTCCTCCATGCTCAACATCTGCCTCTGAAAAACCCCAAACAGAATCAGCGGTAAATATATTTGTTATTATCGACATACAATAACTGACAAAGTTTGATTAGAGCAAGGCTACCTGAGGATAAAGATAGCCGTCGGAGCTGTTCCTGCCGATGTGCACCTCTTCCTCCGTGGTTTTCTGGTACACAGGATTGTCAAAGAAGATGGTGTTGGCGCTCTTCATACGCCATTGTCTCCACAGACACACCGATACGGAGCCCAGCAAGGCAATGACCACTGCAGAGAATGATAGGAGCCGTTAGCTCCACTGTCTGACTGAAACAACAGATTAGGATTTGCAGACATCTTGGAAATACAACTCACTGATTGGCAGCACAGCATAGAGAGCGACGGGGTGGGAGGGCGGGGCCTCTGTAGGCACTGCTGCCAGTCTGTCACCTGAAAAATGAAATGAATCGACGTACATATTGTAGATGAATTGTGGAAAACTGTCAAGTTAAATACATAAACTGGCCTTAAATTTATAAAATAATGATCACCAAGAAGAATTAGCAAAAACTGTTTTTTTTTTTTTTGAAGATCCATCTATAACACATGACCAGAACTAGAGAAATGTATTTATTATATTTCAGGTCATTTTGCTACCACTGATGTTTTCAGACTTACTCTAGATAAAGAAGAAACATTTAATAAATACATCTTTTGTTTACCTTGAGCAGAGGCAGCAGGCTGTTCTGGCTTCTCTGTGGCCACCACCTGTTTGGTAGATGCCAGTTTGTTGTCTGGTCTAACGGTGGTTGTAGTTGTGGTGGCAGGAACGAGCCGTGGAGGTGTAGTCGGCTTTGGTTTGTCTGTAGATGGGAGCGAAGCATCACCATCGTCTTTCTCAGGAGGGACAGCTGTATGTGTTGGGAAAAAAACGTTCAGGTTCCTGTACTTGTACTCCTGTATTTAATTTAATGTTACCTAGTTAAAGTCAAACATTCACCTGTCACACATGTCCTCATGTCCAGGCCCATGCTCATGTGGTCTGGACAGGCACAGGTGTACTTTGGAGAATGCTCATTGATCTGAGGGGCCGGGAGGCACAGGAACTCACAGCCTCCATTCACTGTGCTGCCTTCACTGCACCAGTTTGGATCTTTGTAGCAGAAAAGCACAATGAACATCAAAATGTACACAATGGCCTATATACATATATATACATATATATATATATTATAGTAATGTGCTTGTAATTCAGAGAAGAAGAAATGTGTCAGTACTGTTGGGCTGCTTGAGGTCGTGGTACAGGATAATGTCCTCTGGATGGTCCAGATCCACAGCCAGCTCAGTGATCTGGTTTCCTGTCAAACGGTTGGCACTGTAAACAGCACCTTTGGCTGCGTCTATCCAGAAAACTCTCTCCTGTGAAATAGAAAAAATACCCATCACTTACTAATTATGTCAACGACTGCCCAAATCACAGAGAAAGTATTGACAACTGCAAATTCAGACAAGTCCATGTTTAATACAGCAGTTGATCTACTCTTGTAATTTTACTGTAGGACTCTTTAGGTTTTAGTTTGGATCATTTAAAAACCAGGAGTGTTAAAAATAGCCCAGTGCAGGAGGTCCTCGGTTTACAACGTCCTCGACCTACAGCGGTTTGTGGTTACGTCATTATCTCCCATACATTTATGAAGAAAGTCTTGTTCCATAGTTTCAAGTGTACAGTTGTACTGCCATACAGTACATTGGATTGTGCTACATCCGCTTTCTTTCATTTGAGTTGTTTTTTTGAGGAACTTTTTGCCCTTCATTATGGCTCCCAGGTGTAAGTCAGACTCTTCTGATGTCCTAGATTATGATGTCACCACTGTGTTAGCGTAGGTGACTGACATTAGTACTGATGTACAGTATGTGAGTTCAGACTTGAGTCGAGGACCCTGTATATTTGATCTACATTTGCAATTTTGCACATGGGCCACTTCAGGCTTTCACTGATTTTGTTTGGGTAAAGGTAGTTACTGGGCCACGTCTGCATCCTGCCTAGATACTAATGTAAACCTGAAGCACCTCCAGCACCCCCTATGTTCACAGGGAGTGAAGTGAGATTTAAACTCACCTCAAAGACAGTCAGGGAGAGTGGGTGGGAAAGTTTGTCACTGTTTAAAATGATAGTGTGTCGTGTCCCTCCGTTAACATCGATGCTGGACAGTGTGTGCAACTTGGAGTCCACCCAGTACAGACGCTGGTTGACAATGTCTGTGGATGGAAGCAGGTTATTGATTAGTTAACATAGCTGTATGTTTACAAGACTGTGAGTGGTACCCAGTGATGCTTACCCAGGGTTATGCCACTGGGCCACACAATGTTATCTTCAACCAGAATCACACGATCTGCTCCATTCAAGCCACTCTTCTCTATCTTAGCCTGCTGCCCCCAGTCTGTCCAGTACATGAAGCTGAAGGACACAGGACAACACAAACCATCAGGATAATAACGATCTGTAGATAATCATCAACCTCAGCTGAGACTACAGGATGTTAGTCACCCGCACACAGAAGTCACTTACTTATTGACTGGGTCCACGGTGATCGCTCTTGGCTTTTCGAGGTTTTCGGAGATGAGGGTTTTCCTCTTGCTGCCATCGGTGGTGGCCACAGAGATGGTTTTCAAAACGTTATCTGTCCAGTAGATGTTTTTTTGGATCCAGTCGACTGCAATGCCTTCGGGGGCTTCAATTCCACTTCCAATAACCACGGAGTGCTGAGAGGAGTTACTGGCCACATCAATGTTGGACCTGGATGAGCAGAGAAACACAGGATTTTCATCATCTTTTACATTTTTCAAAACCAAAATATTTAAAACTTAAAACATAAAAAATGCCTTTCTCACCTGTAGATTGTTTTCAGGGACAGATCAGACCAGAAGATTGTCCTTTCCAGCATGTCCATGTCCAACGCCACTGCATTTTTCAGCAGTGAGATCACCTGAGCGTACTCACTGCGGTCTATTGTCAGTTTCCTCACCTCGTGTCTGTTGGTAAAGTACAACGTAGGCACGGCGCCTGGGAGACAGAGAGGTGATTACAATATTTGATTTGCATAAATACAAATACGGCGCCTGGGAGACAGAGAGGTGATTTGATTTGCATAAATACAAAATGTTAAGTAATGCGTGGAGGACTGAGTGAGTGGAGAGAGGAGACTCATGTCAAGAGCAAAGAGATAAAGACAAAGACAATTGGCTGCGGTGTGTTTACTGGTGTGACGAGAAAAAAGAAAGACGGCGCTACATTTTATGATTTTTTTAAGACATGATACACTTGTCCAACACATGGCCTGGTGCTGAGAGAATATAAAAAAAACTTTTTTTTACCTAATTCAGCCTTGCAGGTTTTGGTCGCAGGGTCGATTTGGTAGCCATTTTTGCAGTCACACTTGTAGCTTCCTGGTAGGTTTATGCAGATTTGACTGCAAGTGTCTGGTTGAGAACATTCATCGATGTCTGCAGTGAACAAACACCAGTTCAGGTACGCAGCATTTAACAAACTGTGAACATCAAGTACTTTAAGTCTTCTCTTCATGTACATACTGTAGTACAGACACTAAACCTTCCTCTCACCTTCACACGTTTTCATATCTGAGTTCAGGCTGAGCCCAGAAGGACAGGAACAGTTGTAGCCAACCTTCAGATCGGTGCAGATATGGGAGCAGCCGCCGTTTCCTGTCAGACACTCGTTGTTTCCTGTGCACACATTGACACACATTGATTTCACATGATGATCAAAAACCACGAACAGCGAAAACAATGCCTGATGTTTTTCTCTTACCACACTTTTCCACAGGCTCGTCAGAGGAGTCCACGCAGTCTCTCTTTGTGTCACACACCTTGTCCATGCTGACACACTCTCCGCTGCTACATTTAAACATGGTCGGACCTTCACATACGATGTCTGAGAAGATAGAACTGACGTCAAACTCAAATCTCCAGTTGGGATTTCGTTAACTGTGGGCTGCAGCGTCTGTGGTTATAAAAGTCACCTGTGTCGCAGCCAATCTCATCACTAAGATCCTTGCAGTCAGACTTTTTGTCACATTGTCGGCTGCCATGGATACACGTGCCATCATTACACTGAAACTCATCTAGACGGCATGCAGTGAAATCTGGACAAAGGAGACAGATCTGCGTCATTGTGGGACAGTGATTGGGTGTCAGTACTTGGTCACCAACAAAAAAAACAACAACTTACTGCAGTTGACCTCGTCTGATCCATCCAGACAGTCCACACCTCTGTCACACCTCCAGCTGCTGTGGATGCATTCTCCGTTAGCACACTGAAACTCGTGATCTCTACAGCTGGCTGTCGTGTTTTTAGGCCGCTTGCCCTCGCAATTCTGCGACCACTCGTCAGATCCATCTGCACAGTCCTCGTCTCCGTCGCAGCGCCACAGAGCCGGGACACATACGGAGTTGTTGCACTGGAATGATTGTGGGTTGCAGGTGGGCTTAGGGCAGGAGGCCTCGTCTGAACCGTCGGAGCAGTCGTTGTCACGGTCACAGAGGTAGGTTCTGGATACACATTGTCCATTGGCGCACTGAAACTCATCAGAGCTGCACTGTTTGGCTTCTGTGGTGAGACAGGATAAATGACAGGAGTTCATGTGAGTGTTAGTGCAATCTGACCTCATCTATTCATATGACACATATCATTAAAAGCACTGTTTGACAGCACAAGCTGATGAGGAGCTACAGTTCAACCTTAAGGTTGAGGTTCCATTATTAGCCTAGAGACACATTTTTCCTGGTTTGCACAGACATACTGCGTAAAAAGAATGTGAATACAAGAAGTAAATGAAATTGCGATTGTGCTGCAAATTAGAAACTATTAATTGGTGTTTGTGTGAATTCCAAACTTATATATATATATATATATTTATATATGAACTGGGTGAACTCGTATCTATGCAGATTTCTGAGTGCGTCTTTCTTTACCACAGTTTGTCTCATCAGCTCCGTTGTCACAATCAGCTTTCCCGTCACAATGCCAGCCTCCTGGGATGCACTGGTTCCGAGGGAGGCCACAGTTGAACTCTGACTCCCTACAAGTTTTGGATTCTGTGAACAGAGAGATTTTGTATATATTAAGGACATAAAATTCACCATCCTTACTAATGTAATGTCTTATTGACGTACTGTTGAAAAGCTGCTAATTTCTGTCCCAAACATTAGAAACAACCAGTCAAAGAAATAGCAAATTATTTGATTCAATATTTTTTCTAGTTCAGTCCTAAATAAAACAGCTCATTATTCAAGAAAACAACTCTGTTTCCTCCTAATGTTGTACAATGATTAAAGAGAAAACAACCTACCACAGGCTGCAGGCAGCTCGTCAGTTCCATCACCACAATCGTCTGTTCCGTCACAGATCCACCTCTGGGTAATGCACCTCTTATTTCCACATGTAAACTGAGACGAGCTGCATGTGAACGCTGCACCTGTCAGCCAATAAAAACAGTGAATGAGTTCCTCCACAGCAGCAGGCTCACTTCCAGATAGCATCACATCCTTTAAATTTATCAGCGAGGGCAATAAACATTTTGCCGCCTGTGTCATATTAACGTGAATTATCGACATCCTTTGGAGTTAATGTTCAACTGAGCAGCAGGACAACGGATCGTGGCCAGATAAATGACACACCTTGTACAAACCTGGTTTGCTTCACTAAACTGACTAAATTCCGCAACCAACAATGTGTGTCGTTAGAAGCTTGGAAGAACTGAGTGTTAATGAGAAGTGAAACCCTGTGAAACAGTGTGAAATTTGTGATGATAAAATGTAAAAAAAAGTTTGTGAACCTCTGGAACCAATCAGCTCTTTACTACAGAACGGAAACATAGCTACGATATTTTTCATGCGAGTGAAAATGGCATCAGAACTCTGTTCTAGGTTGTACAGCCTCACCACAACTCAGGGCAAAGATGGAATCGACATCAAACGTAGAGTGTAAGCACTACGGACCAACCAAGGTCTATCTACCCACATCTCTTCTGCCTCCTGTCTCTCTTGTGTACTCCTACTCCTAGAGTACTTCCTTAAATTACAATGACATGGGAGGAGTTGCAGTCACACTGCTAGTTGCTGATTGGTCCCAGAGAGACTAACCGAAGAACCTCACCAGCCTCACCACTACCACAGTAAACCAAGGAAGTTAGTCAGCCTTTCCGCTAAATGTAAAAAAAGACACATTTTTACAGGATTACGTGTCTATTTATGGGGGACGGGAGGTGGGGGAGAAACCAAAGGCTATGTAAAACAGTGCTTTTACTATTCATTCATCTCCACCTTCATTCATGGAGAGTTTGTACAGTTCAGTGACTTAAAGCCACTTCTAGAGAACTATATGACATGTGTGTATTTGACAATTAAAAGTGCATTTTCAAAGACCTATTTAAAGACTATTTTCAACAGTGTTCCTACAGACAGAAACTAAATCCCCAGGAAGCTGTTAGTCCTCACAGCTGAACCTGACAACCCGTGGCAGCGAGTACTACTGTACCTCAAACACACAACATACGGCAGTCCCTCATTAAAACACTTCATGTCAACAGACCATAAATGTGGTCACATGGGACAATGATCTCCAGCAATGCTTCTCTGTCCTGTTTTATGGCACATGCATGTGATACGCCCCCCCCCCCATCTCCCCCCACCCACAAGGCTTGACAGAATGATGTGTTTATTGACTCAAACATGTGACATGCAGTTAATAACACAACCCTGATGTTTGACCACCTGGCACTAANCACGGGGGGCGGGGGGCGGGGGGGTGGGAGTGGACTTGGCATGGGAGAATCACCTGTCACCACAGAAGCACACAACTCCTGGCATTGTCTTCCAAAACGCCTTTTAAATTTAAATTTGGGAGTCATCGACTCCTCGTCCTCTGTCAGTTGACAGAATTTCATTTAACTATTTTCAGTAAATTGGGCTTTACTTTAGGGTTAAGTATCACCGGTCCAAGACAAGCGTGTGGTAGTATATCAATGGAAACAGATGGATCCACCACAGAGAAACCTGAAACTTCTTCCCACTGATTTACAATTAAAGGGAAAAAAATGTTGCTACACAAAAATGCAGATTTTCCTGTATCCCAGGGAATCCAGGGAGGATTCCTCGGGGTTTGCCCCACCCACTGTTTGACATCTGTTTGACAACCACTTCCTTCTGCCTCTATCCTCTGATTTCCCCACCCGATAAACAAGCATGGGTGTAAAATCCCATTATGGCCTAATACTGTGAACAAGTCCGTGATATTGTCATCACTGTTACCTGTGACTGGAGCATTATACAGTATATTTCAAGACATATCATATCATAGATCATATATCAAGTCATATATTTTAATGTTATCAATGGTTTTTATTATATGATTCACAATATTTAATGCTTTTTTTCATTAAAAAACAAAATTCACCCATTAAAACATTATTTTAAATACAGTGTATGAATAATAAAAACTTGATCTGTAGTACAGTTTGAATGAAACTGTAGTAGCATGTCAGAGTCTTACCGGCTGGAGAACCATGAATCAGCATCAGCAGGCAGCACAACGTGGACAGTGTTGTTAGTGTCGTCCGCATCCCAAACATCCTCCGTCCCTCTTTACTGGATCTGGATGTATTCTCTGTTTCCTTCATAAACCGCCGGTTGTAGACGGCAGCGGAGTCTTGGCTTCAGCCTACGGAGTCAAGCAGAGGATGTCAGCCACGAAATTAAAGTGGCCGAGTCATTTTCTACTTGCCCGGCGGGGGGCGGGGCTAGAGCAGTGGTGTGATGTTCAAAAATGGAATGGGCATCACAGGGGGAGGAGTCAATAATGCTGCCGTTAGTGCGCGGGTAGTTTCTTGAGAAATAAAACTAAATAAATATCTGAAGAAACTGCACTATCGTTTTGAGGATGTTTGTACGCGTGACGAACACTTCTGCAGAGCAACAGAAAGTGAAAGGGAAAAGTTAACTGTCCAACAGTTATAGTTTAGGATGAGAGTTGGAGTTAGGGTTCGATTTGGCTCCTAGTCAGATCAGGTAATGAGCTCAGGCAGGTATTTCAGGAATGTTGAAAAAGCTGTTGGATTACATCTACTACGTCACACACACACACACAAAAAAAACGTTTGTGTGTGTGTGTGTGACGTGTATATATATATATATATATATAATTTAACTTCTTTAAATTAATGTAAAACAAATTATACAACACATCACATTGGTCTGTGTTGGTACACAGATGATAGAGTGAATACTACTATACACATACAGTATACTGAATATCTAATACCTGTGAATGAAACAGTAAATCAGGTTGTTTCATACCACTGATTTACTGCAGTAAAACTGTGATCGCAGGCTCATTCCTTGGGTTCTAAATGGAAACATTGAAGACAGATCTGGGCTGTGATGACGTGAAATCACATCATTTGTGATACAGTATAAACATAAACACACACAACAGATGAGTACAGTGTGATATTGTTGGACAAACAACAAGTTCCTGTTTAATCTTGTAACTGATGATCTTTATCTAACATCAACAACTAGCTGTGTGACCTCGAGATGACGGAGAAGTTTGATGTTAAGACAACAGCTCAGAATATCTCGAGGTTTTAAAGTCACTTCGTTCTCAACAGAAAAGTACACAGTGGTACACATTAGATGCCACCGCTCAATGAATGTAATCAATGTCAGATTTCAAAGGGGTTTGGAATGACACATTAAAAGGTAGAAATAATTAGCTAATATATATATATAAAGCCGAAAGGAAAAAAAGAGGAAGAAGAAGAATATATACGTATATATACATAAAAGTCACCAAAAGACAATTAAGGGTAGCTGAGAAATAACAAACAGCTTAAAGCCTGAGGGCCAAAGGCCATGTGTCATTTTTATACGTATGAGCATATGAAAGTAACTACTGTAGTCCAACGACTGACTGACTGACTGACTGGATCATGGACATGCCCACCACTGACCACTGAGTGACAGAAACAGCTTGTTATCTTAGAACAGCACATTGGTGTTTCAACTGTACACTGTGTGGTGTATACTTTTGAAAAGAAGAGAGGAGAATGTCAACTGCTACGTTTTTAGGCTAAAGCAGTTTTGTGGGGTTCTCAGTTCTTATGTTTACCTTTTTAACCAGGATTTTAGTTCAAACTCACAATAAGTTTAATATTACCACAGTTTACATAAGGATTTAACAGGAAACAGTAGTTTTTTTTAGATGCTCAAGATGCTCCCTCTCAGTGGTTAGAATGAGGTATTACATTGTCCTACAAAATAAGAGTCCCATTTTTGATTCCTTGTTCCATCACATATTGAAAGACTAAGTTTAACAAGCCAAAATTATATACAGTGTATATATGTGCATATATAGTGTTATATATTATATAGATATATATATCTATATCTATATATATCTATATATACATATAGACATAGATATACTGTAAATATAGTATTAGTCCCTTTGACCCACAATGGCAAAATTCACATCAACTTTCACTTTTACAGTGTTTTTTTTAATTACATCTCAAATTCTGGCAATTTTGACACAATACAACAGAGAGTTCTTCGTAGGTTAGTGGCAAAAACATTGATGCTTTGGTTCTATGCTCGTTTTAGTAACCTTACACAGGAGAAAAGAGTTCAGTGTTGAACTTACAAGAGTTGTACACACATGCATGGACATAATTAAAAAAAAAAAAACAATAACAGAAAAACCCTGTGCAAAATATCCAACCACATTCAGCCATCAGACATTGGTAAGCAGAGAGGAGTCATGGTCCTTCTGGTTCTCTGACTCGAAATCACAAACAGAACCCATGGTGGCTATAAACATCAAATCCTAAAATCTCTACGGTTTAAATCAGAAGCAAATAAAGGTACAGTACTGATTGATATACAAAACCTCACGATTCCGATGTCGACAACAACAGTTATGTACTGCTAATACTGGAGGTTTAACAGGTAGGTAGCAGCAATGAGCAAAGAGTTTGTATTTACACACTGGACCGCACTGGACAGTGAGCCAGAAGATTCTACTTACCCTCAGTCAAATACCTGCAGTGGGAGGTCACACCCTGCACCTATTTCGAACATTCAGTCTTATCACACATATGTGACGTATGCACACAAGGTGACCTCCCAGTGGCTCAAAGTCGTTACAACACAGCCACAAAGTTAAAATTTTCATTCTCACATCATCTCTGGGTTCATTAGAGGACAAATACACACGTCAGAAATGCTGTTTTTCACCAAGGACATTTTGGTCCAATAAAGACTTAGCTCTTCTACGATCTTATTATATTGAAGTCAGAACGTTCAAATAAAAACAAGATGAAAAAAAATCTCCACCAGTAAAAACCTACAATATATATATATATATATAATTTAACTTCTTTAAATTAATGTAAAACAAATTATACAACACATCACATTGGTCTGTGTTGGTACACAGATGATAGAGTGAATACTACTATACACATACAGTATACTGAATATCTAATACCTGTGAATGAAACAGTAAATCAGGTTGTTTCATACCACTGATTTACTGCAGTAAAACTGTGATCGCAGGCTCATTCCTTGGGTTCTAAATGGAAACATTGAAGACAGATCTGGGCTGTGATGACGTGAAATCACATCATTTGTGATACAGTATAAACATAAACACACACAACAGATGAGTACAGTGTGATATTGTTGGACAAACAACAAGTTCCTGTTTAATCTTGTAACTGATGATCTTTATCTAACATCAACAACTAGCTGTGTGACCTCGAGATGACGGAGAAGTTTGATGTTAAGACAACAGCTCAGAATATCTCGAGGTTTTAAAGTCACTTCGTTCTCAACAGAAAAGTACACAGTGGTACACATTAGATGCCACCGCTCAATGAATGTAATCAATGTCAGATTTCAAAGGGGTTTGGAATGACACATTAAAAGGTAGAAATAATTAGCTAATATATATATATAAAGCCGAAAGGAAAAAAAGAGGAAGAAGAAGAATATATACGTATATATACATAAAAGTCACCAAAAGACAATTTAGGGTAGCTGAGAAATAACAAACAGCTTAAAGCCTGAGGGCCAAATGCCATGTGTCATTTTTATACGTATGAGCATATGAAAGTAACTACTGTAGTCCAACGACTGACTGACTGACTGGATCATGGACATGCCCACCACTGACCACTGAGTGACAGAAACAGCTTGTTATCTTAGAACAGCACATTGGTGTTTCAACTGTACACTGTGTGGTGTATACTTTTGAAAAGAAGAGAGGAGAATGTCAACTGCTACGTTTTTAGGCTAAAGCAGTTTTGTGGGGTTCTCAGTTCTTATGTTTACCTTTTTAACCAGGATTTTAGTTCAAACTCACAATAAGTTTAATATTACCACAGTTTACATAAGGATTTAACAGGAAACAGTAGTTTTTTTTAGATGCTCAAGATGCTCCCTCTCAGTGGTTAGAATGAGGTATTACATTGTCCTACAAAATAAGAGTCCCATTTTTGATTCCTTGTTCCATCACATATTGAAAGACTAAGTTTAACAAGCCAAAATTATATACAGTGTATATATGTGCATATATAGTGTTATATATTATATAGATATATATATCTATATCTATATATATCTATATATACATATAGACATAGATATACTGTAAATATAGTATTAGTCCCTTTGACCCACAATGGCAAAATTCACATCAACTTTCACTTTTACAGTGTTTTTTTTAATTACATCTCAAATTCTGGCAATTTTGACACAATACAACAGAGAGTTCTTCGTAGGTTAGTGGCAAAAACATTGATGCTTTGGTTCTATGCTCGTTTTAGTAACCTTACACAGGAGAAAAGAGTTCAGTGTTGAACTTACAAGAGTTGTACACACATGCATGGACATAATTAAAAAAAAAAAAACAATAACAGAAAAACCCTGTGCAAAATATCCAACCACATTCAGCCATCAGACATTGGTAAGCAGAGAGGAGTCATGGTCCTTCTGGTTCTCTGACTCGAAATCACAAACAGAACCCATGGTGGCTATAAACATCAAATCCTAAAATCTCTACGGTTTAAATCAGAAGCAAATAAAGGTACAGTACTGATTGATATACAAAACCTCACGATTCCGATGTCGACAACAACAGTTATGTACTGCTAATACTGGAGGTTTAACAGGTAGGTAGCAGCAATGAGCAAAGAGTTTGTATTTACACACTGGACCGCACTGGACAGTGAGCCAGAAGATTCTACTTACCCTCAGTCAAATACCTGCAGTGGGAGGTCACACCCTGCACCTATTTCGAACATTCAGTCTTATCACACATATGTGACGTATGCACACAAGGTGACCTCCCAGTGGCTCAAAGTCGTTACAACACAGCCACAAAGTTAAAATTTTCATTCTCACATCATCTCTGGGTTCATTAGAGGACAAATACACACGTCAGAAATGCTGTTTTTCACCAAGGACATTTTGGTCCAATAAAGACTTAGCTCTTCTACGATTTACAAACAGAGACCGACTGCTTCCCTACAGCTACCCTGTCACTGTATAACATGTCAGATATCTCCTCGTGTCCTTAGTTAACTAAAGTAAAGTCTGTTCAGGGTGGACTGACTGCACCTGCACAGCCCTGGTTAGTGTCTAGAGCTGCAGCTGCCCCTGAAAATGTAAGACTTCACTCAGTCTGAACAGTTAAGCCACAGGGTTCCCCACAGAGAGAGCTGGTCAGCGGTACTGCCTGGTAGTGGGCGACCGGTCTTTGATACAAAAAAGGGTGGGGACCACTAAAGAGCCAGGACTTTTGAGGCGTGTTGTCTAGAGTCGTCTTGAAGACTGGGTGTGGCTGCTGTGTTATCTGGTTTCACACTCTCTACACTCATTCATCTTCCTGGAGGCTTGTTTCACCTGACGTTTTTACTGCCAGACCATAACCAGATCATTCAACCTCTGATGGACCTTTAACTGTATCCCAGATCATTCAACCTCTGATGGACCTTACTGTAACCTTACTGGACCTTACTTAACTGTATTTTCTAGTGTTTTTTCAGTCACTGTTTTCGCAGCTCCAGTTCATTTGCCCACCTTGTGCTCTAATTGACTGTAACTATCAATTAATGTAATTAACTATTAACTAAAAGAAGGACAATTTTATCTTTGTTGGACCAAATGTTCCCTTGTTTCTTCTACTAGTGCTGGAATTACTAGAGATTTGTGTTTTAAACAGATCGATTTTTTTCTCTGATAACTTTAATATTTAATTAAACAAAACCATTAATTACCTTAGATTAAAGGTTAATAAGTTAATACTAACATTCGGTTTTCAAGTTTTCTTGAAGGTAAATAAACAGAATAAATAAATAATTACAAATAAATAGTCAGTCAATAAATAGACAGTAATTACAAAAATAAAAACAAATAAAAGAAGGAATAAAACAGGTAAATAATAATATTATACAAATTCCTGGGTTGTTGTTTTAATGTTAGGGGTTAAAAGCTTCTGTCATGACTGTCTCTGATATAATAGAGAAGCTTAATGGTTCAAAGCGGTCAAAAAGTATTAAATAAAGACAATAAACCTGCGACCTACAGGTGAAGAAGACGTAAACCAGGATAAAATAAAAAAGTCACACCCTGGAAACCCTGTCGTTGTACTGTACATGGGCCTTGTAGTAGTCGTTTGGTTGGAGAGTATCTGAAAAATCACCCTCAGGTTTGTCGTTACAACTGTGGACTAACCGACCAATGGCATTACCATGGACAACCAAAGGAGGATTATTTGTTGAAGCATAACCTATTTTTTTTCCGTATCTGATCTAGAGTCTTTGAAAGAAGCCCTTAAATGATGTACGTGGTTGGTAAAACTGTCCTATAATTATTTATAAAAACAGTTTGGACTGTACAACAGAGGGGTGGGCTGCAACTGGCAAAACATTTAGTTTGAAACAATTCTTTTATTTATTTTAATAACTAATGCCTTTGTTTTAGTACTAACTAATGGGACTGGTCAATTTATTGGTCTGTACATTTGTAGTCAGTGTTTTTAAAACAGATGTTCTGTCTTTAAGAGTGGCTCAGTTTTATTATCTTTTATTACCTCGTTCACATTTGTTTTTCTTTTTTTTTTTTACTGACGAGAGAACACTATAATCATGTTTTTTTTTGTCCTTGTAAAATTTAATTTTAGTGCTCTTCAATTTGGAATGGAGTTGTGAAAAGGTGTATCTGTATTTACTGTGTATGTGATGCTGAGTTAGAGGAATATCTCTTCATCTTCCTCTCTTCCTGTCTCCGTTTAAGACTCTTCATCAGTTGCACTCGGAGAACGTTCCTGAGAACAGAAACGAGACAAATGTTGTTCAACATAAAAGGTTTGTTGCTTGTCAGTCGTGATGTAACAAATGTACAAAATGTACATGACACACAAAACAACAGTGAGACCTTCTGGTTGACTATTACACACAACATCTCTGTGAGGCTGCAAAATACCTCCACACACTACTTACATAGGACTAAAAAGGACCAGAAAGTAAGATCTGAATCATGGATTATAATCTCTAGCTCTATAATCCAAGACTCAACATCATCTACCTCTTCCTGTTCATCCTCAGAGTCGTCATCGCTGACCACAGGTTTGGCTCTGGTGCGTCCTGTTCTCCTGTTGCGACCCTTTCCTCGATCTCCACCTTTATCCTTTTTACCCAATCGGATCTTCACCCTTACTGAGCGTGCTGTAAATGATTGAAAATGTAAATGGAATTACGTCTAAGATCCAAAAAATGGTCCTAAAAAGGTACTATTTTAAAATTGAAGAGAAAAATGTATGGTTGTTTTGTCTTGCTTGAACAGACACAGTGGCAGCAGCGAGTGTGAAATGACAACATGTAGATATCACAGTATGAAGGTCAGTCATTTTTTACATTCAGACTCTGATCCTTCGTCATGCTCCTCCTCTTCTTCTTCACTTTCCTCTCCCTCACTCTCCTCTTCCTTCTCGATCTTTTGCCTCAAACTTGAGAAGACGGACTGCAGAACAATAGAGTCTTCATATATCTATTCACAGGAGGGAAGTGGGTCAAAAAAGGTTTGGTTTTTTCAAACAAGTTTTGAGATTCTGGAGGAAACCAGATGTTTGATCTCACCAGTGATCCTTCCAGGTTGAAGGTCTGGGCATTCTGGAACAGCAGCATCACATCTCTCTCCAGGTCACCCAGGCTGCGGTAGCGATGATTCCTGATCCTTTCCTAGTGGTTCACAGTAGCAGTTCACAGTACGTTAGAACGACACTTCTATATCTGAACTAGAGAAATACTCTACTAGAGAAAATGCTAAATTTGATCCACTGATACTGATTTTTGTTGATTTTTATTTCCTTCAACTGATAGCTTATACAAAAATGTAAGTGTTTTCTATATTTCCTTTTCCAGATTAGGCTGGTGTTACATAC
This sequence comes from Cynoglossus semilaevis, assembly GCF_000523025.1. Classification (NCBI taxonomy): domain Eukaryota; kingdom Metazoa; phylum Chordata; class Actinopteri; order Pleuronectiformes; family Cynoglossidae; genus Cynoglossus; species Cynoglossus semilaevis. The sequence continues at coordinate 13,178,797 of NC_024315.1, forward strand.
TATAATTAATTTTGATACAACATCTACAAAGATCTTTTTCTGTATTCTATGGCTCAGACAAGTGGCTGTTTGGAGCAATGTCTATAAAAAGCTGCCTGAAGTACCACAGGAGATAATCGGATTGTTAAACACTGATTTAAAACAACCATCTCCTTATTTTTACCTTGATTTTTCTGAAGTCCACGGGTTTGCGGATTAGCTCGTAGTACTCGGGAAGTTCTTTTCGGGAAGGCAGTTGAATGAATACCTCACTCAAGAGACGCCCGCTGGCACTGCAAGAGAACAGATGAGAAGGAACAGGTCGTTGTCAGTTATTCCACATGCACTGTTTTATTAAAGGCTTCAGGCTCAGATTCAGTCTGTGGCTGTTTCTGTTTCAACAAGATTTCTATTTCTGTCAATCTGCCTAACACTGATCAACACTTAAAAGGATAAAACACAATGTATTATTATAGTTTATGGTGTCACACAGAAAGTTAAGCATCAACCTGTTAAAGCTGTTTAGCAAAGCAAGCACATTCTTAACTGTCAATACAGTAAAAATCTGTTTCAGAAAGTTATTCATCCAACAATGGGGAAATTAACAAAGTCTAAACATGACGGACATTTGATAATAGTATTAAAAAGTAAATTGAGGCAAAACACGGACTTCAGAAGTCAAATTGATATAGTCTGACTGCAAAACACATAATTTCAAAACTTATGTTTTGACTTAATAATAAGTGATTAACTGTTAACAGAGATCATTATGAGGTTAATATTTTTCTACCTGTCTTTATATTTAATGACAGCATCCACGATCTTCCTCATCTTCTTTGTGAGGGACGGTGGATTTGGGGAGAGTTTCTCAGCAGGGGGTCGCCCCCTCTTCCTCTGCCTCTTTATATCATCATCTTTGTCCCCTCGTCCTCGTCCCCCGGAGGAAGACGAAGGACCAGGAAGATCCAAGTCACGGTCTCTTTTCCTCTTGCGGGTTGTCTTTTTGTGCCGTACCTCTTCCTCCATCTCCTCCAGGGTGCCTTCCTCTATGGCCTGCTCAAGATGAATACAAATAAATAGAGTGTAAGAGCGTGACATTCAAAGTGAAATTTCATTTCCCTGGATTTGAGTTTGGATTCTTCCTCTGCTTTGCTGAAAACCTTGAGCCACTGCTTCTCCGTCAGTGAGTCACTGTAGTCCACCTCCTTTCGCTGTCGTGAGCCTCTTCCAAACATCTTCTCTTCCTCCTCCTCACAGGTAAGACGCTCCACCTCCGCATCATCTTTCATGATCCAGGTGGGGAGCTCATCCTCCTCCATCAGACGAGGTTTCCGCCGGGGGTTTCGAGCGTCCTCCCGCCTCCGGTCAAGGTCCATGCGCTCAATGATAAACCAGGGAATTCAATTAGAAATAAAGGCTGAAGGCTGAAGGCTGTAGGCCAAGACTGAGCTGAATGTGTATTTACCATAAACTGGTCAAACTCCTCCTCGCTCCTGGCGATCATCTGGTTAACTGTCTCATCATCTGGCACCTCATCTTCTTCCTGCATATAAAAGAAATACATTGGTGGAAAGAGCATAGGAAGAACAATCCTCTGAAATTGTGTGTATCTGGTACAAGCACACACATTCATGCGAACAGACACTTCTGGACCCCAGACCTCATCTTGTTCCTCATGTTCCAGGATGGCCTGCAGAAAAGCTCTGCGCTCATGGCTGGAAGACTTTTGATCAAACATTCCTGCCTGAATGACTTTTTGGTCCACATTTAGCTTGTACTTAGCAGCAGCCAGGATTTTTTCCTCCACGCTGTTCACAGTGCAAAGGCGCAGAACACGCACCTCATTCTGTTGACCGATACGGTGAGCTCTGTCCTGAGCCTGCAGGTCCTGGAGAAACATTTACATGAACAAATAAAAACAGCTTGTGCCTGTATGGTCACCTTAACCATAAATAAGTAAGCAACTCAATTCCAATTCTAAAGTTGCATTCTACATGTTCATTTTAAGGATGTTTTTTTTACCATGTGTTTAGACTCTGATCCAACATCTTTGGTTTGGTGGTTATTGTTTTCAAAGATTTTTTTCACCTCTCTCTTTACCATATAAATGCTCTTTCAATAATGCAATAAATTAAATGCAATGACCACTGTGGCTCTCTCCTCGAAAGGTTCCCATGATGCCTTTGCCTCTGCTAATTCGTCATAGAGTTGAGCAGCTGCGGTCAGCTGTTACAGCATCAGTAGACATGAGGTGGTCCAGTATCAGTCAATCCACTGTGTCTCAGACATGAACTAAAGATCACATCACCAGAACTTTTATGTCTCTCCACAGATTAATTGCTCTGTGTCCATTTTTAACCGGTCTGTTTTGCCGTACCTACCTACCGTCAGTGAAAAACACACTGCAGAAGCCTTCCGAATGAAAACACTGAAAGACTAAGAATCAATGAAAAACAGTGAATAACAATGACAGTGTTTTGAGCCAAACAGCACCAAGTGTTGAAAAGCAGTGTGTCAGTACATTGAACAATCAAACCTCATAAGAAACCCCATTCTATACAAATCACATAGAAAAAATATAGATTAAAATTCACTTTACACATACATGTGTATTATCCCAAGTTGCTGGATAAAGACCAGTTACCAAGGTGCTACTGAAGCAGCTCCACTATCAGACACACTGTTGAATCCCATTCTTATTTTTTTTTCTTATATTATAATTATAATGAATGTGTTAGTGTGTTTTTCCTTAGGAAAACCAAAGCACCGGAGCATCAGACCTGATGTGGGTTCCAGTCCGAGTCAAAGATGACCACAGTGTCAGCAGACTGCAGGTTGAGCCCCAGGCCGCCAGCTCTTGTACTGAGGAGAAAAATGAAGTACTCTGACTCAGGATCGTTGAACGTCTTCAGTAACATTCCTCTGTCCTCGGCCTTCGTCGTACCTGTCGGACAGAGACGGTGGCAGAGAGAGTAAAACAAACAACGTCACGGTAGTCAAAAACTCTGGGCAGTGATGGAATGGACACAAACAAAACGAACACGTTCACACCGTCCAACCGCAGGTACTTGAAGCTGCGGTAGGCGAAGTAGTCCTCCATAATGGTCATGAGGGAGGTCATCTGACAGAAGAGCAGGACTTTGTGGTTTGTAGCTCTCAGTTTGGGTAGGATGCGATCCAACACCTCAAACTTTCCTGATGCTCTGTACAGGTCAGGACTGAGAAATGACATGAAAAGCTTTGTGTAAGTGACTGTGCGTGCTTGTCTTGGTCTGTGTGTAAATGTGGAAACAGGAGAGGAGGTAGGAAACAGGGGGCTTAGACTCACCCCTGAACAATCCCACCAGAGAATCCTAAATGTTCAGAGAAAGACTCCTGGAAAAACAGATGTGTGTTTATTCTGTACGTACTAAGGTGAACATTTAGTTTTCTTGGACAGTCATCTTATATTTAATGCTAAGTGTTTTCCTAAATAACAATCAGGCTGCACTCACACTAACCACCTGTGTACAGACCTGCTGGCCCTGTGGTGTCAGTGCACCCTGATTGTTCTTTTTCATATGGGGTGGCTCAGTGGTACCTCTATTTGCTGGAACATGTAAGGGTGGTTACAGATCTTCCTCAGCTGCATGATGGTGTTCATCAGTGTCTTCGTGCCTCCTTTACCCTGGTCAACACAGTGAGGTAAATCATTACGCATAAAATTACTGGAATTACTTTCATAATTTTCAAACCTTATTCTGGAAATTTTGATATAGAGAAATAGCTCTAGGATAAAATAAGAGTTAGAAAAAAAAAACAAAGAAGGTTTTCCTCAGCATCACCTTCTTGTCTTTCTCTGATCCATCAGTCAGAAGAACTCCCTTGGCCTGCATGTGTCTGTATAACACTCTCTGAAGAGATGACATGTCACACTTGATCACGTACTCCACCTAAAAGTGAAGAGACACATCGCCTGTTAAAGGAACCAAAGAGTGGGAAACATATATTCAGACTATGTAGCTCTGTGTGTTTTTCCCATCTATAACTAGATGTGTTACGTGTGTAAAACCATTCCTTCTCTGGAAGCTGTGCCTCCACTTCTTTCTTTAATCTGCGCAGCAGGAAGGGGCGGAGCACTTTGTGGAGACGGCGAATGATCAAGATGGTTTCTTCTTCATTAAGGTCCACCTAGAAGGAGAAACAAAGGCATTTATCTGCTGATCACAATCAACACTTGCAGACTGCAGTGTTAGTGACAGAGTTCTCCACACCTTCTCTCCAGTCATGGCAAAAGGGGCGTTGAACCACTGCTCAAATGTGCTGCAGCTCTTGAAGATGGTAGGCAGCAGGAAGTTGAGCAGCGCCCAAAGCTCAGGCAGTTTGTTCTGCAACGGCGTTCCTGTGAGGAGGACTCGCCGCGGGGCCAGATAGTGTGTGTTAAGAACTTGGGTCAGTTTGCAATGGTGGTTCTTCATACGGTGGCCCTCGTCCACGATCATGTACTTCCAACGGATCTGGTGAGGATGACACAAGGACAGGACAACGTCCAGATGAAGCGCCGGGCTCTGATGTTCTACAACTTCTCTTCATAGAAAACTCAATCTACTCCATGGAAGGAGTTTGTCTCCAGTGTGTCCTCATGTCCCACACAGGTTTGGTCCAACAGGTGGGAAACTCCCTTGGCTGAGCTGAATACCCACCTTGCAGCACAGTCAGGAAGCCTATATGCCTACATGAGTGCATGGCAGCATGATGGTCACAGAGGACAAAGGGAGACGTGGTTAACAGGCGGTGTCAGTGTGATGCAGGACCTAGGAGAGAGCACTGAAATGCAGCACACAGGGCAGTCAGATTGGCTACAGCATTTTGGGAGCGGGTGGGGATTTGGGATTATGGCAGACATAAACAAACCAAAAATGTGTACAAATAACTAGTACAAATGTGTACATATTTAGAGAGAAATGTTTTCATGAAAATTGTCTTTGTTGGGAATTCCCTTCTACATGTGTTTGTTCCTCCTCATCTCACCTTGGCTAATACTTGTTTATCCTTAATGATATACTCGTAGGTTGTCAGCAAAACGTTAAACTTCCCGCTCCGCAGCTGGGGAACAAAGGCTCTTCTGGCAGCAGGAGACCCCTGAGAGCCAACATGGGGTTAGCCTTGATATAATGTTATAAACTCAACACTTTTATCAAAGTGCACCGTTACTAACCTTGTAGGAGACTTTGACCACCGTTGGTGCCCATTTGTCGAACTCGTACACCCAGTTAGAAAGAGTCCTGTTGGTGAAGCATGATGAAGTTTCAAAGTGAATAAATAATGAGTCAAAACAAAAAACATCTTAGAAGATTCAGCTCACGATAGCGGTACGATGATGAGGTACGGTCCATTGAGACGTTTGTGCTCCATGAGGTAAGTGATGAGGGCAATGGTCTGAATGGTTTTTCCCAAACCCATCTCATCGGCCAAGATCCCGTTAAGATTGTTGTTGTAGAGCGAGACCAGCCACTCCAGACCTTTAATCTAACAGGAAGAGTCAGATGATTAAAACATTTATTTCTGAAAAAAAAAGCAAAAATTGCGTGATTGTCAGGGGTTTTTTTACCTGATATTGTTTGAGTTGTCCATTTATCAGCAGAGTGGACTGTTTCTCCACTTTCTCTGTCACAGCGTGGGCCACAGAGTAATAGGACTGGAGCCCACGGGCAAAGGCCGCACCACTGTACTCGTCGTCCACATCCTGCTTAGCATTCCTAGGAAATAAAAGGGGAATTAGCAGCCTGAAGTCCCACATGTACAAATGTTTTAGATTCCTATGAAAATCTATTTTAAATATATATATATTTTTTAAGTTTAAATACATTTATATATTTTACTCTTTTATTCATGAAATAAGCAAACAGACTCAATGATCGCATGGTGAGCAACATGATGTGCATTTAATCACCAAACTTATAATATATAAATATGTATGTTGAGTTTATATTAATACATATATTGTAATGTTTTCAATGAAGGTTAATCAATTGAGAGTCTGGTCATTTGAACAGGAGTGAAAAATTAAAAATGTAAAAAATGGACTGTATCCAGTGTGGTTATGACTCTTACTCAATGATGTGTAGAACGTCTACTTCTGACACATCCTCACTGTCTGGGTCTGTAATCTTCTTCTTCTCATCCACTGCAACTGCTGAGGGCTGTGGCTCCTCCTCCTCCTCCTGCCAAATACAGTAAGGAGCAGTGTGTCAATGACTGGGGTGAGGGCTGTTTATCAAACATGAGATTTAGAAATGACACAATCACCTCCTCCTCTTCCTCCTCCTCACTGTCCTCGCTGTCTGATCTTGGAGCCACTTCATAGCTGGACATGACAGATCACATATCAAAACCAGTCGTCGTCGTCGTCGTCGTCGTCATCATCATCATCATCATCATCATCATCATCATCATAATGTCATTGTGTAAATGCAGTCTTGGTGGAACATAACAGATCCTTAATATTTGAACATTATTTCACAGACATTTTATTACTAGGCTCAATACAGTACACTAAGTTTGTATGTTCATGTGTACTGCACTGTACCACTGGTCTTACCCAGGGTTCATCTCCAGCCAGGTTTCCAGCTGTCCAGCTTTAGGAGCATCTATGCCTGTTAGGATGTTTCCACTGTCCACGTGGATAACCTTCACAGGAAGGTCACTCATCTGACTGGTCTCATCCAGAGGCTGCAGATAAAGTGAGCGTTTAACATTTACCACTGACTAGTTTAATGGAACTGCGGTAAAAGGTAAAATGGCTGAAGAAAATGTGACAAATCCACAGACAGTTGGACTGAGTATAAATGGAAATCATAACACACTGCTGAAATACCACGACAAAAAGTAAAACTGGCTCGTGTTAACTGTAGCATTAGTTGTCTTATTACAATGACCCACTTATCAGCTGACTGTCACAATTGTCAAATTGGTTTGTGAGGAGACTGTAGAGCAGCATTTTTTAACCTTGGGGTCATGACCCCATGTTGGGGCGCCTGGAATTCAAATGGGGTGGGGGATGAAATGTCAATATAACAGGCTGCAGGTGGGCACAGCAGACCATGACAAAGATCAATCCCTAAGGCTTTGAGTGATATTGGAGCTATGCTTTGTTGATAGGTTGTCTCCATGGAGAACCACCAGGAGTAACAGAGTACCTGATGAGGCTGCTCTGGAGTTATGTGTATTTAGAAGTGTTCTTTTGCCATGAGCTAAAAGCACTGTTTGTTACACTTTGTCGACATTTGGTGAAAATTGGTCTTTAAAGTTAATCGTCTATCTGTGCAACACCTCACCTCTCCATCAGGTCCCAAAGCAGGAGTCTGACCTTCAGCATTCTCCAACTGAAACACAAATTTGTTAAATGAATGAGAAAAAGAGTATAAAAATGCATAACTATATATATATCTATATATCTATAGATATATGTATATATATAAATACTGTATACATAGTATCCATGTTGGTTTTCTGTACCTTCTTCTTCTTCTTTTTCTTCTTCTTCTCCTTCAGGGCCTGTGCAGCCTTGTGGGCTCGGACCAGCTCAGTGAGGTTGGCCACATACTCGTCAGTCTGCTGCAGCAGGTAGGCCAGACGTTTGTCCTTCTTTTGGTCAATTAGTTTACGGTATCCCTCCTCATCCTCTGCCTGGGAATAGATAAATATCACAGTAGATCATACAGCAGCACTGACTGGTGTCACAGCAGGGTGTTGGTGCAATCCTGGTTTCCTCCTACCATTAGTCTCCTCATTCTTTCTTTCTCAATACGTTCATTCTCCTTCTTCTGCTCTCGCTCCGTGTTGGCGTGGTAGGTGGCAACTGCTTTGGTCAGTTTTTGAATTTTGCCTGTGATTGAACGGTGGTACTCCTTAAAGTCTTTGGCGTGCTGAAGGATGCTGTTGAGGTACTCCTGAGGTCACAGTGAGACAAGGGGATCAGACGAAGATGAGAAAACACAGGAGGGAAAAGAAATCACATGAAGGACTGTATATCTCACTGGTTTAAAGAGTGGAATTTATTCAAACTAATATTGAATGAAGAAGGAAATGTTTAGCTCGACAGCTTTTTCGTGTCACAAATGAATGTTTAATGTTTTATGAATGAGGTTCAAATAGATACATTTTCTGAAAAAGCTTCTTAAAAAAACACTGATCTGTGATCGTCTGTTCTACCTGATGCTTCTGCCTGCGTTTGCGCTCCTGCTCAATCTTCTGCTGTTTCTCCAGTTTCTCCGTGATGCGAGCCTCACGCAGAGACTGACGTTTGCTTCGCTTGTAAGCCTTGGCATCCAGGGCAGTTTCTAGAGCCGTGTCGCGGCGCATGCACACCACCACTTCTTGACGCAACTGTAACAGGCAAAAGACTTCTTCACAGAGGGAAAGTGTGACGCTGTAAAGTGAATATTCAGGTGATATAGCACACGTTCTACCTGTCTTTGGAAGTTGAGCAGTCGAAGAGCTTTCAGCTCTATTGTAGCTTTGGTACGTAAATCACCAGCCAGAGAACCAGGAAGGTTCTCCAGTTCTGCGATGCGGTGAGTGATACGAGCTTGTAACCTGAGAATAAAGATAAACAAGCTAGACTACTTGAAACAGTAATCAGTTCTGTACTTCCACATAATTTGGAACACCAACCTAAGTACAAAAGAGTAAAGTAAAGTCACATCCTTTAAGGCCTTTACTAATTGTACCTGTACTCCCTCTCCTGCAGTATCTCCACTGGGTCCAGGCCGCAGGGTTTTTGAATCGGGGTGATACGGTTCTGCTTGGTGTGGTAAGGCATCATGGCAGTAGGCTGTGAAGGCTGGCCAGGAGACTGTGTCTGTGGAGGCATCACTGGAGAGGCAGCCGGGGGAACTGACGGAGGTGCTGGAGACGGCCGGCCAGTTGGCTGTGGGGGGATCAGCTTCTGTGGTGCATTTAAGGGAGCTGCTGCATTGACCAGTGGACCTGACACCACAAAACCAGTAACCAGAGGAATCGATGTCAGTAAATCCTGCTGCTGTTTTTAACAGTGATAGGTAGGTAATATTTTGGCACAACAATGAACGCTGTAGATTCTTTAACTGGGACGTCAAAAGTTAAGTTTTTGAGGAACAACACTTTGCGTTTGGGTTATTAGGTGGAATCAAACCTGAAACCACTGTAGTAAAGACTGCTGTCCATCCACAGAGCCACCACGGCCCCTCAAAAATAAAGACTGATAACAATCACCTGAATGTGTCTGCAAATATTTATATAACAATTGAATTCTTTACTTTTATGGAAGAGAAATGTTCTATAGTTGCTAAAGATCTTAGCATAAGATACTCAGAGCAATTCAACCTAAGTACTGCTGTACAACTGATATGATATCCTGTAAAACTGAACTTGGTTTCAAAGTTCCAACTACAGTTGTAGTTGGAAATCCCTATCTGATGGTGAACTTCTTTGACTTTACAGCCAAAAGACTTACTTTCAGGCCAGGACTTTGGTGGTCCGTTTGGGTTCTGTCCCTGCATCCCAGTTGGGGTTCCTGACGGACCTGGTGGAGGCATGGTGGATCCCATTAAACCTACAAAAAAGAAGAAGAAATAATATCCTTAAGACAAATGCAATGTACTCAGTATATGGATCTCTTGTAGCTTCAAAATGCAAGTCTGGTGCCCCCTACTGTGAGAAACAGTGTATTTATTAGCACTGGTATCACCTGTGTTAGAAATTAAGTTCAGGAAATAGAGTGAATCAACAGTGGACTTTAAGGTATCAACTTTAATGGTTGAGCAAAAAAACATTTGGGAAATGTCAGCTTTTCTGACTGAATGGAAAATGGAAAACATTTCACTCTGAAGTTTTTATTTTTCAGTATACTCACCATGAGCTCGTCCGTAGCCAGCGCCCATTGGGCCAGGCCCTGGGACAGGTCCTGCTGGACCTCCTCCAGCCCCAGGACCCAGGTTTGGCATGGGCTGCTGCTGCATCCCAGGCATTGGTCTCTTCCCTTGGACGGCCATCTGCAGATGGTCTGGCAAAGGCTGACCTCGAGCCAACATCTTATATGCCATGATCTGAGCTCTAAGTTGGTGGAGTTGGTTCTGATTAAATGGTGTCGGACCACCTGGGCCCACTGGGCCAGTGAGACAACCAGATTCTAGGCCGGCCCCAAGACTTGATCCAAGACTGGATCCTGAGCCAGAGGAGCCTGGTGGAGCAGATCTGTTGTTGGAACCAAGTGTGTGCTGATCTCCACCAGGGCCCTCTAAAGGTGTAGAGGTAGAAATTGGGCCTGTAGAGGAGGACGAAGAGGACGACGGGGGCATCAAAGGACCAGACGGGGGCCCATTTGAGGGGACGGGACTGGAATGGTCCGAGCCACCTAATGGAGAGTGATAGCCTAGGCACAGACAAAAACAAAATAGATATAAAAATGTAATTACAATTATTTTTTCAGGACTTAGTATATTTTTAAAATCCATTTTAAAATCACTTTTAATTACCAGAACCAAAAGTTGTTAGGATTTAACTTTTTAACACTTTTTTAACATACATGGATAAAAATCAATGTCTGAAACACACCTGTAAAAAGCTAAGACTAATACTGAAAACATCACAGCTACAGACTTCACTGTAGCTCAGTCCTTTCACATCTCCCCAAAACAAAGTCACAGATAAAGCCTACATTATGATGGGGTATAATCGTTGATATGCAGACCTGAAAGTTTCATTGTCAATACAAACAAATATTTATTTTGTGACATGCTTTTGTGATTTTGAGATTCTAAACTTCCATGCAGTAGTTTGCAGGTTTAATTCCTTGCCTTGATATTAGAAAAATGTATTTGGTTTCTCTTCCAACCTTTTCCTTATGTGTGATCCATGTCCACATTTTCTCGCCTGTTATTTCCTAAAGCTTTAACCTGTGACTCACTGTGTCTAAGTGTCTTGTTTGTTTGTTTCACAACAGACAGCCTCAAAGCTTTTAAGTGTGGTGTGAATACAATCATTCCTCCACAGAAAGTCCATGGTTTAGAACAATTATTCTCAAGGAATGAGCCAGGACTCACACGTGAAGCAGAGTCTTCTTCCCTCTCTTACTTTTAGATGAATAAAAAACAGCATCGCATCATGATGCGTTTTATTATGTCGTCCTAATCTGGACGGTTTGTTTAACTGTTCAAATCAATGTCAGGGCTGAAATATGTTGGTTATTTCATGTCAAGGTTGTGTTCAGCGCCGGTCTGTTGAACAATCCTGATCATGATGGATGACTGATGTTAAACTCAGCAGTCCCCATGACTCAAACACTCGAGGAAGGCATGCCAAAAAGGAACACGCACTCTCTTACCCAATACTGAACAGGACAGTGTTGCTCAAGTGAGGCACTCCTACCTTGTGAGTGTTGGTCCAGAGGACTGGGTGGAGGCCCCATACCACCGTGGCCGCTCTGTCGCATGGACAGTCCCTTCATCTGACTAAAGCGGCTCTCCTCACTCAAGCTCTTCTCATGCAGGCTTTCCATAGGCTGTGAGAACATTTATATGTCAAGATGGAAATATTGGTTTGGGCATAAACACTTGTTCTCTATCAATTTTTAGGAAATACTTTTTGCCTAGTGTTTCACTGTTTTTGCATGACTGAGACATATAACTGTAGAATAACATGAACTATTAGGTAAAACACATTGTGTCTTATGCTAGCCACACTAAACAGTGTTCTCTCTTAAATTTTTAACTGATTAACTAATTTATTAATTAATGAAAACTGTTTCCCATTATGAGACTTTTAAGGGCTACAAAAATAAGCACACGTTTGTCTGAACCATCAGTGTTTCTCACACATTATAAACCGATGAGTTTGACATTCTGTACTCATGTGATGCAATCATTCATCAGCCCAATTATAAATGACAAAGACAGTGTTTCCTAATGGGACAGTGCATTGGTAACAGGATCCTCACTTTGTGCAGAGCATGCATGTTGTCCTGACCATATCCAGAAGGCCCTGGCTGAGAGTGTCCAGAGGATGGAGGACCAGGGCTGGGACCCATCATGCTGTGGGAGGAACCTGGAGAGGGCCCAGGGCTGGGACCCAGCATTGCACCAGGGGAGGGCCCCGGACCAGGAGAAGGACCTGGGCGTGGGGTGCCCACCATGGGGGGTGGATCTGGTGTGGACATGTCTCTGGATCTCCTGCCTTGGAGTGAACAGTGGAGGACAGAATAAAGAATAATCTATGCAAAACTCAAAATAAGAATATGATACATATAATAACAATAACAAATAAGCACACGTCTGAGTTCTTTATTGATTCGAAAGCCTACCAAGATTTAACACAGTGAACATAATATTTGACTTTAATTTTCTAAATAAGGAAGGCGACAAAATAGAGGAAACATTTGTAGGGATGGTGTTTTTTTTTTTGAAGGCGACAAAATAGAGGAAACATTTGCAGGGATGGTGTATTTTCTTCTGCGCCTGTCAGAGAGAGGACTGTCTGTACCTGCTCTGCTGCGACAAACCGCTCGTTGCGTCTGAATGTTTAAATAGCTGCAGCTGGACTGAAGATAAATGCCGGCAAATAATCACATATCCACATGAACACAGACGTGGCTGGGAAACATCCTCAGAAACAAAATGACAGCGCTTCTTGTTGAATTATATATAAATGAATGAGGGGAATGGCGGACCGTGCTTGTGCGACTGACCTACCCGCGTCAGCAGGACGCACGGTCCCGGCCGCACGTCGGTGCTCCCCGGCGGGTTTCTGCGGGAGAAGTAAGAAGGAGCAAAACGGCCACAATTAGCGCTCTGACGCTCTTTTTAATGTGCCTCCGAGTCTCGATGTGTTCAGACGTGCTTGGAGCGCCCCCTCCACTGCTCTCATGACCGAATGTCTAGTCACTGCTGCGGTGATCTGCGCATGTGTGCGCAGCGACGACAGTGCTGAATTCAAACAGGGCGTCAGGATGGAGTTAAAGGCTCATTCTGCTGAAGCTCCGTAACACGAACACTGTTTTATGGCTGAAAAGTAACAATTAACAGTTTATTACATGTATACTTGACACACAATTATTTACAAACTGTCTGTGTAATAAACAGGGAAATTTATACCAGCGCTACAAGCGTTTTTATGTAGCTGCAGTTTGTGCCTTCATCTTCCAGTACATGCTAATTCCTCTTTGTGATCACACCTGTGAGAGCACTGATGAAAGGAAGTGCCACAAGCTTCTCTTGAAGTCCTTCATTGACAGCCATTTTCCCCCTCATTCTTATTGGAAATCTGAGGGGAAATACATGACATGTTAATGTATTCATGAAAACCAACACTAAATAATCAATGTACAGAAACAACTGAAAAACAAAAAACTGTTACACAGCAGTAAAATGTCTGTGTATGTTCTCATCCACACTATACCTATTACCATACAGTAGTGTTTCCAAAACTTATTTTCTGGGGACCCATATTTTAAAAGTCACAAACTTTCACGACCCAAGTCAATAGACATTATTCGTAAACTCCTGGGAAACATGAGGCTAGATGACCCAAAACAAAAACAAAAAACGGCCCAGTCTATGGGAAACAATGCCATACACTGTGTTCAACTGAAGGAACAAATGAGCAAAAGATAAAAACTGAATTGTGATTCCAGTGTTTTAATTTTCATCAGGTAGACAAGTCATCATCAGTAGTGCAGGAGGAGCCTTCATG
>NC_024315.1:13192518-13199731 GCF_000523025.1 Cynoglossus semilaevis
GGTAAAAGCTCAGACAGGATTGCCAAGCAATACCACTAAGTATTAAAAAACGAAAATATTATGGTTTATTTTTTAGCATCCAATTCCATAGTTAAGTCAACTGAAGGGTTATTCTTGACCTCTTCATAAGCAATAATCTTTTGTCTTCTGTGAGTTTTGTAGATTTCTGGGGACCTAAAAACTAAGGTCTACTGTTCACCTGTGGTCAACCAGTGTGCAAAATAATACAGGTTTATAGCTGCTTGGACGAATGTTAAACCTTCGTGGTTGCAGTGTGACTTAAAAATATATCAGTACAACTATTAAATACAACATGTTACCTTTACTTACCCCTCACTTACTCACACACTTATAAATAAAGAAGAGATGTACAGCTGTGGGTACATAAAACAACAAGACAAAAACAACAATGGACGACCCTTCACTAGAACAGTGAGCTTAATAGTGTAACACTATTCAGAGTGAGTCCAGCTTGTCCTATTCCAGCCAGGGGACGTCAGGCTAGTTCACCATCACTGGGATACACATAGAAATGATATGTATGGTATGTATCCAAATGTTCTCAGGTGTTTGAGTAACAGAAGAGTTCTTCTCTTAAGAAGGCGATTTACCGATACTGCCCCCTACTGGTAAAAGCTGAGAACGCATCCTACAGGCAGCATTAAAGGAAGACAAACTCATCACTGTTTCTTCTGTTGTTACTTGTGCTCACGCGACTCTGGGGCAAAATATGAGCTTCACTGGATCCACTGTGACTGCTGCTGCTGCTGTGGCCCTCCAATCCATAATCCTGGCTTTTTCCCTCTACAAGGCTAAAGATGGGGTACTTCTCTTCGGATGATGACAGAGCCTGTGAGTGTAGAAAAAAAAACCTCAACTCATGTAAGACAATAACAAGAGATGAACAGTGAAAATAATGAGTCGATGGTTAAACTCACCACATTAACAGCAGAGCACAGAGACTCAAAATCCTTCTTGTTTTTAGAATAGAAGCCAATGGTACAGCTGGGATCCATGCGGTTGAAGGGCATCTTTTTGGGAGAGCTACAGTGGAAGGACTGGGTGGGGGGAAAGGAAGGGGCACAGGAGGAAAATAACAATATGAAGATCAGAGATTCTCCAAGTGTGGTGGACTAGGTACATGAGGTCAAAAAAAGTGATGACAGTTTGGAGTGTTTTAGTGGGATTTTTCTGCATATTGTGCAGAGACGTGTGTGTGTGTGTTACATGTCTTCCAGTCATGATTAAACACGCTGCCATTATAAGAAAGCTTGGCTGCATTTTTTTTTGTCACGTGGGCATTATTTTGGCAGTAGTGTTTACCTCCAAAGAGAAACTGCCTTGTGTTGCATCCACCACAGGTTGGCAGTAGTGAGGATCCAAATATAACAGCTGCTCATCTGACAGGCAGAAAAAGAATGGGTAAAAGAAAAATCAAACAGACAGAATGGAAGTGTAATGTTTTACATACTAACAAATAAATACACACAGATTTGTAGCTGTAAATACCACAGTTAAGTCAAGTTTTTAATAATGTTTTAATGATCAAACTTGTTTTAATACCTAACACCTGCATGTTAGTTTTTGAATGATGAGTGGATTCATGACATCCACTCAGTACTATTAAAACACTACCTAAAATTATTTAGAATAAAATTATCTACCATTCATTAAGGCTAAATATACAATATGCTGACTGTCCAATCAGTATCAGGAAAAAGAGCAGCAAAACAAATATGTATTCTCAGTACAAATCTTAGCAGTTAGACTTGTCGCTGTACCTATACAGACAGACAGACAAGCAGTGATCAACGGATTTCAGGGAGTTTTTAGTGCTTCTTTAACACAACACAACATTAAAACAACATTAATACGACACAACACTGCTCCAATCGTGAGCTCAATGTCTAACTGGCTGTAGTCCTTCCAGGTTCACTGTTACAGGGCTGGACACCAGGAACATGTCACTGAGCCAAAAAAACATTTTGAACATTTTAACTTAATTCATACAAGAATTCACTAAATTAAAACACTATTGACTATAACAACGTTGTTCCATTTTAACGCAACTCTGCTGAGTCAGTTTCCTTATAATCACGTTGCCTCAAGCAGAACAGAGTGTTGCTGTACAAGCAACACTAGCCTTGAACAATAGTGAAGCAGGAAAGACCAGTTTTATTTAAACTCATTGTTAAACTATTTTATAACTAACTGTGTGCAGTGCATGTCTACTTCAAACACTCAAACATTTTAAATTGTCAAATATCCCTCTATGTAAATATAAATATATATCTATTTTATTCCAAACCCAAAGTTTTCTCACCTTGGAAGCCGACGAAATATAGAGAATGCTTAGGTTTTCCTCCAATTATTCCAATACAACACTCCAGCTTTAAGAGATTCTAGAATCATATTCAACATCAGTAATTATTTTACTGACTTTTCAGCAGAGTTACACCATCCAAGAGATGTGTGGATATAATGTACAGTATGAAGCAGAACAGACAGACCTTGATACATTCGATGTAAGAGGGGTTGAGGGTTTCACCCCCCAGTCGGACAGGGACCAGTATGATCACAGACTTCCAGGCTTGGCTGGATCCATCAGAGGAAGTCTGGCTCAGTGGTAGATCACACAGACGAACTACATCCTCCTTGTACACTAGGGAAAAAAATGTAGGGGTGGTAAGTCTTTGGCCAGGAACAAAAAAGAAAATACTGTGACCTTGTGAATTGTATGATTACAGCAGTTTATGTGTTGTAAAGTTCAGGACAAATAATGAACATTTCAGCATGTGGCCCTAAGAAGACAGGGCCACATGAAGAGACTTCCTTAAAAGACATTTTTAAACATTATGGACATAGATGACTGCTGTTCTCACCTGTACAGTCTTGGGCCACATATACAGCCAAGTTATGGAGAGCAGAGGTTTTTGCTACTGCTTTCCTGTGAAGGAAAAAAAAAAGAAATCAAACTTTATAAATGTAAATATTTTGTGGACAGCATATCACCTTTCATGTGGACACACAGAAAAAAACAACAAAAAACTGTATTACAACCAAATTGTGGTCAGATCTTGAAATAAAGAGTTGCATTTTTGAGACATATTCTTATGAGCTGAGGTGGAAATATAAGCCAATTTGCACATGTTATGAGTAGGGAGTCAATCAGACAATCATGGAGGCAAGTTAGCAACACATCTTACCGCAATATGTGAGCCACCACCGAGGGACCGTACCAGTCACCAGCCTTCTTTCCTGAAGCTTTACCGATATCCACCAGCTGGTGAATTCCAAAAGGTGCCGGGGGATGATCCTCGAACCAGGTGACCAGCCTGTGGTGAACCTGCTCTGCCTGTCTGTCCCTCGCATACTCAGGCCTCTTCTTCTGACTGCATTTGAGCACTTGGTCGTTGGGAATAGTCTTTTCAGGGTTATTTGATCCTCGCGGAGACCCAAAAGTAGGGATGGGGACCCCTCCAGCCCGAGCTGGGGAGCGTGGTCTGAACACTTCAAAGTCCACATCTGTAAACTGGTGAGCATCAGGCCAAATCCAATCTGTTATTTATGAAAACAAAAAACACATTTAGAAGCTAATAAAACAGAAACAAAACATATTTAATATAATAACCAACAGGCCGAAATATTTAAATGACAAAAAAGGGACAATTTAATATAATAACCAACAGGCCGAAATGTTGACAATGTTTCTAATTTCAGGACATGTTCACCACGTGTCCTAAAATTAGAAACACCATTTGTAGAAAAGTTTTCTTCTTTGGCACAAAGTCTGTGAGTTTAAAGTGTCAGTTTATTCATGTCTATGTAATAATAAGGAAAATTAGGAAAAGAGTGACGTGGTCAGACGATGACACAAACCTCTTGGCATCAAATGTACTAATAGTCCCTGAGCCAGAAGCATCTGACCACTGCGGAGCATGCAGCCCCAGCCACAGTCGGTGGTCCATGTGGACCCCTCCAGCTGAGGGAACTCCCGCCTGTAGGTCAGCCAGATCCTGGATACAAACGCCAATCGGAAACGTTCTACTTCATCTGGAATACAGATGAGACAAAAGAAAATGACACACTGTTTTTCACCATACTTTGTTGTTGTTTTTTTTTGCAAAAGTACAGTATAATATGAAGCAATATAAAAATGCTAAAAAAAATCAAAGGCTCACATCAACAACCCCTGATCAGTTGGACTCATGTTTCACTCTCGGTGAAGATATGTATGGTCCTGAACATACCTTCACTGTTCAGCAGATATTGGTGTCCCAAAACAGTCACGGGTGAAATCTTGTTGAAAAAAGTTTTAGACTTAACAGTCCACCCTACAGACAGTGGAGCAGAGAGAATGACAGTGAGTGAAGGATGTGGCGAAGCAAACATTAGGAAAAAGGACATAATTTTGAATAACAACTGAAATAATAACGTACCATATTTGACGTTGTTCCACGCTGACATGAGTTTTGCCTTCAATTTGTCCATCTCGTCTGGCTCTTCAGCCGCCTCTTTCCTGGACTCTGAAGCCTGAGGAGGCACACGATTACAGCTGCCCTGCCGCTCCATGGCCTGCTGTCTCCCTTTCTCAACCAGCTCATCCTGCATCACGCCCCTGGTGTAGTATGCTGTGCTTGGGGAAACAGAGTTCATGCCTCTAGAGCATTCACAGCTCTCTGATGCTTCCCACTACAATACTGGTAAATACACAAAAGAAGGAGTAAAAATTAGTTCATAAAAAAATATACAAGCAAACTAGATGCTGGATGTGTGGTTTCAAGTATTAGTAAAAAAGAAATCAAAATATGTTATGATGGTGGGATTACCATGTTAATATAATTCGGTCCTTATTTTACAATGTACAAAACACTGAGAAATGAGCCCATTTTCAACATCGTAAAAACGATTACTGGTAAACAGTGTGAATGTAGGGACTGGTCTGATCATAGTTAAGGGAAGTTTTCAGTTGAAAGAATTTGTCATGTGACTGAAGTTTAGAAACCACCAACACTGATCTGTCTACGCGTCTGCCACAGTCTCCAGTTTTTGGAGGTTGTCGTCTTTTATCAATGTGGATCCATTAGTGAAAATACAGGAGCCTGCTTCACCGCTGGCTGTGTAGGAAATGACAACAGATGCATATTTCCTGTGAACCTTCCTAATTTAAGAAAAGAACCACGAACAACACCTACCCATATGCAGTAATCCGACATCCGACACCTAGCTAACACTTGATGTAACTAAATTTAGGATAAACTCCTAACAAATGTGTACTCCAAGTGGAAGCCTACTAAGGTGTTCAGTACCTTGCAATAGTTTCACTCATGTCGATGAGATATCTCCTTCTCCTCGCCCTGGACGCAGTCTTCTCTGTGTATTTTCCCTTGTCGGCGAACAATCACATTTGCGTCGAGCCGACTAGCCTGTCAGCCGCTTTGCTAGTAAAGGCGATACACGGAAACCGGTAGTCTTAATAAGTTAATCTTCAAGTTAATAACGTAATACTTAACGTCCCAGGCGACCTCTGATGAAAAAAATAAAGCTACGTTGTTCACTGAGGTGAATTTCGTTTGTTTCCCTGTCAATAAGTTGCGGCGTTAGCATCTGGTATTACTTACATCCTGTTTTACTTCGTGACGTAATGCTATTGGCTGCAGTAGAACAAAGATGATTGGCTGATGACCGAATGACGCTAGGCTCCGGAATATCCACACATCTTTAAACACATGCACCATCAGCACAGTAAGCCGCATTTTAAACCTTTATTTTCCCCGTCCAAATTATTTTTAAGTCTGGCGTTGTACCCCGATGAATAACGCTTAGAATTTCGACGTTAGCTGTGCCCCCTCCCTCTTTACATATTCCCACCTTTAAACGTTACATTGAATTTGTCTAACTGAAAGTAAATGTAATAACAACTATACTGTTCCCACAGATTAAAGAATACAATTATAAATAGAAGGGTCGATTTAAAAAAAAAAATTATTATACCAACATTTTTAAACATTACAGCAGCTCTTATGAAGAAATGTACTTTACATTTACTGCACACCTGGCATTCTTCTTGCTACATTCTGTTAAATTTGAGCTTTTCTAGCAGATAGGAGTGGTAGAAGATAAATGTATACTAATGAAAGTATCAACAGTTAATCAATATTATATTAGACAATACAAGCTGTATATACTATATTCATTACACAGAGCAGTGCCTCTTTTTTTAAACAAAAGAACAAATACTGCATATATACAGTACATACACACATATAAATTAGGGATGTGTATTTGCAGGAATCTAGCGATATGATAAGTACACGATACGGGGGCTACGATATGATATATTGGGATGTACTGCAATATTATAGGCACAACGATATATTGAACCTTTCTTAGCAATTTAATTGTAGGAAAACAGACAGGAAGTGAGTCAGAAAGACAGCATGTTTTGAAATAAATATTTTATTCCACATACTACACTTCAAGTGTCTGCATCTGAGTCACATCTATCACAAACAAAATTGTTCCAATTGCAAAAATAAACACTTTTTGGTGAACAGATAAACATGGAATGTTTTTCATAGTTGGACCATTGTGTCAAAGTGTAAATTTCTTTTGTATACAATATCTACTTAATTTACAAAATGTACCATCAAATTATACTGAATAAAGTGCATTTAAACTACTCTGCATCCACCACACCAAAGAAAGTGTAACACATATAACACCGATATATCACCTAATAAGGCTAAACGATACAGTTGTGAAAGAGTAAAAGTGACCAGAGCTGACCAGGTGCCTTAATGTATTCCTTACATTTAGATTAAAAAGTCCCTACTATAAGAAGAATATATAAGACAGCATATACAAAAATGTTAGTCCCTATTCCAAAAATATAACAGTCATGTAAAGAACATTAGAAAAAAGTGTCAACATTTCAAGTGTAACCGGAACGTACTGCAAATTTTCTGCTGCAGAAATGCATATCCAGTGACCTACTTCAGCTAACGACCTCCATTCTGCAGTCTCCATGACAGAAAAGCGTGACAACTAACACCTTTAACCACTTGAGGGCAGTAAAATACAATGCCAAATAAATGAACTCCTAGGGCTTATTCATGGAATTGTTTTCTATTTTTACTGTTGTGGGAAAGATGCGAAGACGCTGTGAAATTGGTTAAATATTGACACACATGGATAAAACTGGTATATTTTA